>NC_056729.1:1422148425-1422452361 GCF_019279795.1 Protopterus annectens
ACTGATTGAAAGCTTAGGATGCTGATTATTAATGTGATATTATGTGGGGACGTCACTTTCCTCAAAGGGGATGATGATGCATCTTTTGGCATTCAGCTTGAGGCCATGTTTCTGGCGGCAGTCATTTGTTTGAGTAAGACCCTCTTGGAGCACGTCCACATCACTTGCAGTCGTCTGCAAACTTGGTCAGCCTTAGTCCACTGGTTTTGGCCTGCACCTCAGAGACGTATATCCCAAATAACAGAGGCCCCAAGACTGATCCCTGGGGTACTCCACTCGTTACGGGTCTACTGCTTCAGGTGGCTTCCCCTATATTGATTAGGTGGGTTTTATGAGTAAACCAGTTTGCTACCCATCTGGTAACATATGGATTGATGCCTAGTTGAGAGAGTTTATCTATTATGCCTGAGTGGGAGAATAGTGCCGATGGCTTTGGCCAGGTCAAGGTAGGCAGTGTGCAGTCTTCCACTCGTCCGTGGCATTGGTGACTGTCTCTAAGAAGTCGACCAAATTTAGCAGCCATGACCTCCCCTTGACAAAGCTGAACTGTGTGGGGTCAAGTGTTTGGAGCTTGCCAATGTCCCTGTTAATGAGAGCCATGATAATCCATTCCATGGCCTTGTAAATCAGAATAGATAGGCTGATGGGTCTATAATTTCCCAGATCGGTGGACACACAGCCTTTGTGTAAAGGGATGACAGTGGCTGGTTTCCACTTGGCTGGGACAAAGCTAGTACTTGGACTTTGGTTGAATAGGGTGCCTAATGGTGCTGCAAGTTCATGTAGGATGCAGCCTGGGATGTTATCGGGTCCCATGGAGGCTGTATTTTTTGCCTTTGAGAGGGCAGTGATGACCTGTTCCCCCAGAGATAAGGGGAGGGGGAAGGTACTGGGGATGCCCTGATTACTAATGGGGGGATAGAGGGGTGAAGTTTTTGCTGAATCTGTATGCCAGTAGATTGGCTATATCTACAGCATTTGTGTGTGTGGTGTCCTTGACCACCACTTCTGAACAGATCTGGGTGCTTCCTTTGAGATTGCGGACATATGTGACGAAGGCCTTATGATTGCCCTTATTAGATGTGGCCAATTTGGACTTGAAGTTGGCTAGAGGATTTCACTAGTGCCTTTATTTACTTGTTCAGGCTAAGGAAAGATTGCTTTCAATTGGGTCCCTGCTCCTTCTTGGTCCTGGACAGCAATTTTTGTCTTTTGTTATATAGTTTATTTATTGCAGATGTCCACCAAACAGGTTTACTCTTCCTTGTGGAGGATGATTTTGTCCTGTCAGGTATTCCTGATTCCGTGCATCTATGTAAGTGCTTGTATAGTACTTTGTTGCAGATTTGGACATTGGTGCCAGTTTCTACAGTGTGAGAGGGGGCTGTGAAGCTGTTTATACCCTCGCTCGGGAGGCTGTAATCAGCTTTGGAGAAGTTTTTTTTTTTTGTTTGACCATAGCTAGAGGGGGGCTCAGGGAGATGCTGGCTTCGAAAGTGACTGCTAATCTTTATTCATCCAGATGTGAAAACTCATTGCATACTTTCAGAAATCGTTAACTTTTAGCCATGAAACAATGTTCTTTTTTTATTATGCTGTTATAAGCTTGGCTCTGTGGAAAAGTAAGATAAAAAAAGATAAATGAAGTCCTGTGTTGCAGCCTGAAAGACCAGCTAAAACATTTATTATTAAAGTAAAACTTTTCATTATATTTGGTCTTGTCATAATTACTTGTTTCCACTTAAAATTTGTATTAGACTAAGCCAAGGGTCTTAATCCAGACATTCACCTATTCAAATGTGAGCAAAAACATATCAGCACTACATAAATTATGATCTGTGTTCTTTTACACCCACCTCAACAAGTCACGATTACAGCCTATTAACTTAAAATGCTTTTGTTTAACAATAATTTGCAATAAAATAAGCAATTCATATTGTGAAAATTTCATAGAAATTCTGCGGTGGTGGTGCTGCGGTAGCGTTGTCGCCTCACAGTAAGACGCTGTCCGGTTCGATTCTCAGCTAGAGTGTCTTCTGCGTGGAGACATGCGAGAATGGGCGTACCTTTGTTGAAGGTTGTGTGTCAGGGCTGGTAACTCTGCATTTAAAAATCAACTACCAATCATTAGCGGACCGGAGTTCCACTGTGGCGACCCCTAACCGGGAAAAGCCGAAAGACACAACAACTGTTACGAAAAAAAATGCTTTACTTAGTTCCCCTTTTCCTTCCTTCCTACCCAACCCTCTTAACTCCTAAGCTTTAATGACATGAAGCAAGACAAATGCCTTTCAGTTCAGACATGGTTAACAATGTAAACAAATGTACACTATCTTCACTTATTCTTATACAGCCATGTTTCACAAATGTGATTAATGCTTTACAGTCTCACATTTATTCACTAATTTCCATGTTGCTGGTTTTCTTCCTGTTCATCTCAATCTCCTAACTCCAGATTCTGATTCAATTCCACTGTGCTCCCAATTTTTCTGGTAAGTGCCTGTACTTTTCTCTGTCTCTCAAGCATTTCATTTGGAACAGTTGAAAAAGTTTCACTGGCAAAGTCTCTCTGTGTGCTTTATCATCAGAAGAATGAGAAACAGAATCCCCTTTTGATTGATGGTTCATTTTTTGTTTCACAAACTTTTGAGTTTCCTCCTCAGTCTGTTCTGCATCATAGAATGACTTTCATCCCCCAGGAAAAAATATTGTGAAGACAGCTGGATACAGCAGCTTGAATCTCTCACCTGCCTCTTGACATTCCCTGATTACTGGAATACATTTGTTTCACTTCTGTCTGGTGTACAGTAAATAATCATTTTTCACAAACACTTTATTGTCTCCAACTTTGAATACTTTTGCCCATTTGCCAGAGTCAAGGTTTTCTGCTGGTAGGTTGTACACCTTTACTAATAAAGGTATTGGCTGCTTTCTCGTGGCTGGATTTGGAGCATACATATGCCGTGCCCTTTCAATTAGCACTTTCTGCTGTGGAATACCACTAGAGTTGCTTATTTGTGCCTTCATAAAAATGAATACAGTCTATTCTACTTTCTCTGGTACAGCAGAAAATGTCAGATTTTTCCTGTGTACGCTGTCCTGTACTTATACCATTTTTGAAACATCTGTCTTGAACAGTGTCATGCTCAGTCAGTCACTTCTTCATTTATAGGTTCATAGGTTCATACTAGGCTATCTGCCCTAGGGCATTTATAAGCCTAGCCAGAGTATGTTTGGCTTTCGCCACCCATTTTAAATTCATTTTGCTATGCCCTTTTTCGAAGTTAGTATACTGTGCCTCTGTCTAACAGTGACACAGAAGTGATACCTGGGGTAAACCTACGATCTCCCATCCACTCATCAAGATTCCTCTTGAAGAGAGTCAATGAGGGACTCTGCCTAACCTGGACTGGGATTTTATTCCAGAGTGAAGGGAGCCTCTGGGTTATGAATCTGTTCCTCCAGCATGTCCTATTTATTTCAGTGCTGAGGTTCAAGTCTCGAGCGTAGCTCGATGGGATTTGGATTTTTTGAGGTGCAGCATGTCCCTTAATTCCGGGTTGGACATGGCTTTATACGTCAGGCACAGGTCGCCTCTGAGCAGGCGGTATGCCACTGAGTAGAGCTGGAGTTTCTTTAACCGGGCAGCATATGGCATCTGTTTGAGCCCTTTGATCCTCTTGGTGAGGTACTTTTAGGGTCTTTCCAGTTGCTGCAGGTGTTTTGGTAAGGTACATCCCAAAAGGGGCATTGTACTCTGTTATGGGCCTGATGAGTAAAGAGGCATGATGACCTCCCCTAATCTAGATGTGAATCCCTTCATGATTAGGTGGGCTATATAACATGTTTTTCTAACCACTTTGGCCACGTGGTTGTCAAATGAGAGATTGCTATCAACTTCTTCTGTACTTACCACCTATGTGGTAATTTGTGGGCACTTAGTTTTTGCTAAAGGGGATGACTATACACTTTTTGGCGTTTAACTTGAGGCCATGGCTCTGGCACCAGTTGTCTTTCTATGAGGCCCTTTTGGAGGATGCTTGTGTCGGCTGGAGAGTCGATTATGGCGCTCAGTTTGCAGTCATCTGCGAACTTGGTCAGTCACAGTCGTCCTGTGTTGGCCTGTACCTCCGAGAAATATGTACCGAACAAGAGAGGTCCCAGGACTGAGCCTTGTGGGATGCCACTTGTAACTGGTTTGGAGTCTGACATGGCTCCAGCAATTCTAACCATGTGGGTTCTATCCTTGAGCCAGTTTGCAGCCCATCTAGTGACATAGGGGTTTATATTTAAACTGGTGAGCTTATCTATAATGCCAGAGTGGGGTATTGTATCGAAGGCTTTTGCGAGGTCCAGGTAGGCTGTGTGGACCACCTTCCCTTCGTCAGTGGCCTTGGTGACTGTTTTAAAGAAGTCGACCAGGTTTAAGAGGCAGGATCTGCCCTTAAAGACTAACTGGGTAGGATCCAGTGTCTGTAGGTCCCCAATATCTTTATTTATGAGGTCCATGATGATCCTTTCCATAGCTTTGCAGACCAAGCTAGTCAGGCTTTTGGGGCGATAGCTTCCAGGGTCCATTGAGGCACCACCTTTGTGGAGAGGGACCACTGTTGCTGTACGCCACTCTTTGGGTACATATTTCCTGTATTAAGGCTGAGATTGAACAGTTTTATGTTTGTGTTTAGCTCTTCTTGGAGTTCATGTAGGACGCAGCCTGGGACACCGTCTGGTCCCATTGATGCTGTGTTTTTTTGCTTTGGAGAGAGCGGCTCTTACCTGAGCATCTGAGATGTCAGGGGGACAGCACTCTGCTGGGATAGATATTTGCCCTTTTGGTGGGGAGGGGGGGGGAGAGAAGTTTGCGCTGAACCTGTCAGCTAGGATGTTGGCAATGTCTGTGGGTTCGGTGTATTTTTTGTCATTTTGGACTAATTCTGAGCATATCTGGGAATTCCCACCCAGGTTCCTAACATAACTAAAGAAAGCCTTGTGATTGTCCTTAGTGTCCTCTGCAACTTTTCTCTCGAAGCTGGCCTTAGACGATTTTATGAGTGCCCTTAGTTTTTTGCTAATACTGATCAGAGATGCCTTCCCTTTTTAGGATTTTGCTCTCTCATGTAGTAGCTTCCTCCTTCTATTCATAGGTTCATAGGTTCATACTAAGCTAACTGTGAGACTCAAACCCTGCACCTTGTGTTTGTAAGGCATACACCTTAACCATTAGGCCACCCTCCCAACATAAATAGATAGATTCATACTAGGCTAACTGCCCTTGCGAGCCATTTTAAGCCTAGCCAATTATCCCTCGTGAGACTCCAACAGGCCACCCTCCCAAGGACTTTTTGCCAGGTACTATGTATAGTTTGTTTATGGCTGGGGTCCACCAGACAGGACGTCTGCCTTTGTAGGATTGGGTCTTGGTTTTATTTGGGATTGCATGATCCATGCATTCCTGAAGGTGTTCATAGAATGCATTTATAAAGGATTCTGCGGTCTGGGCCGTATTTTCCACAGGCCCGGGGACTTTGAAGGATTCCACCTCGGTGTTGAGGAGTGTGAAATTTGCTTTAGAGAAGTTTTTCACTGTGGTTTTCTGGGCAGGGGGTGGGGTCGGGATGTGAATATCCAGTGAGATCAGTTTATGGTCTGATCTTACCAGTGAGGGATACACTTCTGGACTGGAGCATAGAGTCCCCATGTTGGTGATGATCAGGTCCAGTATGTTTTCCCCTCTTGTGGGAGTGGTAACAAGTTGTTCCATAGCATTTGAGTTTATGAATTCTAGGAACCTTTGGGCTAGGGTGTTGGAGCTAGAGTAATGCTCCCAGTCTATGTTTGGGTAGTTGAAGTAGCCCAATATAATGGTGTTTGGAGAGACCTTCATATTTTCCAGTGTTCTCAGGAAGGCCGAGTGGCGTTCCTGGGTTTGGGAGGGTGGTCTGTAGCAGGCTATAAACTGGAAGGCAGTTTTACCCACTGTTAGTTGCACATGGATAGTCTCTGATGCTTCATGCTTTGCCACCAACCCAGAGGTGTGGGTATCTATCTTTGATTTTTTTTTTGTTTTGTCAACTCATGTGAATATCTGTTTGAAGCCTTTTTCTTTTTTCTTGTCTTTTGTTTGAGTGAAGATATTCCTGCAGTGTTTGATTTATTTTAATCAGTTCTGAGCACATTTGGCTTATTTTTTTCCTCGAGATTACTGGAAACCATGTCTTGCACCAAAGCTGGAACTTGAACTGCTTTTTGCTGAAGAGCTGCAAGATTCTTCCTGGTCGGTGTTTTCTCTTCACCTTTTGTAGTTTATTTTCTTTCAGGCTCTCTTAGTTTCTTCTTCTTTGCAGGCATCCAGGCAGTGTATTTATTTGCCAGTAACTGAATATTGCGTAAACTGACAGTATCAATGGCTGCAGTTTCTAATTTTCTGTCTTCACATTGGAAGAGCTGAAGTCAAGTTGTTGACCATTGTGCAGCCATCTTGGAAGTCCAGGAGCAGATATACATGTTAAGGGCATTTGTGGCCTAGTAGGCAGCTGCTGTTAAGAGATAATTCTCATTGTACAGGAGCAGATATGCCTGTTAAGGGCATCTGTGGCCTAGTTGGCAGTTGCTGTTAAGAGATAATTCACATTGCACAAACACATGCCACGCTTCTGCAGATAGCATGCATCATTGCCAAAATGGTTCACTGTTCATGGCTGCCACCTTCTGGCACTGCTATGGATGTAGTTGAAGCGCTTCTTGCTGCACCATGGACACATCACATTGGTCAAGCCAGCTGTGATCCCATAGTTCTGGGCTGTCATATTGATCTCTAGCCTTGTAGTTAGTGACACCTACCCTTGCCCTTTCATTGGTTGTGAATGCCAACATTCTGTAGATACAAAACAGCAGTGTTCCTGCACATGGTATGCCACCTTTTGGATATAATGCTTTCATTCCTGGCACTGCTGGGCCTACATGATGCTTGATTTCATCTATGGAAGCTCCAGCCTGTTGCTGGTGGATGTGATCTTTGACTTTCCCAAACCTCCTACCTGTTTGTGTGTGTGTGTGTGTGTGTGTGTCTGGTGTCTTTATCCACCACCTGTTATCCCTCCACCTTTGCAAGCATTGATGTCCCCCTGCCACTGTGCTCCTACCCCACCTATGCATATGATGCTATGCCCTGCCCACTTCTGTGGTCTGTATGGGTATGGTAATGTTTGACACACGTAGTGTAGCTAATCGGTGCATTCTACTGCATAGCCTGGGTGTGCTGTAGCATGTATTGGTTTTATTCTGCATTTGTCTTGTCATGTCCCGTATTTGTGGACCTGGCAACCCCCACCCCTTTGCCTTTGTCACTGTGTATTGCTCCTGCCTCTGATTTGCATGTTCCCTGATTACTCACCTGTTGCCACAGGTATGTCAAGCAATGCTACAGTGTAGTATGATGCAACTTTTTTGCAGTATCATGTTATGAAGTATAGTATTGGCCACACGTCTTACTGTAGGTCTCCAGAGAATACAGCATTGCATTATGAGATTTATGCAGCGGAAATGGACCTTAATCAGTCCCCATGCATGTTCAGTGATGCCAGTTGTCTGCAGCAGTGCAGTGTTGTATCCCATCATTTTCCCTATTTGGGGACTGCAGCTGGGTGTCAGCAACCAAGGTTCCAATGTATATGCTTTATTTCCTGCAACAGTCAAGAATGGAGACCTGTGTGACTGGCTTGTTTGCTGTGTTCACCAAACCAGGCTATCAAGACCTTTGTAAGTGGTAATGTGTGCACCTACTACCTAGATGACCCCAAGGAAAGACAGCCTGCATGAGCTACTAACAAGTTGCATGTATGCCAAATGTGGGAATAATGGAAACCGTTTGGATTTTGCATAGACACTGTGTACTGTGCACCACCTGGTAGCTGTGACTTAAAGCCTTTCTGATGGTTGTAACAGATCCCATGTGGAGCAGCAGTGGCCTTACATAACGCTGTAATCTGTAGCTTCTAAGACCTCAGGAAAATGGACTGTGTTGTAAAATGTCTGCATAGTTCTTTCCTTTGCTGTCTATGGAAAATAAATATGCTGTTCACATGCTGCAGCATAACATCAAGGATTGGAAATTTTATTCATGAAAATGATATCTGCAAATCTCTTAAGGAAGAAGCTGAAGCATTGCATTAGCAAGGGTAATGTTACACAAGCCTATGTGCCCACTGGGATAGACAGTCCACACGTCTCCTTTCATTCCATTTGAGTTTTGTAGATCTCTTCTAAGTCCTGTATGATTTTTCTTGCTGCACAGTAGCGGTTGACAGTGTCTTGGCTGTGGAGGTGATGGTATGCCTGTTGCTGATAGACTTCTCTATAAATGACAGTGGCATGCAGCATATGGGCATTTGCTCCCAGGGAAGCCTCTTAATACATGCTGACTATCAACAGCACATGCTGTTCCTTGTATCAGGGCATGAGTGATGCACCCACACACCGAAAATTTATAGTGCACAGAACATCCAGTTTACTGTGGCTCATTGTGTTAATGTTACATTTCAGAATCATGTTGTCATATTAGGTTTCATCTTTTGTATATGCTATATGGCTCTCTTCCGAATGTATTTGTATGTCATTATGTGGTCATTTGCATGCATGTACATGTTCACTCACTGCACATCACCCTCTTCTTGCATGTGACCTCTTCCCATGCTGTTTTTCTTTATGCAATATGCTGTTTTTTGGTAAGCACCCCCCTGTCCAATGTCTGCCATTCATTGTAGTCATTGTCTGCAAGTATTAAACTGTTAAATGATCCTGAAAGGTAGTTGTGGATAGATTATAGTAGCACTTGAGCTAGTAGTGGTAGTAGGCAACCAGGCAGCTGATTTGCAGTGCTTTTCTAATTGCCATGTTTTTCTTCAAACCTTTTATTTTGTTCTCTCTACAGTTGTGTGTCTGCATGTATGTTTAGCTTTCACAGTGCATTGCTTAATTTAAGAATTTCACCATACAGCTTTAAACAGCTTGTGGCTCATGGCTTGTAGTTCATAATTAGTATATGTAGAAACGTTTGATAAAATTAACTGTTGGCATCTGCCTTTTAAAGAGTGAATTGCTTCGGCTAAAACGTATCCATTGCTGTCAAAGTGCATCTGAGCCACATAGCAACCCAAAGAACAGCCACTGTCATTTACATAATTATTAGGCAAGTAGAAAATTGAAGTAGGCTTTCATTGCAGTGCACACACTGATTGCATACCTGTTGTCACCAGATGTTCTTCGTGTTTCACTGTTGCAGTCATTACATTTGGGTAATCCTGCTGGCAGGTTGCCCTCAGTCGGCCTGAATTCCAAAGTCTTGGGTCCTGCGTCGGCTGTCGTCGCCCCTTCCCTGACATCAGGCCATCAGGGGTATAAAAGATGCAGCTGACGTCATTTTCTTTCGTCTTTCTTGCCGTGCGGCGCCCGAAGCAGAAGCAGTTCGCAAGTGCCGGTCGGCCGACTCCTGAGATTTTGGAGTTCGAATTTTAGATCCGAAGTCTTCTATAAAGTTAAGTACCCCGTTGGGGAAACTTTTTTCTTGCTCCAGAACCGATGTCAGAAAAAGTTAATAATTGTACTTTTTGTGGGAAGCAAATGCCTCATAAGGACTTTCATTCTTACTGTATTCCTTGCCTAGACCCTGATCATAACTTTCTGGGTTGTCGGTTTTGTGCTAGATTTCACCAACGCACTATTGAGCATCGGTATAATTTTGCTTTAAACTACTTTGGACACAGGTTTAATTATCCAGAAATGTCGTTGTAAAGTCATCCGACTACCGGAGTTCACAAAAAACGCAAAAAAAAAGAAAGACAGCCAAGGCCCAAAACCGACGAAGCTTCTCCTAAGCCAGTCGCCAGTTCTCAGTGAGGCGCTTTCGTGGCCCCTGACGACTGCTACTTTAGAGTCGCAGGCCGCTACCGACTCCCACGTGGAGTCTGCTATACCGCTGGAAACTCAAGGTAGTATTGGAGCCTCGGACGCTAATCCTTCAGATGGGTCCGGAGCCACTGAGCAGGCACCAGCTTCTGAGGGTGTATTCAGACCCAAACATCTATATATTAAACTGACTTCAAAGGCAAAGAAGCAAACTCTAGAGCCACATGGACAGGCCTCCATACCCAAAATACAGATGCTCAAAATGGCCGAAGACTTGATTACCTTGATCAGGGGTTCCCATCCCCCTCCTGATAAGAGGCCTAGGCAAGAGACTGACTATGAATCTTCAGATCAAGTTTCCATTTCTTCTGATTCTTCTTCTGATCAGGAATATTCTTTTCCCCCTAATGAGGATTCTGATGCTGAAGAATCCATCCCTTCAGCTTCTCCTCTTGAGGAATATTCTTTTGGGGAAACCTTACAATACCATGAGGGAGCATTTCCACTGGGAGAGCCAAGATTTTTCAGAATCTAAAAAGAGGCTCAGGGATTTCCTGTTACTACCTCAGCACAAGCCACTAGCCATCCCTCTTGTGTTTGACATTGTAGATGTGTTTTCGGAGTCTAGCCTTACCCCTGACTCCTTACCTCCAGCTCCTGTTAAGCTGGACAGATATTACAGGGTTCCTGACTCACATAAATTCCTTTTTAAAAACCCTGCTGCAGACCCAGAAACTATTTCTCAGGGTCCCAAGGGAGTTAAGGCTTCCGCTGCAAAAAACTCTACCCCTTCTGACAGGGATTCCAGGGCTCTGGATAGATGGGGAAAAAAGGTTTAAACATCTGTTACCTTGGCTATAAGGGCCTTAAACTGTCAGTTTCATATGCTCAAATATAAGCAACATGTCATGGCATTGCTTAAACAGAAAAAGTTGTTAAACTCTGAATGTGCAGAAAACAAGGAAATGCAGGCTATATTGCATGCAGCTGAAGAAGTTGCAAAGCATACTTTGCAATGTGGTTTTGATTCTTTAGAAGCCTCCTGCAGGGCTGCAGTTACAGGTTCTGTAAATAGAAGGCATGCTTGGTTAAAGGAACAAAATCTGCCTGATCATGTTAAAGTTAAATTATTAGATGCACCTTTACAGCATGATACTTTGGTGTTAAGGCAGAAGAGGTGTTAAAGAAAATGGAGGACAAGGCTAAATCTATGCAAACGGTCAAAGATTTCTTACAAGTACAGCCACCTAGGTTTAGTAGACACTGGCCAACAAAGAATTGGTCCTTTCCTGTGTCAGACAGACCTCAAAGGGGCAGACCCAGATGCCATAGAGGCAGATCCTAGGCGCAAGATTCATACAGGTCAAAGCAATGGGGTGCTTCTACCTCCAAAAGTGGAAAAGACAAATCACAACCGTACAGGAAACGGTCCCAATGACTTCCTCCTGCCTGCACCAAGCACTTATTTCCTGGCAGCACCCTTAGGGGAAAATTAGCACTTTTTTTCTCAAAATTGGCACATTATAACTCCGGACAAGTGGGTTCTAAATATCGTGACACAAGGCTACAAGTTCCATTTCCATACCCTGCCAAAGGCAAACAGCTGGCCAGATCTGCCAAAAAATCAATGGGCAGAGGCACAAAAACAAGTCTCGTCCTTCATGGACATGACATTCAACAAGTGCCAGAGCTAGAGCGGCGGCAAACATTTTACTCAAGACTGTTCTTGGTACCCAGAAAGGACCAGGCCTGAAGGCCAATACTGGACTTATCGATTCTGAACACATTCCTGGATATACCAAAATTCAAAATGTTGACTTTGCAGCAGCTTCTGTCCATGCTGGGCAAGAACGCTTGGCTTGTAACTTTAGACCTAAGAGGCATACCTGCATGCCCAGTCAGACAAATATGCAGAAGATACCTCAGATTCAAGGCTGGCCCTATGCATTACCAATTATCTGCACTGCCCTTCGGCTTATCTACTGCACTCAGGGTCTTTACAAAGTGCCTGGCACCAGTAATTGCATTCTACACACAAAGAGGAATACAAATATATCCTTACTTGGATGACTGTCTAATTCAAGCAGAGAGATACCTCAGAGGAGCTAAATATTTAAGGCCCCCAAGGAGATCACCAATGCCTGCATGGGACCTCAACTGTGTCTTGGAAAAACTCACCTTGCCTCCTTTTGAGCCAGCTGCTACTGCTGATGTAAAGTTTTTATCTTGGAAAACAGCTCTACTCCTAGCAATTACTTCTGCAAGACGAGTTTCAGAGCTACAGGCACTCATGGCTGTGGTGGAACCTTTTATCATTTTTTATCCGGACAGGGTCTCCCTGAGCACAAACCCAACATTTATGCCTAAAATGGTGTCCAGTATGGCTCTTAACCAAACCATTCATCTGCCAATCTTTTATCCAAATCCACAGAACAAGGGGGAAAGAATTCTGCATTCTTTGGATGTACACAGACAGCTTAGATTCTACTTGGACAGAACCAAAGTTTTCAGAAAGACAGAGCAATTACTAGTGGCATATGCTGCAAGATCACAAGGAAAGGCTATCTCAAAGCAGACTATTTCAAAGTGGATAGGCCCCTGCATTTGTTTCTGCTACTTATACCATGGCAAGCCAGTGCCTAAGGGCATTAGGCCACATTCCACCAGAGCTGCAGTTACTTCAGCAGCCTTTCTCAGGGGAGTACCAACCAAGGACATTTTAGAGGCAGCTACTTGGAGTTCAGTGCACACCTTTACAAAGCACTATCATCTGCCACTCTACTCTAAATCCGGGGCAGGCTTTGCCACTGCAGTTCTGCAGGGTCTCATAGCCGCTCCTAATGCTTTTTAGCTCCCGCCTCCCAACCGTAGCTTTGGGAATCTACCCAAATGTAATGACTGCAACAATGAAACACGAAGAACATAGTACAGTTGTGTACACTTACCATAAATGTAGATGTTTGAGTGTATTCACTGTTGCAGTCCAGGTTACCCACCCGCTATCCCCCCTTTCCTTCTGATATAACCTATCTTTCCTTCTCTGATTTATACAACCTATGTGGTGTATTTGCTTGTGGATGAAGGTAGAGTTTATATTGCTGCATGTAATTTTATTTATAGATATAAATTTTGGCTACACTTTTAGGGGGCACATGACATCTGGGGCAAGAAAAACTAAAGAAAATGGCGTCGGCTGCTTCTTTTATACCCCTGACGGCCTGACGTCAGGGAAGGGGTGACGACAGCCGATGCAGGACCCAAGACTTTGGAATTCAGGCTGACTGAGGGCAACCTGCCAGCAGAATTACCCAAATGTAATGACTGCAACAGTGAATACACTCGAACATCTACATTTATGCTAAGTGTACACAACTGTACTTTCCACCTACCGTTTGTCACTGGAATAAGGGATGAAATCCAGAGTACTTGGAGAAAGCTTAATACAAACACAAGGAGGGATGTGCAGACTCTGTAGAGAAGGTAGTCCAGCTGAGAGCCAAATAGAGAGATGAACCTATTGTCTATAGGTGACAGTGCAACTCACTATATTACTGTGCTTTTCCATAGCCATAGCTGCCAAACAGTTATATTACAGCTGTCTTATTTGAAGAATGGACAGTGTTTTGGGTGTGCTAGTTTGGTCTAGCTAATGGCAGCATGTCAAAGCATGGGGGCACATTGGTCAATACCCTCACCTCACAGCCTTCTGTGTGGACTCTGCATGTCCTCCCTGTGTTTATGTGGGTTTCCTCCGGGTGCTCCAGTTTCCTCCCATATTCCAAAGACATGCATCTGGACCGTTTCTCCGTGGCCCTCCACTGAAAATAGGTTCTGTCTTAGTTGGACTTTCATGGTCCAGACGTATGTCTTTGGAATGTTTGAGAAAACCAGAGTATCAGTAGGAAACTCGCGCGAAAACTCAGAGGACATGCAGACTCATAGATAGGTACTAGGCTATCAGCCCTAGGGCCTATACAAGTCTAGCCAAAAAGGTTCCCTGACTTTTGCCACCCAAGAAAATTATTTTCCTGTGCCACTGTTGAGCAGAGCCACAGAAGTGATCCCCAGGGTGAATTTCCGATTTCCCATCCAATCATCAAGATTTTTCTTGAAGTGTACTAATGAGGAGCTTTGTTTGATATAGATAGGTAGTTTATTCCAGAATATGGGAAGTCTCTGAGACAGGAATCTAACCCTCCGGCATGTTCTGTTTATTGTGGTGACGAGGTTTAGGCCCCTAGAGTATGTAGCTCAGTGGGATTGGGACTTCTTTAAGTGGAGCATGTCCAACAGCTCTGGGTTTGACATAGCTTTGTATGTTAGGCAGAGATCACCTCTGAGTAGGCGATATGCAATGGAGTAAAGCTGGAGTTTTTTGAGACTGTCTGCGTAGGGCATCTGTATGAGGCAGGTAATCCTCTTTGTGAGGTATTTCTGCGGCCTTTCCAGTTGTTGTAGATGTCTTGTGAGGTACATACCAAAAGGGGCATTGTACTCTATAATGGGTCTGATGAGTAGAGTGGGAACAATTACCTCTTTTTGTCTGGATGAGAAATCTTTAGTGATGAGGTGTACCACGTAGAAAGATTTCCTGACTACTGTGGCGATGTGATTATCAAAGGAGAGACTACTGTCCACCTGGGTCCCAAGGTCTCTTATCACACTTTCGGTGTTAAGTATACTACCGCCTATGTTGTAGTTCATGGGTACAGAATTTTTACCAAAGGGGATGACAATGCACTTTTTGGCATCGAGCTTGAGGCCATGGCTTTGACACCAGGCATCTGTCTCAGTGAGGCCCTTTTGTAGGATGTCCAGATCATTAGGAGTTTCGATTATGGCTCCTAGTTTGCAGTCATCTGCGAACTTCGTTAGCCAAAGACCTTCTGTGTTAGCATGTACTTTAGAGAAGTAGATACCAAACAGGAGAGGACACAGGACTGAACCCTGTGATACTCCACTTGTCACTGGTCTGAAGTCGGATTTAGAGTCTGCTACTTTCACAGTGTGGGTTCTGTCAGTGAGCCAGTTGGCAACCCATCTTGTGACAGGGATTTATACCTAGTTTAGTGAGTTTATCTATAATTCCAGAGTGGGGGATGGTGTTGAAAGCCTTGGCAAGATCTAGATAGGCTGTGTGAACCACCTTACCGTCATCTACAGCTTTGGTGACTGCTTCAAAGAAGTCTGTCAGGTTTAGGAGACATGATCTGCCTTTTACAAACCCAAACTGGGTGGGGTCCAGAGTTTGGAGATTACCAGTGTCTTTGTTTGTAAGTTCCATGACGATACGTTCCATGGCCTTGCAGGCCAGGCTCGTCAGGCTAACAAGGGCGGTAGTTCCCGGGGTCTGTGGTAGCTCCCCCCTTTTGGAGTGGGATAACCATCGCTGTGCACCATTTAGTGGGCACAAAGCCTGAGGTGAGGCTGTGATTTAACATGGTACTTAGGTGGGGTGCCAGTTCATTCTGTAGTGTGTGTAGAACGCAGCCTGGGATGTTGTATGGTCTCATGGATGCTGTGATGTTCATTGTGTTTCACTTCTGCAGTCATTATACTTGGGTTATCCTGCCATCAGGCGGTCCCGCAGTCGGCCAGAGTTCCAAAGTCTTGGTTTGGCATCTGTTGCCGTTGCTTCTTCCCTGATGTCAGTGCACCAGGGGTATACAAGATGCAGCCGACGCCATTTTCTTCAGTCTTTCTTGCCGCGCGGTGCCTGACGCAAAAGCAGTTCGCAAGTGCCGGTCGGCTGACTCTTGAGATTTTCAATTCGAATTTCAGAACCGAATTCTTCTACAAAGCTAAGTACCCCATTGGGGGAAACTTTTTCTTGCCTCAGACCGATGTCAGCAAAAGTTAAGAATTGTATTTCTTGTGGGAAGCAAATACCTCATAAGGATTTTCATTCTTACTTTGTTCCATGCCTAGTCCCAGACCACAATGTCACTAGTCGGTTTTGTGCTAGATTTAACAAACATACTATTAAACGTCGGTTTGATTTTGCTTGCCATTACTTTGGTCGAAGGTTTAATTATACCATGCCGTCGGAACAACTGATTACCGGAATACACAAAAAATGCAAAGACAAGGATAAGGACAGGCATCCGAGGTCCAAAACTGACGATGAAGCCTCTTCTAGGCCAGTCGCTGGTTCTCAGTGAGGCGCTTTCGCAGTCCCTGACACCCGCTACCTCAGAGCCACAGGCCGCCTCAGACTCCCACGTGGAGATGACTAGGCCTCTGGATACTCAGTGTTGGGCCTACGGAAACTACTCCTTCAGATGGGTCCGGAGCTGCTGAGCAGGCACCGGCTTCTGAGGGTGTTTTCAGACCTTCACAGCTTACCATAAAAACTACAGCCAAGTCAAAGACTCCATTAAAGGTAAAGAAGCAAGTACAGCATTCACCTGGACAGGCCTCCATGCCTAAAAAACAAATGCTTAAAATGGCCGAAGACTTAATTACTCTGATCAGGGGTTCCCATCCCCCTCCTGATAAAAGGCCTAGGCAGGATACAGACTATGATTCCTCTGACCAGGTTTCCATTTCTTCTGATTCCTCTTCAGACCATGGATACTCTTTACACCCCTATGAGGACTCAGATGCTGAAGAATCTATTCCTGAGGATTATTCTTTTGGGGAAACTTTACATACCATGAGGGAGCATTTCCATTGGGAGGGCCAGGATTACTCAGAATCCAAGAAAAGGCTCAGAGATTTTCTCTTAATACCTCAGCACAGACCCCTGGCTATTACACCAGTGTTAGATATTGTGGATGATGTGTTCTCTGAATCCAGTTTAAATCCTGATTCTTTGCCCCCTGCACCAGTCAAGCCAGACAGATACTACAGAGTCCCTGATTCTCACAAATTTCTTTATAAAAACCCTGCTGCTGATCCAGAAACTATTTCCCAGGGTCCCAAAGGGGTAAAGGCTTCCACGGCTAAGAATCCAGTTCCCTCTGACAGGGATTCTAGAGCATTAGACAGATGGGGAAAGAAAGTTTACACTTCAGCAACTTTAGCAGTGAGGGCTTTAAATTGCCATTTCCACATGCTTAAATACCAGCAATATTTAATGTCTCTGTTAAAACAGAAAATGATTACAGTTTCAGAACATCCTGACTATAAGGAAATGCAGGAATTATTGCATGCAGCCGAACAAGTGGGAAAACATACTTTGCAGTCTGGATTTGATTCATTAGAGGCTTCCTGTAGAGCAGCACTTACAGGATCTGTGATACAAAGGCATGCTTGGTTAAAAGAACAAGCTTTACCTGATCATGTTAAGGCTAAATTATTGGATGCTCCTTTACAACAGGATATTCTATTTGGTGTTAAGGCAGAAGAGGTATTAAAGAAAATGGAGGATAAGGCAAAATCTATGCAAACGGTAAAGGATTTCTTACAGGTACAGCCACCTCGATTTATTAGAAATTGGCCCTTTCCAGCATCAGACAGACCACAAAGAGGCAGATACAGATGCCCAAGAGGCAGATCTCATCCCCAAGGCTCTTACAAACCACGAAATTGGGTTGCTACTACCCCAAAAGGAGGTGAAGACAAGTCACAACCTTACAGGAAACAGTCTCAATGACTTCTCCCTTCAAATGCCAAACTCTTTCCTTTTGGCAGCTCCCTTCGGGGGAAAACTAGCACTTTTTTCCACAAAATTGGCATATAATCACCCAAGACAAATGGGTTCTGAACTTTGTGTCTCAAGGTTACAGGTTCCACTTTCACACTCTACCAAGGCTAAAAGGAATGCCAAACCTGCCACAGAATCAATGGGCAGAGGCACAAAAACAAATTGCAGCCCTCATGGACACGAGAGCTATCCAGAAAGTGCCACAACAGGAACAGGGACAAGTATTTTACTCGACTCTTCTTGGTTCCCAGAAAGGACAAAGCCTGGAGACCCATACTAGACCTTTCTACTCTAAATACTTACCTGGAGGTTCCGAAATTCAAAATGTTGACACTACAGCAGCTTCTTCCCATGCTGGGCAAGAAGGCTTGGCTTGTTACTTTGAACCTAAAAGAGGCATACCTGCATGTCCCTATCAGACAAAATTGCGGAAGATATCTCAGATTCATAGCTGGATCAATACATTGTCAATTGTCTGCACTGCCCTTTGGCTTATCTACTGCACCCAGGGTCTTCACAAAGTGCCTGGCACCAGTAATTGCATTTTGCAGACAAAAAGGAATTCAAATATATCCATACCTGGATGACTGCCTTATTCAAGCAGAGAGCAGAAATGGGGGTGCCCAGACATAGATCTTTTTGCCACCCCAGAGAATTGCCAACTACAAAAATTCTGCACACACAAGCATGGAAAGTAGATGCTCTCTCGTTCAGCTGGAAAAGCCTAACAGTTTATGTCTTCCCACCACTGCCTCTCCTTTCAAAAGTACTCCTAAAAGCCAGACAAGAGAAACCACAGATGATCCTGATTGCCCCAGACTGGCCACACCAGCACTGGTACCCAATCTTAAAGAATTTAGCTCAAGGCCCACCATGGATTCTACCTCAAACTCCACAACTTCTGACTCAACAAGACAATCAGATCCTGCACAGTCAGCTCAACACTTTAAACCTGGCTGCATGGCAGATTCATTAATCACACAGCACCACCCTCTAAAGCTGTTATAGCTGTCATTTTGGAGGCCAGGAGGCCTAGCACCAGGTAATCTTACTCAGAAAAGTGGAAGAGATTCTGTGCCTGGAACCAGGCTCAAAGCTTTGACACCCTTGTCCCAAATATTCCTCAGATATTACAACACTTGACTGAGATGCTGGACAAAGGACTATCCTTTTCTTCCATTAAGATCCACGCCTCTGCAATCTCGGCTCATTACAACACAGATCCTCCTATTTTCTCTCATCAGTTGCTAAAACAATATCTCAGAGGGGCTAAAAACATAAGACCGCCCCGGAGAGCACCAACACCAACTTGGGACCTCAATTTTGTCTTGGAAGAACTAACTTTACCTACTTTTGAGCCAGTCAATTCAGCAGAATTAAAATATATATCATGGAAAACTGCTCTGCTTCTGGCATTAACCTCAGCAAGAAGAGTCTGAGTTACAGGCACTAATGGCGGTGGAACCTTTCATCATTTTCACCAAGACAGGGTTTCTTTAAGGACAAACCCTTCATTTATGCCTAAGGTGGTATCCAGTGTGGCTCTTAAGCTATTCATTTGCCAACTTTTTATCCAAATCCCCAGAACAAAGGGGAGAGACTTCTGCATTTCTTGGACATACACAGACAGTTACGTATCTACTTGGACAAAACAAAAGCTTTCAGAAAAACTGAGCAGTTGTTTGTAGCATATGCTGCAGGATCACAGGGAAAGGCTATTTCAAAGCAGACCATTTCTAAGTGGATAGGACACTGTATTCGGTTCTGCTACACACAGCATGGGAAACCTGTAGCTACTAACATTAGGCTACATTCCACCAGGGCAACAGCCACTTCAACTGCCTACCTTAGAGGAGTACCTACCAAAGATATCTTGTAGGCTGCAACTTGGAGCTCAGTACACACCTTTACCAGACATTATCACTTGCCTCTTTACTCTAGATCCAGAGCTGGCTTTGCCACTACAGTGCTGCAGGGCCTCATAGCCACCCCAAATCCTGTATAGAACCAGCCACCCTAACTCAGCTTTGGGATTCAACCCAAGTGTAATGACTGCAGCAGTGAAACATGATGAACATAGTACAGTTTTGTACCTATCATAAATGTAGATGTTCGAGGGTCTTCACTGCTGCAGTCCAGGTTACCCACCCGCCATCCCCTCTTTCTTAGCTGCGACTTATCTATACCTTTCTACCCTATACTACCTATGTGGTGTATTTGTTGGTAACTGAAGGTTTGGTTGTTTACATTTTTTTATGTTTTATTTCTATTATGTATTTCCTACCTATTTGGGGGCGCCTGACATCTGGGGCAAGAAAAACTGAAGAAAATGGCGTCTGCTGCATCTTATATACCCCTGGCGCACTGACGTCAGGGAAAAAGCGACAGCAACCGACGCCGGACCAAGACTTTGGAACTCTGGCCGACTGCGGGACCGCCTGACGACAGGATAGCCCAAGTGTAATGACTGCAGCAGTGAAGACACTCTAACATCTACATTTATGGTAGGTACAAAACTGTACTTTCTTGGCTTTGGAGAGTGTGATTTTTACCTGTGCAGCCGTGATTACAGGATTGTAATCCAGGGCATTGGAGTGTATGAATTCCAGAAAGCGTTGAGCGAAGGAGTTGGTACATGAGTAGTTTTCCCAGTAAATGTTGGGGTAGTTGAAATCGCCCATTATTTGGGTGTTTGGTTGAACCCTAATATTTTCCAGTACATCAAGAAAAGAGGAGTGGGAATCCTGGGGCATGGTGGGGGATCTGTAGCAAGCTACAGCTTGGATTGCCGATGTCCTTCAAGAATGCAACTGCAGTCCTGACATATGGGTTGTCCTGCCTCAGAAAGCCCCTCGGTCGGCCAGATTCCAAAGTCTGGGTTCGGCGTCGGCCGATGTCGCCTCCTCCCCGACGTCAGAGCGGCTGGAGTATAAAGGCATCAGCCGACGCCATCTTCTTCAGTCTTTCTTGCCACGCGGTGCCCGAAGCAGAAGCAGTTCGCAAGTGCCGGTCGGTCAGCTCCTGTGTTTTCAGTTACCGAAGTCATCTAAAAGCTAAGTACCCCGTTGGGGAACATTTTCTCTTGCCTCAGCCAAAAACCGAAAGGACCGGGACCGACAACTTCGGCCCGCGTCTTCCACCGATACAACGCCTAAGCCCTCCATGAGTGCTTGGGTCCCTTCCGAAGCAATAATTCAACCGCTGCAGACCGACGACTCCACGTTAACTCATCCCTCGGTCTCGGAGGCTACACCGGTGCCAGTTGTTGATTTTCCTCCGGAAACCGAAGTTCTGGATCCACCCGACACCATTCCAGTGGACAAAGTTACCCCTGCACGTGGGGCAGCTAGGCCTCCTGTATCCATGTCAATCAAGGCCTTTGCATGTGCTAAGGCCGCCAGCCAGGCCAAGGCCCATCCTAAACCTACTTCTCAGGCCCCTTCTTCTGACAGACAAATCATGTCTCTGGCTGCAGATCTAATTTCTCTTATCAGGGGGTCTCAGCCTCACCCAGACAGAGGTTCTCAGCCGCCTGCAGAAAAAAGGCCTAGAACTGAGCAGGCAGACAACCTCTCTTCAGATGAAGCCTCTGGGGATTCAGAGCATTCAGATACCAAAGAAGAATCCTTCCAGGCCTATGAGGACTCTGATGCTGAGGAATCTATTCCCTCTGCCTCTTCTCCAGAGGATTTTTCTTTTGGTGAAGTCCTCCATTCCATGAGGGAACATTTTAAGTGGCAGGGTCAGGAATTTTCTGATTCTAGGAAAAGGCTACGCACCTTCCTTAAGTTACCCCAGCACAGACCTTTAGCTATCCCTCCAGTTTTGGATGTCCTGGATGATGTTTTCTCTGACTCCAGTGCTTCCCCTGATTCTCTCCCTCCTGCTCCTGTCAAGCCAGACAGATATTACAGGGTCCCTGACACTCACAAGCATCTCTTTAAGGCCCACTCTGTGGATCTCAAAACTATTTCACAGGGCCCCAAAGGAGTGGCTACCTCCTCAGCCAAGAATCCACTGCCAGTTGACAGAGAAGCAAGGTCCCTGGAGAGATGGGGTAAAAAAGTTTATACCTCTACCACCCTTGCCATGAGGTCACTTAACTGCCTTTTTCATATGTTTCAGTACCAGGATTATTTACTGGATGATTTACAGAAAAAGATAGCCTCACCTGAGCCTATAGATAGAAAGGCATTGCAGGATTTGGTGCATAACACTCAGCAGGTTAGTAATCATTTTCTACAGTGTGGTTATGATGCATTGGAGGCTTCATGTAGGGCAGCTATGACAGGGGCTGTTATCCGTAGACATGCTTGGTTGAAAGAACAACCACTGCCAGATCATGTTAAAGTAAAGCTCCTGGATGCACCTGTGGATAAACAGAAGCTTTTTGGTGCTAATGCTCAGGATGTGTTAATCTGTTGAGGAGAAGGCAAAATCAGTACAGACAGTAAAGGATTTCCTCCAGGTTCAGCCACCAAGGTTCAGCAGGAATTGGCCTTCAAAGAATTGGTCCTTTCCAGACTCTGACAAGTTTCAAAGGGGAAAGAACAGGCGTGCACGAGGTAGAGGGCAATACCGAGGCTCCTACAGGGGATGCCAGTGGCAACCACAAAATCAGAGAAGTGTCACAGGTAGTTCACCTGCACCACAAGGACAATCACAATGACTTACCTTTCACTCCGCCTACCAAGGCTCAAAGAAAAGCACCTCTAGGTGGAAAATTATCTCTATTCTCAAAAAACTGGCACATTATAACAAAGGACAATTGGATTCTGGACATAATAGACAGAGGTTACAGGTTCCACTTCCATACCTTACCGACAGGACAAGGCATGCCAAACCTGCCACAAAATCAAAGGGCAGAGGCACTCATAGAAGTCTCAAAGCTGTTACAAATAAAAGCAATAGAGAAGGTTCCTCCTCAGGAACAAGGCCAGGGATTTTATTCAAGACTGTTCCTTGTTCCAAGAAAAGAAAAACAATGGAGGCCTATATTGGACTTGTCCGTTCTAAATACTTTTCTCATAGTGCCAAAATTCAAGATGCTGACGTTACAGCAACTTCTTCCCATGTTGGGCAAGGGGTCTTGGCTGGTTACTGTGGACCTCAAGGAGGCATACCTGCATGTCCCTATCAGACACAGTTGCAGAAGATACCTCAGATTTCTTGCAGGAACAGAGCACTATCAATTCTCAGCATTGCCGTTTGGCTTATCTACTGCGCCCAGAGTATTCACAAAATGCCAGGCATCAGTAGTGGCACATTGCAGACTCCAGGGGATTCAGATATACCCTTACCTGGACGACTGCCTAATACAAGCAGACAGCAAACAGACCTTGATAAAACACTTGGATTACGTCATTCAATTGCTGCAAGCTTTGGGATACACAGTCAACATTCAAAAATCAAGATTACTGCCATCCCAAGAGATTATTTTTCTAGGAGCAAAACTGGACACACGGCTACAAATGGCTTTCCTCACAGAGGAGAAACAAGAGCATTTAACAGCTTACTTCAAAGGCCTAGCAAAATTAACCCACCTGACCACAAGGAAAACCCTGCAGGCCCTGGGGTTCATGGCATCTTGCATTCTTCTAATCCCTCTGGCAAGACTACACATGAGAAAGCTGCAGTGGTACCTAAAAAGCTTGTGGTCGCAACACAGCCACAACCTAGAAGACATAATACCACTCATACCATGCCTGCAAAGGGAATTTTTGTGGTGGGCTCAAGCAAGTCACTTAAACGAAGGCATGCTTTTCAACAAGCCTCCAACAAGTCAAACTATTACAACAGACGCCTCAGACCATGGATGGGGGGCGCACATGGACGGCAGATGCATTCAAGGGCAATGGACTCCCATGGAGATGCATCAGCACATAAATCAAAAAGAGATGTTGGCAGGGATACATGCAATAGAAGCCTTTGGAAAATCTCTTCAGCAAGGTCATCTGCTAATAAGGACAGACAACACCACTGTCATGTGGTACCTAAACAAACAAGGGGGCACTCACTCCTACCCCCTCTGCAGACTAACAATGATTCTTTGGGAAAAGTCCCTGAAACTGAACATCCACTTGCAATCCCAGTTTGTTCCGGGCAAGGAAACTGTTCTGGCAGACAGGTTGAGCAGAAATTTTTTGGATCCACATGAATGGATGCTACACCCACGCATTTTCTCCCAAATAGACTCTGCATGGGGAAGACCAGACATAGACCTCTTTGCATCTCATCTCAATCATCACCTGGAAAGGTTCTGCACAAGGATACACCATCCTCTAGCTTGGAGAACTGATGCTCTTTCCTTCAGCTGGAATGCTCTAACAATTTATGCATTCCCTCCTCTACCTTTGCTCACCAAGGTGTTACTGAAGATCAAGGCAGAACAACCAAGAGGAATCCTGATAGCTCCAGACTGGCCAAGGCAACACTGGTATCCACTACTACTGAGCATAACTCACACCAAACCGTGGCCCTTGCCTCAATGGCCTCTGCTCCTGACTCAACACAGTTACAAGACCGTTCATCAGAACCTGCAAACCTTAAAGCTGACAGCTTGGAGAGTTCCATGACTCAGACCCATGACTCCCTCTCCGAAAAAGTTCAGGAAATTTTGCTGGAGGCACGCAGACCTTCCACCAGAAAAACCTATTCGGCCAAATGGAAGAGATTCACCATCTGAAATGCCAACAAGGGCCAGGATGCATCACTGATGCATCCTGGCCCTTGTTGGCATTCCATCTGGAATGCCAACAAGGGCCAGGATGCATCACTGATGAACATACCTCAGATATTAGAATACTTGGCAGAAATGTTTCACAGTGGCCTCTCATACTCTTCCATCAAAATCCACGCTTCAGCTATCTCGGCACATTACAACTGGGATCCACCTGTGTTTTCGCATCCCTTGCTAAGACAGCTTCTAAGAGGCATTAAGAATATCAAACCTCCAAGGAAGCTGCCAATTCCTGCATGGAACCTCAATTACGTCTTGGAGAAATTAACTCTTCCTCCTTTTGAACCAGCAGCATCTTCAGAAATGCAATTTCTCTCTTGGAAAACGGTTTTCCTGTTGGCAGTCACCTCAGCAAGAAGAGTCTCGGAGATACAGGCCCTCATGGCAGTTCCTCCTTTTCTCATCTTTCATCAGGACAGAGTTTCCCTTAGGACCAATCCTTCATTCATGCCTAAGGTGATATCCAGAGTGTCTCTAAACCAAGCAATTCACCTGCCTACTTTCTTTCCTAACCCTCAAAACAAAGGGGAAAAGCTGCTGCATACATTAGACATTCACAGACAACTACGCTACTACTTGGACAGAACAAAGTCCACCAGGAAGTCTGACCAACTGTTTGTAGCCTATGCTGCTGGAGTGCAAGGAAAAGCAGTCACCAAAGAAACTATCTCAAAATGGATTGGACACTGCATCAGATTCTGTTATTCTTTTCATGGAAAAAGTGTCCCAGCTAATATTAGACCACACTCCACCACAGCTATGGCCACATCCACAGCTTTTCTAAGAGGAGTGGCTACAAAAGATATTCTAGAGGCTGCTACATGGAGCTTTGTGCATACATTTACCAAACACTACAACCTGCCATTATACTCCAGATCCCGAGCAGGCTTTGCTTCGGCAGTCCTGCAGGGCCTTCTAGCTACACCATCTCTTGTTTAGTCCTACCACCCCCAGCTTGGCTGTGGTATTCAACCCATATGTCAGGACTGCAGTTTCATTCTTGAAGGACATAGTACAGTTTTGTACATACCATAAATGTAGATGTCCGATAGATATGCAACTGCAGTCAGGTTTTCCCTCCCTCCTACCCCTCTGTTTTTCCCCTTTTGGGTCCTTTCTCCCCTTACCTATCAGCTGGGGTTATATTTTATGGTGTATCTGTTTATTACTGTTGTGCATGTCTGGTTTTGTCAGTTTATCCATTCACAAAATTTAGCCTTCCTTGGAGGGCAGCTGGCATCTGGGGCAAGAAACACTGAAGAAGATGGCGTCGGCTGATGCCTTTATACTCCAGCCGCTCTGACGTCGGGGAGGAGGCGACATCGGCCGACGCCGGACCCAGACTTTGGAATCTGGCCGACCGAGGGGCTGCCTGAGGCAGGACAACCCATATGTCAGGACTGCAGTTGCATATCTATTGGACATCTACATTTATGGTAGGTACAAAACTGTACTTTTTGCCCAGAGTTAGTTGCACTTGGATAACCTTGGCTGCATTATGCTGAGCAACTAGCCTGGAGGTGTGGATATCCTTAAGGAATATGGACACACCTCTGCCTTTGGTGTTCCGGTCCAGGTTACATGGCTGAAAAGTGTGGTATGAGTTATAGCCTGGTAGTGCAGGGGTGCTCTCTGGAGCCTTGAACCAGGTCTTAGTCACTGCACAGATATCTATGTTCTCCATTTTAAGGAGTGCCTCGAGTGAGTGCATTTTGAGATTTAGACTTCTAGCATTGAGTAGCATCACCCTCAGTTTTTGCTTGCCTGTTCCTGTTACAGTGGTGAATTTGTCATTTGAACCTTGCCTAAAAAAGGCATTATAGGGGCGGCAGGAACCTTAGCCAGTATCCGGAATCCCAGGGGTGACAGGTGCAGGCCATCTCTGGCAAAGCATCGTGGCCTGTCGACCATGTTATCCCAGGCAGACAGATACTGTATCCCTTTAGAATGACACCAGAAGCTTAGCCAATTGTTGAAGTCAATCATTTTGTCCTTTGTCGCCTCACAGTAAGACGTTGCCCTGTTCGATTCTCAGCTAGATTGTCTTCTGTGTGGAGACATGCGTGAATGAGCGTACCTTTGTTGAAGGTTGTGCGTCAGGGCCAGCAACTCGGCATGTAAAAATCTACTGCCAATCATTAGCGGACCAGAGTTCCACTGTGGTGACTCCTAACCGGGAAAAGCCAAAAGACACCACAACAACTGCAGTATCATTCTGGGTGATGGCAGAATGCTACTCAGGGCTAGGATCATACCTACCATACTCCACACTGAAGCCACCTCAGCTGAGAATTGAACCGGAGAACCTCTTGCTGCGAGGTGACAACTGCTGCACCACTGCGCCACCCATGCTTTGACATGCTGCCATCAGCTAGACCAATCTACCATACCCATAACACTGTCCATTCTTCAAATAAGACAGCTGTAATATAACTGGGTTGCTATGTGGCTCAGATGCACTTTGACAGCAATGGATAAGTTATAAATAGCTGAGGCAATTCACTCTTTAAAAAGCAGATGCCACCAGTTAATTTTATCAAGCAATTGTACATATACTAATTATGAACCACAAGCTGTTAATGCTGTGTAGTGAGATTCCTAAATTAAGTAATGCACTGCAAAAACTAAACATGCATGCAGACACACAACTGTAGAGAGAACAATATAAAAGGTTTGAACAAAAACATAGCAATTAGAAAAGCACTGCAAGGGCACATATTAGTTGATTGTAGCAGTGTGGATTTTCGTGTCTAGGACAACCATGACCTTCAAAACTGTCAAAACCTTGCAGACATAAGGTATATGCACAGAAGTATGTATTGCATTGTTTTTAGTATGAGTAATTAACAAGCAAAATGAGTTCTGAAGTATGGCCATGTGCTGAAGGGTCTGTAGCAAAACTGGTTGTATAGTGTACAAATCAAAGGAACTCTCATGAACTGTTTTTGAGATAGTTGATAAACTTTGATTCCACTGAGCTTCAATCCACTGCTCTGGAGACAATCAGGGGCTTTAAAGACTTTGCATGCAGCAGAAAGATAGCTCAGTATGTTCACAGAAGATTTTAGACTGCAGTTTGAGCTGGTGACAAGAAGCCACTTTAGTTGGAAAGGGAGTGAGACCATGGAGATTGCAGCCATAGAGGAGAAATGGAAATACTAGCATGAACTAGCCACCGTACAAAAAAGTAACAGTGCTAGCATGAAAAGAAGTCCATGTGAGTAGTAGGGATGAAACCCAATCCTGGATGCTAAGGTCAGTACTAATTTGTTCCTTCAGTATTAAGGGGGATTGCCCTGATGGTTTTAATTTGGTATTTTGAACATTCTTGCAGTCAGCATTTTTAACCCATCTGCTTATGTGTAAAACTTTGCTTGCAGTAATATCTTCGCATGCAGTAGTATCCATTTGTGACCTTGACTACAGTAGAATGAACATTGTTTTTTGTGTCTTGTGCTCTCACTTGAAGATTGTATAAAAAAAAGGTTAGAGAGCATGTAGAATAGTGTGTGTGTGTGTGTGTATGTCGTACCTTTAAGAAGCATTTCAAAGTTGGCACGTGCTAGCTTCAGTACCATTTTGAGATTGTAGCCAGAGAGAGTGAGCATGTATCATTGTAATAGCTAGTTTGTAAATTTATCTAAGTTAAAGTTATTAAGCCTCAATCCTGATGTGTTAGTACATAATAAAGTTGCTTGAATAGAACTTACAAAGACTTGTCTATTTTATCCTGACTGGATGAGTGACATGGTGTCTGAACTGGGATTCCAGAGACTGCCTTTCAGAGCTATGAGGTGCAGAGATAACAGTGAAGGTAAACTAAGAGAAACTAGCATGAAAAAGGGCCAGAAGCAAACCAAAGGTAATGAAAACCTGCACAAACAATTTATTTCATAAAGATAAAACGGAGCATTACAAGCGCATAAACCTCATTATTAAACAAGTGAGAAGCACAGAAGGTTTATTAATTAAATGAAATGCTTAAAATTAAGATATTTGATAAACCAATTATCAGAAAAGCACATAAGGGGTTCAGAATTGTCTCGGAATTGCAAAATGATTGTTTAAAGCAAACTGGGCATGTTTAGAGTAAAATGAGCCCTAGAAAAGTATAATGGCATGGAAAAAGATTCAACGAGCAAAGCAAATATAACAAAGGCAAAAAGAGCGCATTAAGCATAAATAACGTAAGGCAACTGCATGTTTTTTGGCAAAGTACTGTGTTTTGGCATAATTACTATTTCGCATTGTATTCAGGGCATAACTAACTAGAGTTATTCAAAGTATCTTGAAGTGTGTAAAAGGGCGTACAATGTTTGCTTATTACTGTGCATTCAGTTTATTTGTGTGCAAAGTGCAACTATTTCGTGAAGTGCAGTCAAAATATAGCCATTTCAAAAAGTTTCTTGCGCTGGGCGTGTCTATTTGCCAAGTGCCACCATTACAGAGTGTTTCTTGCACTGTAAAGAGTCATTTAGCAAAGTACGGCCATTTTGGGAAAGTTTTAGTGTGATTTGCACTGTTTATTTGCAAAGTGCAATTTCTTCAAAATATTTCTTACTTTCAGCTGCTTCTACCCAGTTCATTTACACAGTGCAGTTGTTCTGAAATATTTCTTACACTAAGAGGTGATTTCTTACAGTACAGTGATTTCAAGAGTATTACAGTGCCCGAGGGACTTTTTGCAAACTTCAGTTATTCGGAGGCTTGTTGTGCTGTTGAGCATAGTTACAAATACTGGCATAAATTTATATATATATATAGATATATATATATATCTATGTATGTATGTATGTGTGTGTGTGTGTTCGTGCATACTTGCAAAAGCCTTCACTGGTATGTGTTAATATGGCAGATGAATTTTAAAAACCATCACCATTGGTGTTTGATCAGAATATAGCAGAGAATTGGAGAATATTTGAGCAAGAGTTTGATATTTTTATACAAGCAGCTTATTCTAACAAAGATGCATGCACCAGGGCATTCATTTTGCTAAACCTAGCTGGGTCAGAGGCCATTGAACGAGAGCGTTAATTTGTGTATGCACAAATGAACGCTCTCTTTCAATGACCTCTGAAAGAGAGCGCTCACTTGTGTATGCACTATATGCACCAGCAGTATATGAGGGAGAAGGTGAAAACAGTCATATCCATAGGTTAGTACTAGGCTAACTGCCCTTGTGAGCCATTGTAAGCCTAGCCAATTATCCCTTGTGAGACTCAAACCCTGCACCTTGTGTTTGTAAGGCAAACACCTTAACCATTAGGCCACCATCCCAATGTTGTTTTTGTATATTGTTGTACAGGCTGAATCAAGGGAAGACCCCAAGTGTTTGAAGTGCAAATTCAGAGAAATGTATAACCCCCAGACAGTTATTACATTTGAGCGGCATTTGTTTTACACAAGAGATCAAAAACCAGGAGAAACTTTTGCAACTTGTATAACTGACCTGAGAAACAAAGCTAAAATATGTCAGTTTGGTGACTTAAAAGAGAGTTGAAAAAGGACAGGCTTGTGTGTGGTATTAATAGTGCTGCAGTGAGGATGATTTTGCTTTGTGATAGTGATTTAATGCTGAGCAAAGCTATTGAGATTTTTCAAATCCATGAAGTTACAAAAAGGCACACACATATGCTTGCAAGTGATAAGAGCATGGTTTTATGCAGGCTCCAGAGCAAATGTAGACAGCATGCAACACGTGGCTAGCAGAAGCGGGCCTAAGCACATGGCACCTGCCACACCTGCAGGCTCCCCGTGTAAAACCTGTACTTTTGGGTTCATAGGTAGGTACTAGGCTATCCGCACGAGGGCATTTATAAGCCTAGACAGAGTGTGTCTGCTTTCACTGTCCCATTGATTAATTAACTGATCCTCTGTCAAGCAGAGCCAATGAAGTGATCCCATGGGTGTATTTTGTGTTACCCATCCACTTGTCAAGGTGTCTCTTGAAGAGTGTTAATGAGTGGCTCTGCTTGATATAATTTGGAATTTTGTTCCGAAGCACGGGGAAACTCTGTGACAGGAATCTATCCCTCCAGCATGTTCTATTTATTGTTTGGCGAGGTTTAGCTCACTAGAGTGCATGGCTCATAGTGACTTGGATTTCTTTAGGTGGAGCATGTCCATCAATTCTGAGTTGGACATGGCTTTGTAAGTCAGGCAGAGATCACCTCTGAGTAAGCGATATGCCACTGAGTATAGCCGGAGTTTTTTCAGTCGGGCTGCATAGGACATATGTTTCAGGCCAGTAATCCTCTTGGTGAGGTACTTTTTCTGGTCTTTCCAGCTGTTGGAAGTGCCTTGTGAGGTACATCCCAAATGGGGCATTGTACTGTATGATGGGTCTGATGAGTGACGAGTAGAGGGGCACTTTAACCTCTTTATTTCTAGATGCGAACCCTTTAGTAATTAGATGGGCCACACAGGAGGATTTCCTAACTACTTTGGCAATATGATTGTCAAATGAGAGATTACTATCTACCTGGGTCCCCAGATCTCTTATTACCTCTTCTGTATTAAAGGGGCTGCCACCTATGTGGTAATTCGTAGGCGTTTTGTTTTTCCCAAATGGGATGACTATGCATTTTTTGGCATTTAGTTTGAGGCCATGACTTTGACACCAGATGTCCGTATCAGTAAGGCCCTTTTGGAGGATGTCCGTGTCAGCCGGAGAGTCAGTTATGTCTCCCAGTTTGCAGTCATCGCGAACTTGGTTAGCCATAGTCCTCCTGTGTTTGCCTATACTTCTGCGAAGTATATGCAGAACAGTAGGGGTCCCAGGACCGAGCCTTGTGGGACACCACTTGTGACTGGTTTAGAGTCTGACCTGAAGCCCACTATTCTTACCGTTTGAGTTCTGTCTGTAAGTCAGTTGGCAACCCATCTAGTGACGTAGGGGTTTATGTTCAGGCTGGTGAGTTTTTCTGTAATACCCGAGTGGGGAATGGTGTCGAAAGCCTTGGCGAGGTCAAGGTAGGCTGTGTGAACCACCTTTCCCTCGTCTATGGCCTTGGTGACTGTCTCGAAGAAGTCAACCAGGTTTAGTAGGCATGATCTGCCCTTAAAGCCGAACTGGGTTGGGTCAAGTGTTTGGAGGTTCCCAATATCTTTGTTAATGAGTTCCATGATGATGCGCTCCGTAGCCTTGCAGACCAGGCTAGTCAGGCTTATGGGGTGATAGTTACCAGGGTCAGTTGTGGCCCCTCCTTTGTGGAGAGGAATAACCGTTGCTGTGCGTCATTCTATGGGCACGTAGCCTGTGGAGAGGCTGAGGTTGAACAGCGTGTTTAGGTGGGGGGTTAGCTCGTTCTGTAGTTTGTGCAAGACGCAGCCTGGGACACCATCTGGTCCCATTGACGCTGTGCTTTTGGCTTTTGAAAGGGCTGTTTTTCCCTGTGCATCTGTGATTTTTGGGACACTACGCTTTTCCGGTATTGTTGTGGGCCCTTTTGGAGGTGAGAGGGGGGTGAAGTTTGCACTGAATCTGCCAGGATGTTGGCAATATTAGCAGGTTCCATATATTTTGTGCTATTTTGCACTAGTTCAATGCATATCTGCAAGTTGCCACTTAGATTCTTAACATAGTTAAAGAAGGCTTTGTGGTTATCTTTTGAATCCTTGGCTTTTTTTCTTTCGAAGTTAGACTTGGATGATTTCATGAGGGACCTTAGTTTCATACTGATCAGAGATGTCTTTCCTTCTTGGAATTTGCTTTTTTTTCTGAACTAGTTTATTCCTTTTATTATATAGACTGTTTATTGCAGGGGTCCACCAAACTAGTTTCTTTCTCTTGGAGGAGTGAGTCTTGGTTTTGCTAGGGATGGCACGATCCATGCATCCTTGTAGGTGCTCATAGAGTGCATTTGTAAAGGTTTCTGCATCTTGGGCAGCGTTATCCTTTAACGTGGGGGCTGTGAAACACCTCTAAGTAAGGTGAAGTTTGCTTTAGAAAAGTTTTTTTTTACTGTGGTTTCCTTAGTTGGGGGTGGTGGTGGGGTGTGGACATCCAGAGTGATTAGTTTATGGTCTGATCTAACCAGTGATTGGTTGACCTCCAGTGTGGAACACATGTCGCCCATGTTGGTGATGACCAGGTCCAATATGTTTTCACCTCTTGTAGGGGAGTTTACCAGCTGATCCAGGGCATTTGAGTTGATGAATTTCAGGAAGCGCTGGGCCTGGGAATTCGTACTAGAGTAGTTTTCCCAGTGAATGGTAGGGTAATTGAAATCGCCCAATATCAGGATATTTGGTAGGACCTTCATGTTTTCCAGTGACTCCAGAAAGGTGGAGTGGTGGTCCTGGGTCATGGAGGGAGATCTGTAGCAGGTCACAATTTGCATTGCAGATTTTCCCACTGTTAGTTTCCCATGGATGATCTCAGAGGTATCATGCTGCGCCACTAACCTGGAGGTGTAGGTATCCTTGATGAATATGGATACACCCCCTCCTTGTGTGTTTCTGTCCATCTTCTGTGGCCAATAAGTGTGGTATGACTTGTAGCCCGGTAGTGCTGGGGTGCTCTTTGGAGCCTTGAACCAGGTTTCAGCTACTGCACAGATGTCGACGTTCTCCATACTGAGGAGTGCTTCGAGCGTGTGCATTTTGAGATTTAAACTCCTGGCGTTGAGTAGCATAACCCTCAGTTTTTTTGTTAATTGTGCTGTTTATGGAGGTGGGTTTGACTTTTGAGCCTTGCCTAAAAAAGGCACTATGGGGGCAGCAAGAGCCTTGGCCAGTATTTGAAAGCCTAGGGGTGACAGGTGCAAGCCATCTCTTGCGAAGCAACGTGGCTTGTTGAGCATGTTGTCCCAGGCTGACAGACACTGGATCCACTTTGAATGACACCAGAAGCTTAGCCAATTGTTGAAATTGATAATTTTTTTCTTTATACTGAGGTATCATTCTTGGTGAGGGCAGGATGCTTCTCCGGGTCAGGGTCATACCAGCCTGGGCTACATGATCAGAGAGCTCTTCCATGTCTCTTTTCATGTAGTCCAGGGAGGTACGTCTCAGGTCATTCACACCAACATGAACAATGACAGAGTCATATTTGTACTTGTTCTGCAGTGACCTGAGTGCTTGTGTTATGTGATGGATTCTGGCTCCCGACAGGCAGCTAACAGTAACCTTCTGCTTGTCCAGCCTAGTGAGTGGGACATCAGTGTGCCTGACTATAGAGTCACCTATTACTAATGTATTAGGTATGTTATTTCGCCTTAAGGGCTGTGATTGTGCGGCACACTGATTTTGTGTTTTATGTGTTGTCTGGTTTGTGACAGGAAGTGCAGGTTGTTTGGGTGTCTGCTTTGGAGGTCTCTGATGCTTTTGCAGGTTTTTATTTAGTGCCTCAGAGTATGATTTTGTGTATTTATGTGTATTTTTTGCCAGTGCTGTTTTAGTATGTCTGTGTGCGGCTGGAGTTGTGGTGCAAGTGTTAACCTTCTCCTCTTGACTGTGTGTTCCAGTCTTGGGTGGAGACCGCTTGGCTTCCAGTTTGACTGTATAATTGCATCTCTCGCATATGTTAGTGTTTTGTGGTAGGAGGAGAAGGTTGTCTGTGTGCATGAGGTAGCTGTAACATTGCCTCAGGATACCCAGATTCACCAGCTGGACTGGAGAGTGCACCTGACGTTGCCCTTTGGTCATGCCTGAATAGTACGGTGAGCTGCTTAGTCGCTTGGTTGGTGAGGGGTGAATAAAGAGCCTTGCCCTGCTGGGCAATCAGTGTCAATGTATATTAGTGCTTGCTATTAGGTCTGAGCAAGTGCTGGGCTGTAAGATGCTTTTTGAGTACTTAGGTTGAGAGTTAGACTAGTTTCAAGGGAAAAACTGAAGAGGAGACTTAGTGGAGCTGGGAATAATTTAACCGTAGCTAATTGGCACTGCCCGTTGCGCAAAACCGTGCAAACTTGGTTTTTATAGTAGGGAAATGAAAGAGAGAGAAATTAGCCCAAAATGGCCAATAAACTACTAACTTCTGGGCTGGAACTACTCCAGGGACAGATAGGTTGCTCAAAGCTCCCCTCTCTCATAGGTGAACAGAGACATTCCTTCTATCCAAGTAAGGTATGGATACCTCAGAAAATAGTATCACAGCCCTGAATTCAGCACTAGCCTGAAAACTGGACTATAATACCCTAGAAAGGCAGGAAACTAGGATAAAGCAAAAACAGTAAAAAAATACACTTAAAACAGCTTTAAACAACTACAAACTGTCAGAAAAGGCTATCACACTTTAGTGTGTAGCCTGTGACAGTTTAAACAAATTATTTAAATAAAAAAACATTTTAAAAGTGCAGGCAGTCAAATAAGTACAATATATGAAAAAAAAACAAGCTTTTAAATCACAATAAATGCTGGAAAGTCTGCGTTTAGGCGGAAAACAGTTAAGTACAGCAAGAAAGTACAGAAAACTGATACGTAATCACTCCAAAGTCTCTCTTCTAAGCTAGAAGGCTTGTATCAGTTTAAGGCTTTCTAGAGCTACCCAGTAGGTTAGTTACAGGAAAGATGGGAAACAAGCACAGATGTGGTCTTTTAAACCAGAAAGTTGAAAGAGACGAACAAACTGTCCAAATGGTCAATAAATTGCAATTTCTGGGCCAAGAACCTCTCCTCTCGTAGCAGACAGGCTACCTAGTGCTTACCACTCCCAATGATAAGCTAGAAGGCTTTCCTCCAACACAGAAAGGGTTGCGGGGCTCAGAAGCTTGCCAACAGTCCTGGATACAACCACTCTGTATCTGGGCTAGGCTTGTTACAGGAATGGTGGGAAACAAGCGCAAGTGCGGCTTTTAAACTACAGCATTGAAACAGGTGGAAAAAACTGCCTAAACGGCCAGTAGCTACAATTTCTGGGCCAGAAACCAATCTTGTGGTAGATAGGCTACCTAATGCTTACCACTCCCACTGATAAGCTAGAAGGCTTCCAGCAAGTTTGAAGAAAAGGACATGCTCAGTGCAGTACAAGGGGGAGTCAGCAAAACCCAAATCCAGCTTTATTGTTAGCTGTCTCAGTTGTGAGTCTAAAAGAGAAAAATGCTTAGCATTTGGTCAACAATGCGAGAAGTGTAAAAAAAAAAAAAAAAAAAAAAAAAAATGGAACAATTTTCAAAAGTTTTGCAAATCAAGTAAACCTCACACATTTATAAAGCAGGGTCACTCAAAAAAGCAAGTTGATCATGTATAGAGCTGTAGTTCTACTTTCTACGTAGATGGTCTATCAGTAATTTGTGAAAAGTTGATGCAGTAAATTTGTTGGCAAAGAACAAAATGTTTTGTACTGTCGAGATCAATGATAAATCCATCGAGCTTAAAGTGGACACTGGCTCAAAGTGTAATGTTATGTCAGCAGACTCATTTGCTAAGGTGAGAACTAATGAACAACTCAGTGTGGCTAGTTGTGTGAAGCTTGTTGCTTATGGAGGTGAAGAAATTCAAACCGAAGGCTCAGTAGTGCTTTTATGTTATTTGGCTAGGAACTGTTACAGCTTGTTATTCTATGTAGTCCGAAGACCTGTGCAGTCATTATTGGGTCTCCTAGACGGTTTGAGAATGAATTTGCTTTCTTTTACCAAAAAAGTTAATCATATAAGCACATATCGTAGTTTCAATTTTACTGAAGCTATTTTCTGAGTATGCTGATGTTTTCGTTAACAAGTTGGGCAAACTTCCAGTTGTGTATTCTATGAAGTTAGACCCAGAGGTCAGTGCAGTGGTCAGACTAGTAAGAAAAGTTCCAGTAGCTATGCATAATAAATTTAAAGCTCAGTTGGATAAAAATGGTGCAGCAAGGTGTAATTTGTCCAGTTACAAAACCAAATGAATAGGTGTCATCCATGGTAGCAGCCCACAAAAAAAGGCTCAGATGAAATCAGAATATGTATTGGCCCAAGAGATTTGAACAAAGCATTAAAGAGACCATATCATCCAATCTTTACAGTCGAGGAAGTCGCAGCCCTAATACCATATGCCACTGTTTTTATGTCTTAGATGCAAAAAAGTTAATTTTAGCAAGAGATGCTTGATCGCAAATCTGCATTACTGACTACTTTCAGTATCCGATTTAGCAGATATAGATTCCTCAGGATGGCATTTGAAATAAATTCTGCAAGGGAAGTCTTTCAGCATGCAGTGGAGCAAATTATTTCACGTTATCCTTGTGCCATAATAGTAGATGATTTATTGGTTGGAGGCAATGGTGAAGCAGAGCATGACAGGAACCTTTAAAAAGTTCTAATCTAGACAGAGCACATGAAGTGAACTTTAATTCGCTGAAGTGCAAATTCAGGCTACCAGACGTTACATATGTAGGTAATTTTATTTACTAGCACTGGCTTGCGATGAGACCCGTCCAAGCAAGCAGCCATTCTTGAGATGCCAGCACCAGATAATGTTCAGGTTCTTCAACATTTTCTTGGTATGGTCAGCTGTTTAGGCAAGTTTATACCAGACTTCAGTGCGTTGACAGCAGCTTTGAGGGAGCTGACTTGCAAAAATGTTATATGGTATTGGTTGGAACAGCACCAGAGAGCATTTGAAGATCTTAAGCAGAAAATTGCCACCCCCACCTACATTAAGATACTATGATGTCAGTAAACCAGTAACTCTTTCCTGTGATGCTTCAAAATTTGGTGTTGGTGCAATTTTGCTTCAAGAAGGCAGACCAGTAGCCAGTACATCTAGAACTCTTACCCAAACTGAAATGCAGTATGCTCAAATTAAGAAAGAGATTTTGGCAGTAGTATTTGCATGTTCAAAGTTTCATTATTATATCAATGGTCGAGCTATTCAGATTGAAACTGATCACCAACCTCTAGTTACTATTCTAAAGAAGCCTGTGAATTCAGCTCCAACGAGATTGCAAAGGCTCATGCTCAAATTGCAGAAGTACAACTTCAAAATGGTCTATACAAAAGGCAGACTTCTTTATCTGTCTGATACCTTATCCAGATTGCACAGAAATACAATGGAACAGCTTCATGCAGAGACTTTTGACTGACATGGTGGAAGTGCATACTTTTTCCACCACTAGACTTGAACTGAGAGATCATACAAAGACTGATCCAGTTTTGCAAAAGCTCGACCACTGCATTAATGTTGGATGGCCATCAAAGCAGTCTAGTGTACCACCTGAAGTGCAAACTTATTTTACTTACAGAGATTAGATGTTGATGGAAGATGGCATTATTTTCAAAGGTTTTAGAATTGTTGTTCTGCTTCCTTACAACATGAATATATCCGATTTTGCATCTTGGTCACCCATGTTCTGAGTCTACCAAAAGTAGGGCGAGAGAACTAGTATTTTGGCCTTCTCTAGTAAAAAGCATTGATAAAGTACTTTCTTCTTCTTCAGTATGCAGGAGTACTAAACCACATTTGCCAAAAGAACCACTTCAGCCAAGTCAAGATGTTCTTCGTGTTTCACTGTTGCAGTCATTACATTTGGGTAATCTGGTGGCAGGATGCCCTCAGTTGGCCTGAATTCCAAAGTCATGGGTCTTGCTTCGGTTGCTGTCTTCTCTTCCATGACGTCAGGTAGTCAGGGGTATAAAACATGCAGCCGACGCCATTTTCTTTAGTCTTTCTTGCCGCACGGTACCCGAAGCAGAAGCATTTCGCAAGTGCCGGTTGGCTGACTACTGAAATATTCCAGTTTGAGTTTCAGAACCGAAGTCTTCACTAAAGCTAAGTACCCCATTGGGGAAACTTTATTCTTGCTTTTTACCGATGTCAGAAAAAGTTAATAATTGTATTACTTGTGGGAAGCAAATACCTCATAAGGATTTCCATTTATACTGTATTCCTTGCCTAGGCCCTGATCACAACGTGCCTGGCTGTCGGTTTTGTGCTAGATTTAACCAACGCACTGTTAAGCGTTGGTATGTTTTTGCATCAAAGTATTTTGGAAACAGATTTAACTACCCAGAAATGTCGTCGGATAGCACTCCGACTACTGGAGTACATAAAAAAACGCAAAGAAAAGGACAGAGAAAGGCAGTCGAGATCCAAAACTGACGAAGCTTCTCCTAAGCCAGTCGCTGGCTCGCTGGTACTCAGTGAGGTGCATTCGCAGCCCCTGATACCTGCTACCTTCGAGTCTCAGGCCTCAACCGACACCCATGTGGAGTCCGGCATGCCGCAAGATATTGGACCGACGGATGTATCTCCCTCTGATGGGTCTGGAGCCACTGAGCAGGCACTGGCTTCTGATGGTGTATTCAGACCTCAACATTTATATATCAAACTGACGACAGCTGCAAAGGCAAAGACAACTTCTAAAACTAAAAAAACAACGCCCGAGCCACGTGCATAGGCCTCTATGCCTAAAAAACAGATGATCAAAATGGCTGAAGACCTTATTACCTTGATCAGGGGTACCCATCCCCCCTCCAGATAAGAGGCCTAGGCAAGACACTGATTATGAATCTTCAGATCCGGTTTCTATTTCTTCGGATTCCTCTTCTGATCAGGAATTATCTATGCCTCCCTATGAGGATTCTGATGCTGAGGAGTCTATTCCATCTGCATCTCCTCCAGAGGATTATTCATTTGGAGAAACCATGCATACTTTGAGGGAGCATTTTCACTGGGAGAGTCAAGACTTCTCAATCAAAAAAGAGGCTCAGGGATTTCCTTCTCCCTCAGCACAAGCCTTTAGCCATTCCCCATTTTAGAAATTGTGGATGATGTGTTTTTGGAGTCACGTTTGAACCCTGGCTCCTTACCTCCGGCTCCCAGTAAGCCTGACAGATATTACAGGGTCCCTGACTCGCATAAATTTTTATTTAGAAACCCTGCTGCTGACCATGAAACTATTTCACAGGGTCCAAAGGGAGTTAAGGCCTCAACAGCAAAAAACCCTACCCCCTCTGACAGAGATTCAAGGGCACTAGACAGATGGGGAGAGAAGGTTTATACATCTGCAACCTTGGCAGTCAGGGCCTTAAACTGTCAATTTCACATGCTGAAGTACCAACAACATATTCTGGGATTGCTGAAACAGAAAATGATGATTTCGGAATGTGCAGAAAATAAAGAATTGCAGGAATTATTGCATGTAACTGAACAAGTTGGAAAGCATACTTTGCAATGTGGTTTTGATTCCTTGGAGGCCTCCTGCAGGGCCGCAGTTACTGGATCTGTGATTAGGAGGCATGCCTGGTTAAAGGAACAAAATTTGCCTGATCATGTTAAAGCTAAATTGCTAGATTCACCTTTACAGCATGATTCTTTGTTTGGTATTAAGGCAGAAGAGGTTTTAAATAAAATGGAAGACAAAGCTAAGTCTATGCAAACTGTTAAAGACTTCTTACAAGTGCAGCCACTGGCCTACAAAAAATTGGTCCTTTCCTGTGTCAGACAGAGCTCAAAGGGGGAAATCCAGATGCCCAAAGGGTTCCAGAGACCAGGCGCAAGATTCATGCAGGTCAAAGCAATGGGGCGCATCTACCTCCAAATCAGGGGGAGATAAAGCGCAAATCTACAGAAAACAGTCCCAATGACTTCCCTCTGCCTACACCAAGCACTTATCTTTTGACAGCACCCTTAGGGGGAAAATTAGCACTTTTTGCTCAAAATTGGCAGTTACTAACCCAGGACAAGTGGGTGCTAAACATAGTATCACAGGGATACAGATTCCATTTCCACACTCTGCCAATGGCAAACGGTTGGCCAGATCTGCCCAAAAATCATTGGGCAGAGGCACAGAAACAGGTTACATCCTTCATGGATATTGGGGCCATTCAACCAGTACCAGAACAGGAAAAAGGACAAGGTTTTTACTCAAGACTGTTCTTGGTACCCAGAAAGGACAAGGCCTGGAAGCCAATACTGGATTTATCAATTTTTAACACATACCTGGACATTCCAAAATTCAAAATGCTGACTTTGCAGCACCTTCTGCCCATGCTGGGCAAGAATGCTTGGCTGATGACATTAGACCTAAAAGAGGCATACCTGCATGTCCCAATAAGACAGTCATGCAGAAGATACCTCAGATTCAAGGCTGGCTTAATGCATTACCAATTCTCTGCACTGCCCTTTGGCTTATCTACTCGCCCAGGGTCTTTACAAAGTGCCTGGCACCAGTAATTGCATTTTGCAGACAAAGAAGTATACAAATATATCCTTACTTTGACGACTGTCTCATTCAAGCAGAGAACAAGGACACTCTTTTACGACACCTGGCATTTGTGAAAAGGCTTCTAGCATGCCTAGGATACACTATAAATGAAAATAAATCACAACTGGTACCCTCACAAAAGATAACATTCCTGGGTGCAAGCTTGAATACAACTGCCCAGATGGCTTACCTTACGCCAGACAAACAAAGGCAACTGACTACTTACTTCAAACTGATGGCAACAAAAACCCAGTCTTCTGCAAGACAAATTCTGCAGGCTCTGGGCTTCATGGCATCCTACTAATTCCATATGCAAGACTGCATATGAGGAAACTTCAATGGTACCTAAAAGGTTTATGGAGTCAACATTCACACAGTCTGGAAACAATGATTCCTCTCATTCCCTGCCTGCAACAGAAGTTTCTATGGTGGGCAAAGGCCTGTCACCAAAACATGGGACGGCCTTTCACTCTACCCCCTGCCAGCCAAACAGATGCATCAGATTATGCCTGGGGGGGCCCACATGGCAGGAAGATGCATTCAGGGTATATGGGCACCAAAACAAATGCATCTACATGTCAACCAGAAAGAGATGCTAGCTGTTCAAAAATGCCCTTACAGCCTTCAAGGACTTACTTCATCCAGGACAACTACCGATAAAGATGGACAACACCACAGTCATGTGGTATATAAACATGCAAGGGGGCACACACTCCTACCTCCTTTGCAGATTAGCCATGGCACTGTGGGACACAGCTTTGACCTACCAAATACATATTCAAGCTCAATTCCTGCCAGGAAAGCAAAACACTCTGGCAGACTATTTAAGCAGAAACCTTATGGATCCTCATGAGTGAAAACTAAATCCACAAGTCTTCAGCATGATAACAGAGAAATGGGGGAGCCCAGACATAGATCTATTTGCCTTCCTCAATTATCAACTGAAAAGATTCTGCACAAGGACTTATCACAGACAAGCATGGAAAGTGGATGCCCTATCCTTCAGTTGGAAAAAACTATCTGTTTACGCCTTTCCTCTTCTGCCGCTTCTACCCAAGGTCCTCCTAAAAGTCAGACAAGAGAAGCCAAATATGATATTAATTGCCCCGGACTGGCCCCGTCAATACTGGTACCCAGTCCTAAGGAACTTGTCTCAACCAACTTGGACCTTGCCTCAAACACCACAACTACTGTCCCAGCAAAACAGTCAGACCCTGCACAATCGACTACATTCTCTAAACCTGGCAGCATGGCTAATCAGGTAATCATACAAACAACACCTCTCAGTAAAGCTGTGGTGGATGTCATTTTGGAAGCCAGAAGGCCAAGTACTAGAAAATCTTATGCTGACAAATGGAAGAGATTCTATGCTTGGAATCGAGCACAAGGAACTGATACAGCAGAACCAAATATTCCTCAGATATTACAATACTTAACTGAGATGCTTGACAAAGGCCTATCTTTCTCATCATTCAAAATCCATGCCTCTGCCATTTCGGCTCATTACAACACAGAGCCACCAATCTTTTCTCATCCTTTACTAAAGCAGTATCTTAGAGGAGCCAAAATTTTAAGGCCTCCTAGAAGATCACCATTAACTGCATGGGACCTCAATTATGTGTTGGAAAAACTCACCCTGCCTCCATTTGAACCAGCTGCTACTGCTGATATAAAGTTCTTATCATGGAAGACAGCTCTGCTACTAGCAATTACTTCAGCAAGAAGAGTTTCAAAGCTACAGGCCCTCATGGCTGTAGGGCCTTTTATCATATTTTACCCGGAGAGGGTGCCTCTGAGGACAAATCCTACTTTTATGCCTAAGGTGGTTTCCAGTGTGGTTCTTAACCAAATAATTCATCTGCCAACTTTTTATCCAAATCCGCAGGACAAAGGGGAGAGAATTGTGCATTCCTTGGACGTTCACAGACAGCTAAGATTCTACTTGAGCATGACTAAAGCGCTAAGAAAAACGGAGCAATTATAGTGTCATATGCTGCAGGATCAGAAGGAAAGGCTATTTCAAAGCAGACTATTTCAAAATGGATAAGCCACTGCATCCGTTTCTGCTACTTACACCATGATAAACCTGTGCCCAAGGGCATTAGGTCTCATTCCACCAGAGCTGCAACTACTTCAGCATCCTTTCTCAGAGGAGTACCAACCAAAGACATTCTAGAGGCTGCTACATGGAGTTCTGTTCACACCTTTACAAAGCATTACCATTTGCCTCTCTAAGTCCAGGGCAGGCTTTCCCACTGCAGTGCTGCAGGGCCTTATAGCCGCACCTAATGCTGTTTAGCTACAGCCTCCCAACCATAGCTTTGGGATTCTACCCAAATGTAATGACTGCAACAGTGAAACACGAAGAACATAGTACAGTTGTGTACACTTACCATAAATGTAGATGTTAAGAGTGTATTCACTGTTGCAGTCCAGGTTACCCTCCCGCCATCCCCCTGTCATTCTGAAGTTTATCTTTCCTTCATGTTTTATACCCCTGACAACCTGACGTCATGGAAGAGAAGACAGCAACCGACGCAAGCCCCAGGACTTTGGAATTCAGGCCGACTGACGGCAACCTGCCAGCAGATTGCCCAAATGTAATGACTGCAACAGTGAATACACTCAAACATCTACATTTATGGTAAGTGTACACAACTGTAGTTTCCTGAACTACCTTGGTCAACAGTAACCATTGATATATTCCACTGGGACAATCTGCATTTCTTAGTGTTAGACTGTTATTCGAACTGATTTGAGATTGATTTACTACCTAACCTAACGTCTACTGCTGTTATCATAAAGTTGAAATGTCATTTCTCAGTCCATGGTAGTCCACAGAAAGTTATTTTTGACAATGGTACCCAATTTACCAGTCAGTTGTTTCAGAACTTTGCAAAAGAATGGGACTTTGTACATGTTACTAGTAGGCCAGAATATCCTTTCAAATGGACTAGCTGAACTTGCAGTACAGCATGCAAAGCAATTACTTGAGAGGTCAAAGCATAATAATAATACCAATGTCTTTTTGAATTTTTGTCTGCTTAGAGACGTCTGTCTAAGAAACCAGAACAACATTGCCTATTAGTTCCAGTTTGTTGAGTTCTAAATCTAAGAACAACAGAACAATTAGAGCCCAATTGTTCAGAAAGTGTTCTTTCCAGAAGTCCAGTTATGATAGATACAGTAGATTTCTTCATCCATTGATTTAAAAGAAGGAGAGACAGTGAGGATACAAACAGCAAAAGGTTTCAGCTGGATTGGTCAAGTAACAAGCCAAAATCCAGCTTCGTAGAATCTGAGGGTGTATACTGCAGAAGAAATCACATACATCTTCTTCCTGTACGAGAATCGATATTGCAGCATTGTTCCTGTGATGCAAACTCTAGATCTCGGAACAATCCAGACAATGTTCCTGTTGCAGAACATGTCTCAACGCCTACTTCCATTCCTGATGACGATCCAGATGTCTCTAAAGTTGAAGATTCAGCAGAGACGGTCCCAGTTGCTAGACCTAATTCCATTTCTCTGTCACACGATTTGGTCGTATTTCCAGACCTAGTGTGAAATACACAGCAACCTGGACATAATTGTCTATATGTATTTAGTTCTGTAAAGTTGCATGACAAAGAATTATTTGTAATGATTGCATGTCAATATCGTTAACATTGCATGACTTATTTCTCAGAGGGAGGTTGTAAAATAGTGTGCGTGCGTTGTACGTTTAAGAAGCATTTCAAGATCAGCACGTGCATATAAATAGCAAGCACGTGCCTAGCTTCAGTCCCATTTTGAGTGTGCAGCCAGAGAGTGAGCATGTGTGAGTGTAGTAGCTAGTTTGTTTATAAGTTTATCTAAGTTATTAAGCCTCAAGCCTGACATGTTTGTACATAATAAAGCTGCGTGAACAGAACCCACAAAGACTCATCTATTTTATCCTGACTGGACGAGCGACAGAGCATAAACCAAAAGCAGAGGATAGTATTAGTGTTTCCTTTTCAGAATTAAGCACTTTATTAGATGTAGGAATGTATGTCAAATTACTACTTTTGAAATGCTGGGAACCTTTATTAGAAACATAAAAGCACTCTTGTAGACATTTCCACACAAATGTTCTGAATTTCTTAGAACAGGTGGCACTTGTATACATCTTCCCACAGTGCTTCATTTAAAGTCTTCCCACTCTGTTCCTGCCAGCTTTCTAGAATTTCCATGTGTATATTTCTGAACTCCTCTACTATAACCTTGTATAATTTGGTGACAAGCCTTTTAGTATTTACTTCAGCACCTCTGACTTCAGCAATTCCTTCAATGAAATGTCAGTCTCTCTCTCCTTGATAAAGTAATGTATTGATCTGTATTTCTAGTAACTACTTGGACCCACTGCAGATACCTCTTTAACTTCACATTTTTACAAATTGCTTCCAATATGCCAACTCGTCATTTGTCTTGCACCAAAACTTTACCATCTCTGTTTCGTATCCATTTTCATCAGCCCTATTGGATATAGTTCAAACTTCCAAGAAGCCATAAACTTAATCTTGGCAGTTCCCCTAACCAGTTCATAATTTTTTAATAATTTGAAGATTCTCTGAGCATGGGTTTATTGCCAAGGACAGTACATTTTATTTGTATCCTTATTTGAACTCTTCAGATTGAGCAACATTTGCTTCCTTTCACAGTTATAATACATATGTACTCTGGATCAAATACGCCACGATGGTGCAGCGGTGGCATTGTCGCCTCACAGCAAAAGGTTCTCCTGTTCGATTCTCTGCTGGAGTGCCTTCTATGTGGAGTGTGCATGTCCTCCCCGCGGTCGAGTAGCTTTTGAAAGACGTGCGTGAATGGGCGTGCCTTTGTTGAAAGTTGGGCATCGAGCTGGCACCTCGGCACCGCAAAAATCTGCTGCCAATCATTAGCAGACCGGAGTTCCGCTGTGGTGACCCGTAACCGGGAAAAGCCGAAAGAAAACAACTCTGGATCAAATAATCCAATCTCATTTGAGTTACCTTGAGATGACTAATTAGCTTAAGTAGGTCTAAACCTCTCTGCTCCCAAGGTATTTTCATTTTTCAGATTTTACTCTAGATCCCTTCCAACTGCGGTGGTGGTGCTGCGGTAGCGTTGTCGCCTCATAGCAAGACGTTGTCCCGTTCGATTCTCAGCTAGAGCGTCTTCTGTGTGGAGGCATACGTGAATGGGGCATGCCTTCGTTGAAGGTTGTGCATCAGGGCTGCTAACCCGGTACGTAAAAATCCACTACCAATCATTAGCGGACCGGAGTTCCACTGTGGCGACCCCTAACCGGGAAAAGCCGAAAGACACAAACAAACTCTAGATCCCTTCCCTTCCCAAATATTTTTTTTTAAAATTTCCTGTAAAGAAATCCAACAGCCATCATTGGTTTCAAATGTAAAAGCTTGTGTCCCATGAAGACTCTGGAACAATGAGCATTTTTACAGTATGGAATTTATAATTTAGTTTTAGAATTAAGGCAAACAAGTTTTGTATCATTTTAGTTATTTTAATCCACATCTGTGAATATCTATAGCAGTGCTTTGCTAGCTGCTGCTGTTAACCAGACTCCTATGTATGTCATTCTGCAGTGTCCCACAAAAAGGGGTAGTTCTACACCAAGTCATGTATTGGAGTATAATTCTTTGTTGTTGCCTAGGTTTTATCTTCAGTACGTGCTGTCTCAAAACGGTGAACAGATTGGGTAAATCTTTTTCTGGCTAATCTGCAGACAATGACATTTTCTCCTCCTGCATGTTCCACGTCACCCCTTTTATACCTGCCTGTGTTTTTTGACCCAGTGGCTCTAAGTACAATTTGAACAAAAAGGGGGAGAGAGGACAACTCTGTCTAATTCCTTTATGTATAATTAATTCATGGAAATAAAAAAATCGCGGATTACATTTTCCCCACTGTAATTGATGCACAAGTCTTTATGAATTTTCTTAATAGTTAAAATTTGTTGGGTAGCCCAAACTTATCTAATATATTCCATAGAAAGTTCCATTTGACTCTATCAAAAGCCTTTTCAGTGTTTAGACTTGTAAAGCAATGATGTTGCGTTATTGTTTGCTTATTTTGTAATATCAAACCATAAAATCCTGTGGCACTGAAGAAAGACCCAGATAGTTTGTGTTTTAATAGAAACCTTTAATAAACAAAACTAGTTGAGCGCTTTCGTTCCTGCCATTTTAAAGAACTTCTTCAGAACTAACAATAATTAAAACCATCGACTTGAGTAACAAAGTAATAAAATCACATGATTTAACACCAACCAATAAAATAATCAATCCAATTGCATTAAAATTGTACCCAGTAAAATGATGGTTAAGTATCTGGGAACAAGAAATTTGACTCTCAAGTGATTTAAGCTCCATCATACTTGAGTTTTAAAACAGTATTAATGGAAACAGAATCACTGAGTCCAGGGAAACCTGTAGCATTTAACATCAATTGCCACTTCAGGTCACATATATTTAAATGCTCTTCACTAATAAAAGCCGGCATCTCTGATGATTTCTTCCATTACCTCGAAACTGAACTTGTGTCCATCTAATTCTTATATATGCCTATATGTAGCATTAGTAGTCTTACATTTGTGTATATCGGACATGTTCATATATTCTAAAATAAAACCACGAGTAGCACAGCAACGAGAGAACTAGTCGACAGCGTATAAAAATAAAAACAATGAAATTCAGTCACCATAAAACGCTGTCGCAAGTGGCTGTACCTTACAAACACAATCCACGGAAGCTATATGATGCTCCTGATATCGCAGATACTACTCCTTTGAAAGAAAATGTAGTCAGTAGCAAAAAGCCAGGATAAAATCCATAAACACTGCTCCCAATCAGGAAATGGCAGTCATAAATCCAAGAGGTAAAAAACACAATTTTATTCACAGAAAGAAGTGAGCGCTTTCGCCGTTAGGCTTTATCAAACTGATAAAGCCTAACGGCGAAAGCGCTCACTTCTTTCTGTGAATAAAATTGTGTTTTTTACCTCTTGGATTTATGACTGCCATTTCCTGATTGGGAGCAGTGTTTATGGATTTTATCCTGGCTTTTTGCTACTGACTACATTTTCTTTCAAAGGAGTAGTATCTGCGATATCAGGAACATCATATAGCTTCCTTGGATTGTGTTTGTAAGGTACAGCCACTTGCAACAGCGTTTTATGGTGACTGAATTTCATGTTCATATATTCTGTTTTTAACTTATGAAAAAGCAGGACGGATATTATCAGTGAGGTGGTTTATATAGCAGTTTGTATCTCACAAATAATGTCCATTGATTATATAACTTTTTCCTCTTATTTCAATACTATTAGCTTTTAAGATAATAAGGGCACTGTACACAACACCCACACTTAACATGTCTAGGGCCGGATTTACGAAGGCTTGCACGGAGTCGAAGAGTAGTGTAAGATGGCAGACAGCCAATATGTCTGTCGAGCGGTCCAGCAATAGCCGGCAGGGGCATGCATGAGAGCTTCTAAAGCTACTCTTGCACGGACAGTGTTATGGTATGCAAATTACCTCATTTGCTGCTGAAAGCTATGCAAATGAGGTAAATTTGAGATCCAGGAAACACTAACTGTCTGTGTAAGAGTAGTGTTATTTGCAGAAATGTACTCAGTTGGTAACGGAGTACTGTTCTGCAAATAGCTAAACTGAGCTATGACAGCTCCAAATAAAGGATGCATCTAGTTGACGAAGCATGCCATTGGCCAAAAATAAGGCCATTGGCATTTCCAAATGTTGTAAATCCTTAAAATCCATTTTTCCCCCGATCACCGATGTTTAATAGTAGTGCAGCTCAAACGTGCGGCGCTTTAAGTAAAATGAAAAAAATTGAAAAATAGCCAAAAATTGGCATTTTCACTAAAAAGCTTGTTCTGCCATGCAGGTGAATGGCAGACTGAAAACATCATGGCCACTGAGTAGTGGTTGCTAAGGGGGCGAAGCCCAGTGTGAGAGATGTAACCAAGCATTAGTAGGCAATCCTATGCAAATGAGGATAAGTATAGTGAATCCCAGTTTTCCCCGGCATGTGAGCCATGTCCCTAGAGTGTAAGTGTAGGAGTAGGGGAGTAGTAGAGTAGAAGATAGGTGACATCATGAGGGGGTATGTCTGAAAGACTAAGTTCATTGGAGCACAGTGGCTTGTGTTTGCCCTGAGTTGCTCAGGATTGCAAGAGGCATGTCTACAGTTCTAGCTGAAAACAAGAAACCAATGGCGTACACCATGGATATGTCTGGAATTTCTTGCAAACGGGCACACACCATGTGCGTGTGTTTGCGCTTGTTTGTGCGGCGCTGCCCTGGGCAGAAACAGAAAGGGAAAAGAAAGGAAAAGAAGTAGTAGGAAGTTAACCAAGGAGAACTAGCAGAGCTGCCAGGTGAAATATATCAGAATCAGCCAATTACACAGGCAGTAGACTAGCCCAGCACTTTAAACTCTCCAAACAGCAGTCTACCCTGTTTTTTCCCCAAGAACTCTGCAACACTGCAGTATACAAAGAGTGAAAACTTAAAAAGCCTAAGTCAGACAAAATGTTAGGGGCTGCTATTGCTATCATAAACCAACATGTGCAAGATGCTGAGGGTGGTGATGTTGTGAATGCTGCTGAGCAACCCACAGTGAGGAGACGGAGAAGAGTGTAAAGACCCAGGGTAACCTACCAGGGGCTACATGAGCTGGAGATAGTGGAGCGCTATAGAGTGGACAGAGACCTCCTGCAGCAAATTGTTGAGCTGTGCCGGCCACGCCTCACACACAGAACCAACAGAGGGGATCCCATCCCAGTGGATACCAAGGTATGTGTTGGCCTACGAATACTAGTTACAGGTACCTTCAAGAGACCAACTGGTGATATGATGGGGGTTTCACAGGCATCAGCATCCAAGGTACTGCACCAGTTCCTGGATGCCATGTCAGCACATGCCGGTGACCATGTATATTTCCCCAATTCCCATGAGGCATTGGCCAGCAATATGCGTCTCTTCCACCAAATAGCAGAATACCCTGATTTAGTGGGTGCAATAGACTGCACGCACATACACATCAAAGCACCACCCGATGAGCGGGGTAGGGTCTACGTCAACTGCAAGGGCTTTGCCTCCATCAACTGCCAGGTCGTGTGCGATGCCCAGGGCATAATAATGAATGTGTGTGCTGGCTGCCCTGGAAGCTATCATGATTCCCACATCTGGCATCTGACGCAGCTGTACCAGAGATTTTCCAATGGGGATATCCTTGACGGTCACCTAGTGGGGGATGCTGGATACGCACTGGAGCCGTGGCTGATGACACCCATCAGAAATGCACACACACCCGAACAAGAACTCCATAATGAGGCACACGCACAAACAAGAAACATTATTGAGCGTGTGTTTTTGGATGCTCAAGTCACGGTTCCGGTGCCTGGACACATCTGGTGGAACCTTGCAGTACTCACCAACTACACGTACTGAAATTGTCATGGTATGTGCCATGCTACACAATATGATCCTGCGAAAACAGCTGCAACAGGAACAACATGGGGCAGGGTCAAACAGCCCCCCACCATTGCCAAGGCCTGCACAGGCACAGCGTGACTCGGAGGAACAACAACCTGAGCCTGCCCCAGTAGGCAGAAGGAGGCGTGGCCAGTATGCCTTGGCCTTGGCAAAGAGGCAACGCATAGCACATACACTGACTCAGTAGGAACCCTGGAAATTACACCTCTTTCTGACTCGCACATACAATAAAATGGATGCCTAACTTGACACTACCTATTTTCAATCATGTATAGGGAGTGTACTATGTGCATCCGACATAGGTAAGTCCAGCAGCACCACCTGAGGCATGATTGCCCTATTTTAAGCAGTATAAAGCACTGTTAAGCACATTTTACCACTATTTAGCATATTTAAACACAATTGCGCAGAGCTGCGCAACATCGGGCAATGTTGGGCAAGGTTGGGCAAGGTTGGGCAAAGTTGAGCAAAGTCAGGTAAGCACGCTCACACCTGCTTTTACTGTTCCTTAAGCAGTCTGGTCTGCCCAGCAGGAAAATAAAAAGCAGTGACAGGGCTTGAACTTAGGATACTGTGCACTATAGTCACAGTACTGAACCACTAAGCCATGACAGCATTTCAGTGGCACAGACACAGAAGGACAATTGTAGACTAACACAAACAAATGCTGTATCATGCCCTCTGAAGAGACATATGAGTAACTTCCCCCCAGGCCTATGCAGACAGATAACAGCAGGCCAGGCAGTGTGATGTGGGTTGGGTAGGCTATGAAGTCACAAACTAATATACGTGAAATTGGAAACTAAGATCTGTAGTACAGTAGTATGCCTCAAGCCAGTACGATAGGTAATAGTACAGACTGAAATGGAGTACCTGACATAGCAGTGCAGCCCTAGCAAATGTGTATAAGTGTCAGGTGAACCCCTCATCCTGTGTACACCCACAGTAACAATCAGGTGTGCCCCCCGGGTAGAAATGTACAACTAATAGCTGTCCTCCCTGTATGTAGCAATGTTGATAAGTCTATGCAAAGTGACTCATGGAAGTCCTGCAGGCACAGTGTGCTTCCTGTCGATGTACAACACAAAGGTGAGCCCTGAAGTAAAAACCATCTTGATTTTTCACACACATATAGTGTATATGTCTATACTGGGCATGCTTACACTCTTTAACAAATTTAGCAAATTTCAGTCCGCAACATACTGAAAGGTCATACTGGGCGTGCTCACACACTTAAATAAACAAAGCAAATGTCAGTCAACAACATACTGAAAGGTCATACTGGTTATGCTCACACACCTAGGCCATGTCTGAGTACAGCAGTGGGCCACACATCTGGCAGTTGCAGTTCTTACCCCAGAAACTTGTCACTATTCACCAATCCTGCCTTGCTCACACAGTAATATGAAAACAGACCCATATAATATATTGGACTCCTGTCATAATCAAACTATGTACTAGAAGTACTTAAGTTGTTCAAAGAAAGCGAAAATTCAAAGATCATCAATAAATCTCCGATCAGTATCATCAATAAACAATGAGCACTCCTAACATTATCCAATCCATGTTCTGGCAAAAATATTGTCAGAGTCCATAGAGAACCATGAAGCTTTCTTTCACTGTGTCATAAATATCAATGTAAACTCATATATGTTCTGAGTCATTGCAAACTGTAAATTAATACATGTACATGACTGACATTGCCAACATCTTGTCAGACAGGTTCATACATATTTACCCCCCTCTCACTGACAAAAGGGCCCATTATCATACCTGGAGATTGTGAAAACCCAGAAATCACGTATACAGTGGTTAAACAGCTCTTTCCAAACCTAAAAACACGGCGTCTATGGAATGACATGGTTTCCCTAGCTGTGTCGTATGTGAACTCCAAAACAGACAGACCCTGCACCTGAACAGTCTGTTGAGACTCACCCTCTGTACAGGATATGAAACTGTTGAATGGGTTGCAGCAACGTTTGGCACACTCCACAAGTGTTGGTGCACAACAGACCATGGGAACTATTGTCTTATAAGCCTACTAAGCCTGATCTGTAAGGCCATGGAGTCCATCATGATGGAACTCATAAACAGAGCTATTGGGAGCCTACAAACACCCATCCCTACCCATTTTGGTTTGGTCAGGCGCAGATCATGGTTCCCAAACCTGCTAGACTGTTTTCAAGGCAGTCACCCAGGACATACATCAATGAAATGAGCTACACACATCCCACATAGACCTTGAAATGCCCTTTTCCAACATCCCAGACACATGTCGTATCCACAAAATCAGCAACCTGTGCATAAATATGTATGTCATCTGATGGATTGCCAACTGGGGCACAGATAGATCCCACAAGGTAAGAATTGTGGTCTCTGGTTCAGGCTGGTAACAACTGCTGTCCCCCATGGCTCAGTGCTGTGACCCCTCCTGTCTGGTGTATACTTTTCAGAAATATAGTCAAACACACGAGGGCTATGTTTAGCAAAGTTTGTGAATGACTGCAAAAAAGTTGTCATAATTGATGTTTGGGACAACAGAGACATCCTTAAAAAGGGTGTCAGTCAGACAGAGACAGATGTGGTGTCAAAATTATGGCCTCGAGCTACAGTCATACAAATACCACATAGGTGCCAACACCCTAAATATGGAGGTGATAATAAGGGATCTATGGACACGTGTGGATAGTCATCTCTGCTTCCAGAAACACATTCACAAAGTGGTTAGAAAATCATGCTATGTGTTCCCACAAACTGCCAAGGTCTTTGCATGTAGGTCAAAGGAGGTTCCCTCTACTCATCAGTCATCAGACCCATCAGAGAGTACCACAACACACTTGCAATGAATCTGACTAGGCACCTTCAGCAGCTAGAAAGACCACTGAAGTACCTCAACAAGAGGATTACTGGCCTCAAACAGTTGCCCCATGCAACAAGACTGAATGTACCTCAATCTGTACTCTGTTGCATACTGTCTACTCAGGAGATCTCTGCCCAACAGACAGGTCCATGTCCAATGCAGAACTGATGTACATGCACTGTCTGAAGTAAACCCAAGCTCACTGTACCACATGCTCTAGGGATATCATCATCACAACATTAAATAGAACATGTTGGAAAGATACATTACTAACTCACAGACTTCCCTTGCTTTGGAACAGGCTCCCAACCGACATTAAGCCGCAACCCTCACTGACACTCTTCCAGAGGAGCCTTGATGAGTGTATGTGAAACTGAACTGTCACACCATGGATCACTTAATCAGCTCTACTACACAGAGGCCTAGGGAACTAACTCCATGGGTGGTGATAGCTGCACACACTGGCCATACTAATATATGCCTTCAGGCAGATAGTCTATTACCTACCTATGTACCTATATATATATATATATGTAGGAGGAACACAGTATAGTAAGTCAAAGATGGATGGGCAGAGATGTGTGTAAGAGGGTGACCATGACAGGGAGCCATCCAGGACTGTCCCACCCAGCACACATCCCAGTGGCACGAAAGACATGAGTTGCACATTTCTCCCACTGTACATAACAGCCACCAGTATGTAAGCATTACAGTGTATGTGGTCCATGTGCCTGCTGTACAACATGACTACAGTGAAGTACACATCTACTATCTGTAGACATGTACCTGTCACATAGGTTCATAGGTATGTAGTAGACTGTCTCTACGAAGGCATATATCAGCCAACGCAAGTTGTGCAGCTTTCACCACACCATTGGGTAGTCTGTCAAGGCCTAGTTTTAATAGTTAGTACCCTAAGCCCCTTTCTAGTGGGGCTGCTGATGTGATGCCTGGCATGAATTGTCTGTTTCCCACCCACTCATCAAGGTTCCAATTGAAGAGTGTCAGCGAGGGGTTCTGCCTGATGTACATTGGGACTCTGTTCCACAGTAAGGCAAGTGTCTGGGATGATACTCTATCCCACCAGCATGTTGTATTCATCGTTGTGATGAGGTTCATATCCCTGGAATGTGTAGGGCAACTCAATGTTATCTGTAGATGGAGCATGTTCAACAGTTATGTGCTGGACATGACTCTGTATGTTAGGCAGAGTGTGCCTCTGAGTAGGCAGTACGCAACGAAGAACAGATTTAGTTTTACCAGTTGTGTTGCATAACACAACTGTTCGAGGCCAGTAATCCTCTTTGTGAGGTACCTATGTGGTCTCTACAACTGCTGGAAATGCTAAGTCGAGTACATCCAAAATGGTGCACTCTACTCAATGATGGGTCTGATGATGTAAGAGTAGAGTGCCAACACTACCTCTTTGGATCCTGATGCAAACCCTTTGTTGATTAGGTGGGCCACATAGGATCTCCCAATCACTTTGGCAACATGGTTGTCAAAGGAAAGATGACTATCTATCTACATGTGTCCCCAGAACCCTTATCACCTTGTCATTTTAAGGGGGTAACACCTATGTGGTAGTTTATGGGTATTTTGTTTTCAACAAAGAGGATCACTATGCATTCCTCCACAGTGAGCTTGAGGCCATGATTCTGACACCACACATCTGTCTCAGAGTCCCTTCTGGAGAATGTCTGTCCGGGGAATCTGTTATGGCAAACACTTTACAGTTCCCAGCAAACTTAGTCAACTCCAACCCACCTGTGTTGGCATGTACATTTGAGAAGTCTATACCAAACAGTAGGGACCCCAGGACTAAACCCTGGGGGACACCAGTCGTTACCGGTGTAAAGTCTGACATGTAGCCAGCAACTCTTAATGTGTGGGATCTATCTGTGAGCCAGTTTGCAGTCCATCTTGTGATGTATGGATTCATGGCCGGGTTGGTGAGTTCATTTATGATACCTGACTGAGAAATGGTGTCAAAGGCCTTTTCCGAGGTATAGGTAGGCTGTGTTGAGCTCATTTCAATCATCTGTAGCCTGGGTAAGTGTCAAAGAAATCCTCCCAGTTCAGGAGGCGTGGTCTGCATTTGACGAAGCCAAACTGAGTGTGCCCAACTGTGTGAAGGTTCCCAATCTCTGTATTGACTTCCATTATGATTGGCTCCATTGCCTTGCAGAACACACTGATCAGGCTCATAGAGCATGAATGCCAAGGGCTTTTTGTGGCCCCACCCCTGTGGAGTGTGAAGAATGTTGCTGTGCAACAATCTATGGGTACATATCCTGTAGGGAGCATGTAGAGAGAGGTGTAGGTATCCTTGGTGAATATGGATACATCCTCACCCTATGTGCTATGATTCAGTTTCTGATGCTGTAAGGTATGGGATGAGTAGTATCGTGGTTGTGCTGGTGTGCTGTCTGGAGCCTTGACCTAGGTTTCTGTTACTGCATAGATATCAATATCCTCCATAATGAGAAGTGCCTCGAGTGTGTGCATCTGGAGGCTGAGACTTCTGGCAATGAATAGCATTTAGCTCACTTTGTGGTTATTTGTGTTGGTTACAGAGTTTGGTTTGTCCTGCATGACCGGTGTTCCACACCTGAAGTCAGCGCCTCATTGGTCCCATCTGACCATAAGCTAATTACCCTACAAATCCACATTCTGGACCCACACCCCCATTAAGGAAACCATGTTAAAAATGTCTCCAAAGCCAACTTCATGCTTCTTAAGACAGAAGTGCTGAACTGCAGGAAACCATGCAGATGGACAATACAGTTACGACTACTAAATCCTTCTCAATTGCACTTTATAAGCACTTACATGACTGCATGCATCGTGCTATCCCAAACAGAACCAAGACGCTATGCTCCAAGAAAAGGAAGCCAATCTGGTGTTCCCCTGCCATAAACAAACTGCACAACAGAATGAAGAAAATGTTGCAAAAGAGGGTAAAATCCCATGAGTGGAGGAGGCGAGGAGCTCCATGGTCAACATCAGTAAGAAGCTGTGATCCCTAATAAAATCCTCCAAAGCTAGTTATGAAAACAAAATCGTCACTGATTCTAAAGACAACCACAAAGCATTTTATAGCTATGTCAAGAATCCCAAAGGCAACACTCAGATCTGGTCTGAGTTGCAGCACAGTGGCACTAAATATACAGACCCAACTGATATTACCAACATCCTGGCAGATAGGATCAGTGCTAACTTTACCCCCCTCTCACCCATGAAAGAGCACATCTCTATAACGGAATACTGCAAAGTTACTGTCATCACGGCTGCACAGGTAAAAAAAACCCTCCAAAGCCAGGAACACAGCATCCATGGGACCAGATAACTTCACAGGCTGCATTCTACACAAACTACAGGCACCACACCGACGTACCATGTTCATTCATAGCCTCACCTCAGGCTTTGTGCCTGCTGAATGGCGCACAATGATGGTTATCCCACTACACAAGGGTGGAGACATCCCAGACCCCAGGAACTAGCGCCCTATTGGCCTGATGAGCCTGCTCTGCAAGGCCATGGAATGTATCATCATATAACTTATAAAAAAAAGACATTGGTAATATCCAAACTCTGAACCACAACCATGTTGGGTTTGTAAAATGCAGATCATGTCTCCTAAACCTGATAGACATCATTGAAGCAGTCACCAGAACTGTAGACAAGTGTAAGGTGGTTCACACAGCCTATGTAGATCTTGCCATGACTTTCAACACCATCCCCCACTCTGAAATTATAGATAAACCCACTAAACTAGGTATAAATTGCTATGTCACAAGATGGGTTGCCAACTGGCTCACTGACAGAACACACACTGTGAAAGTAGCAGACTCCAAGTACGACTTTGGACCAGTGATAAGTGCAGTACCACAGGGTTCAGTCCTGGGCCCTTTCCTGTTTGGTATCTACTTCCCTAAAGTAAACTTTAACATGGCAGGTCTGTGACTAATGAAGTTTCCAGATGACTACAAACTAGGAGCCATAACTGAAACTACTAAAGATGTGGACATCCTACAAAAGGGCCTCACTGAGACAGATGCCTGGTATCAAAGACATGGCCTCAAGCTCAATGTCAAAAAGTGCATTGTCATCCACTTTGGTAAAAAATCTGTAGCCTTGAACTAAAACATAGGCGGTAGTATATTTAACACTGAAAGTGTGTTGAGAGACCTTGGGTCACAGGTGGACATTGGACACACCTGTGATAATCACATCCCCACAGTAGTCAGGAAATCATTCTACATGGCACACCTCATCACAAAAGGTGTCTCATGCAGAATAGGACATTGTTCCCCACTCCTCATCACTCACTAGATCCATAATAAGTACAATGCCCCTTTTGCTATGTACCTCACAAGACATCTATAACAACTGGAAAGCCTGTAGAAATACCTCACAAAGAGCATTAGTGGCCTGAAAGACATGCCATACACAGACAGTCTCAGAATGCTCCAGCTGTACTCTCTCACATATCGCCTACTCAGAGGTGATCTCTGTCTAACATACAAAGCTATGTCAAACACAGAGCTGTTGGACATGCTCCACGTAAAACACTATCACTCCCTCTGATCTTCGGCCCCAAAACCCAGAGTGAAATACAAAAGGAAGAGGTGTATCCATTTACCTTATGGATACCCACACCTTCAGGTTAGTGGCACAGCATGAGGCCTTGGAGACCATGCAAGTGCAGCTAACATTGGGCAAAGCTGCTTATCAGATTGTAGCCTGCTACAGATCACCTACCTTGTCTCAGGAACCTCACTCAGTATTCCTGAGAACAGTGGAAAATATAAAGGTCCTACCAAACACCATTATATGAGGAGATTACAACTACCCAAACACTGACTGGGAGAATTACTCATGTACAACGTCCTTTGCCCAATGTTTCCTAGAGTTTAAAAACTCAAACGCCCTGGAACAGCTGGTCACCACACCCACTAGAGGTGACAACATACTGAACCTGATCATCACCAACATGGGGTACCAGTGTTCCACGACAGAGCTAAACCCCTCGCTGGTAATATCAGATCATAAAGTAATCACACTGGGCATCCACATCCCCCCCCCCCAGTCAAGGAAACCACTATGAAGAAATTTTCAGAAGCAAACTGCACACTTCTCAAGACCAAAGTGGAAAGTTCCAAAGCCCCCTTGCTATAGGATAATGCTATACAATCTGCAGAATCATTTACAAGTGCATTCTATGAGCATCTACAGGGATGCATGGATCGAGACATCCCAAATAAAACTAAGGTGCACTCCTCCAAAAAATAAGAAATCAATCTGGTGGTCGTTGTCCATAAATAAGCTATACAACAGGAGGAGGAAACGAACACATGATAGAGCAAACTTCACAAAAGGAAAGGCATCACTGATCATTATTAGGAAGAAACAATGATCGCTCATAAAATAATCCAAGTCCAGTTTCTAAAGACAAATTGCCAAGGAATGTAAGAATAACAACCACAAAGCCTTTAGCTATACCAAACATTTAGGTGGCAACTCTCAAATATGCGGTCAGCTACTGCAAAATGGCAAACCATTGACCATGGACAAGGGTAAGGTGGTCCACACAGCCTATCTAGACCTTGCCAAGGCCTTTGATTCCATCCCCCACTCTGGAATCATAGCTAAACTTACTAAGTTGGGCATTAATCCCTATGTCACCCAATGGGTTGCTAAATGGCTTACTGATAGAACCCACACTGTAAAAGTAGCCGACTCCAAATCCAGCTCCAGACAAGTGACAAGTGGAGTACTTCAGGGTTCAGTCCTGGGGCCGCTCTTGTTTGGCATCTACTTCTCTGAAGTACAGATCAACACTAAGGGACTCTGGCTAACAAAGTTTGCAGATGACTGCAAACTGGGAGCCATTATTGAATCCCCAAATTATGTGGATACTCTACAAAAGGGCCTTACAGAAACAGATGCTTGGTGCCAGAGCCATGGGCTCAAGCTCAATGCCAAGAAATGTATTGTTATCCCCTTTGGGAAAAAACATGTATCCATGAATTACCATATAGGTGGCAGTACACTAAACACAAAGTGTGATAAGAGACTTAGGGACACAGGTGGACAGTGGTCTCACCTTCGATAACCACATCGCCACAACAGTCAGGAAATCATTCTATGTGGCACACCTCATCACGAAGGGCTTTTCATCCAGAAAAAAGGAGGTCATTGTCCCACTGTACTTATCCCTCATTAGACCCATTATAGAATACAACGCCCCATTTGGTATGTACCTCTCAAGACATCTGCAACAACTGGAAAGGCCTCAGAAATACCTTACTAAAAGAATCACAGGCCTAAAGCAGATGCCCTACGCTGACCACCTTAAAAAACTCCAGCTATACTCTGTCGCATATCGTCTACTCAGAGGATCTCTGCTTAACATACAAGGCCATGTCAAACCCAGAGCTGTTGGACATGCTACACTTAAAGAAATCCCAATCCCTCAGAGCTACACGCTCTAGGGATCTAAACCTTGTCATCACAATAAACAAAACATGCTGGAGGGATAGGTTCCTGACCCAGAGACTCCCCAGACTCTGGAATAGATTGCCCATACATGTCAAGCAGAGTGCCTCTTTGGACCTCTTCAAGAGGAACCTTGACGATTGGATGGGAGAAAGGAAATTCACCCCAGGGATCACGTCAGTCGCCCTGCTAGACAGTGGTCCAGGAAAGTAAATAATGTGGGAAGAAATAGCCAGGGAATTGTTATGGCTAGGCTTGTATAGGCCCTAGGGCTGATAGCCTAGTACCAACCTATGAACCTGAACCAACTGACATTGCCCACATCCTGATGGACAAGTTCAGTGCATACTCCCCCCCCCATCACCCCCAAAAGGGCCTGTGTCCATCCCAGAAGAATGCAGAGCCCCAGACTTCATGGACATGCAGGTAAAAACAGCCCTCTCCAAAGCTAAGAACACAGCATCAATGGGACTGGATGGTGTCCCAGGCTGCATCTTACACCAGCCCCAAAAGGAACTACACCCTCACCTACATTCACTGTCCAGACTCAACCTTACCACAGGCTATGTACCCAAAGAATGGCATACAGCAACAGTCATCCAGCTCCACAAAGGTGGTACCACAACAGAACCTGGATAATATTGCCCTATAGGCCTACTCAGCCTGGTCTGCAAAGCTATGGAGCAAATTATCATGGAACCCATAAACAGAGACATTGGGAACCTCCAGACACTGAACTCTACCCAACTTGGCTTTGTTAAAGATAGATCCTGCCCCCTAAACCTAGTTGACTTCATTGAAACAGTTACCAAGGACCCAGATGAAGGTGAAAGTAGTCCACACAGCCCACCTGGACCTCACTAAGGCCTTTGACACCATTCCCCACTCTGGCATCATGGACAAGCTTGCCAGCTTGAACATTAACACCTATGTCACAGGATGGATGGCCAACTGGCTCACGGATCAAACACATGTTCAGAGTTGCGGGTGCCATGTCCGACTCTAAACCAGTCACAAATGGCATCCCACAGGTCTTGGTCCTGGGACCCCACCTGTTCAGTAGATACTGCTCAGAGGTACAGGCAAGCATGGGAGGAGTATGGCTGAACAAGTTTGCAGATGACTGCTAACTGTGGTCCATAATTGACTCTACGGCTGACACAGACATCCTCCAGAAGGGTATTACAGAGACAGATATCGGGTGTCAAAACAATGCCCTCAAGCAGAATGCCAAAAAATGCATAGTCATCCCCTTTGGATAAAACAAAGTGCACACAAATTACCACATAGGTGGTAATCCAGTTTGTACGGAGAATGTAATTATGGACCTGGGGACCCAGGTAGATAGTAAACTCTCCTTTGATGATCACATTGCCAAAGTGTTTATAAATTCCTTCTATGTAGCCCACCTAATGTAACCCACTTTGTCTAGTCTGATGATGTCACCATTCTACAAATATACCTGTGGAAAGGAGAACTCCCAGTAATGTGTATAGCGCTTTGTGTTAATGCGTACTCCTCTAGTATCATAAAGTAGTTAGGTAGGGGTTTGAATCCTGCACTTGCCAACTGTATGAGAGTGTGTGTGTCTCCTTGGAGAGGAGCAACCTTTTTGAAGACTACTGAAACACCTTAAAAGTGGTATACTCATCTTTGTCAAGTCTGATGATGAGACCATCCTACAAATATACCTGTGGAATGGACAGCTCCCAGTAATGTGTATAGCGCATCGTGTTAATGCGTACTCCTCTAGTATAAAGTAGGTAGGGGTTTGAATCCTGCACTAGGTGACTGTGTGTGTGTGTTTGTGTGTGACACTGTTGATCAATTTGATGTGGGTTTTGCTTTTACTACTGTCTGACATATCACAGTGACAACAGTATGTGCATTACACATGTCAGGTAGTTGTGTGGCAAATGCATATACATACATGTGACCTCAATTATTTCATAGGTGGGAACCCTGCTTTCTCCATGAACACATCCATTATCTTTGCCAGTGTGTGCTGCTGCTTTCCAGACCTTAGGTCACATCTGTATGCTTGTGACAAGCCTAGCCACTGCAGTGATCCCTAGCCTATGTCATCCGTTTCACATACACTCATTACGGTTTCTATTGAATAGTGTGAGTGAGAGTTTATGCCTGAGGTATATTTGAAACCCGTTCAAAAGCAACAAAGTCCGTCAAAGATGGCTATTTATTATAGGTGTGCAACAACCTTTGTGGATATGCATGCAGACCCCTTATTGCTTATGTGATCCACAGAGGGATTTCCAAAACCCTTTGGAAATGTGATTATCAAAGGAGAAATGACGTAACACATGGATCTATGTATACATCGGTACCTGTTCAACATTTTGTGGGCTACTACCTATGTGGTACTCTGAGGATACTATGTTTTGTAAAAGTGGATGACTATGCTTTATTTGGCTTATAGCTTTACAGCATGGGTTTGACACCAGGTATCTGTCTGTATGATACCCTTTTGGAGGATGTGTGTGTCATCTGGAGAATGCATTATAGCCCACAGTATGCATTGCCAAATGTGGCCAGACATATCCCTGCTGTGTTTGCTTGTACCTAAGAAAGCTATTGGTCCCATGACTGAGTGCAGGTGAATACCACTGTTTACTGGCATAGAATAGTACTTGAAGGCTGCAAATGTTACTGTGTGTCCTACATCTGTGTTTCAGTTGTCAAGACATCATCTAACAATTGCTAATGGTCAGGCTGTTGAGGTTATGTATACTACCAGAATGCAAACCAATGACAGATAGTAACAGTATCACCCACAGCACAGTGTCAAACCGTGTCATACACACAAGTGTACTCAAGTTCCAAAATGTGTGTAGTACAATGCATACTGGCCACCAATAGAAACTATGGAATGTTCACACTGTCTAATACAGGGCATGTCACCCTGCCCAAGTGTCCAATATGCACGTACATGCAGACAGTGCACCTCAACCATGTTCACAAATGTACACCTGCAAATTTGTGCTGCACACATCCCACACTTACTGTCCACTCTCTAACACATGCTGACAAAACTACACACATCAGCCAAGTGGCACATGGGCAGACAGTACACAATTGGAATAAACACTGGTATAAACAATACTACATTGATAATTATAGCTTTAATGCATCATGCCTGCTCAGCTACACCTTCAAGGATATCATTACACTTTACTGCTGACAACATGCTAACATTGCTATTCTGTTATAAAGTCACTCTGTGCATCAGCACCATGTTAGCCTGTTCCTGCATCAATGTTAGAGATGACAGGAGGTGGCACAGGTTTCGTCATATGCACAGGGTGTGTTGTTGGTTTGCCAGAGGCCTACATTGAGCCATACAATCGACGTGTGTGTGTGTGTGGGCCAAGAGTACTGTTATGGGCCAGTGTGGATGTAATGTGTACAGGTATGTGTTTGCCCTAGGTGTCTGGTTTATGTGTGTGTGTCTGCATGCACACAGTTCCACCATGTGGCTGCCATATACGGATATTTGTGGGACAGCTACAGACTGTACCTGGCAGGTTTTACAGATCACCATCTCTGGCCATGGATACGGGACCTGTGCCTGGCAAGGGTGCTACAGACAGTATCGGGTACTAATCCAGACTGGGTACTATCCTCAGAGGTTGACATATGTACACTGGATCCAGGTCCCTGCTGGGACTGGCAGAGCCACATGCACGTGGTCTTCTAGGACGGTCTATGGACAGCCCACCCCCAACATTGCTGGGGCTGGTACTGGCACTACGGGAGCGGCTATGACTTGAAGGACATCCACGGCGACTGCCAGCTGATGATGTTGCTGGCATACGTCCACGTCTCAGCTCTCCCGCACTGTCCTGACACATGGACATGACATTGTGGAGGATATCTAATGTCTCACCCCAACGTCTATAAATGACCTCAGTGTAATTCCGGTTGGCACCTGCTAGGTCACGGATACTGTCATTTAAAGAGGTGTTATGAGCCCTCTGTGCCCTTAGTCCCTGTCTGGTGTACCGCTCCATACATGCCTGTGCCTCCATGACAACCTGGAACATGTGTGTGGTTTTAAGAGTTTTGGCACGTCTGCCAGGGACATGATGACCAGCAGTGCTCTGACAAGAACCCCTGGACATCTGCCTATGTGGTACCGTTCCAGACATCTGGCTATGGCTGCTGTGTCCTGATGCATGTGCCATAGATACCACACTGTCCTGACCATTGCCGACTGTACACTGTCCCTCTGCTAAGGGCATTGGTGGTGATGGATGTGCAGGCAGTATGACTGTGTGCATGGATGGGGTGGAGACTTGTGTACTGTCAATTGGTGGCCCATCAACAGACCCTGACAAACATGCCTGTGCCTCAACACACCTATCCTCATTAGCACTATTTGTGTCAGTGACATCAGGTTCCCTGCTGCACTGAACCAGCCCAACCTCAGCACCTGTGAGAGTAAAACAAGAAACACACTTTAAGACCTGTACATGATGTCAGAACACATGTACACATGCACACAAATACACTCCTCACTAAAGCAGACACACACACATACCACCAGCAATCTCAGAACATACTCAATAGGAGTTGATAGTGGGGTACAGTATCACAAGCCAAACAGTCCTATCACACATGTCAGCATGCAGGACATGTGTTGCTCAACAGCATGCAGTGCGAGTGTAGACAGTCCTTGTTACTAACAGTATACATGGCTTTGATGCATGTGTTTTGTTGTTCGGTGATTGGCCTCCCCCTGGAACACAATGTATACATGGACACAACATTGCTGTGCAAGTATTAAAAACTTTTTAATGTACTGTGCACCATCACTCACAGGTATACATATCATGGCTGGATGTGTATCTGTGTGTCACATAAATATCCAATTCTGATTAGAGCCTCTGTGTCTTTAGCAAATAATTTGTGGACATAGTTTTAGCTCATGCATGATGTGTATACACACAAGGTCAGTGGTGCATGTATAACTGAAGGAATACCATTGGTCCACATAGCCAATGTACAGCAGTTATGGTGAGTGTAGATCATATTTTGGACATGCCAGTGCCATCCATGACATGGCATGCTAAAACACAACTGCATATTTAAACATCACACATACCCAATGTGTGTAAATATGACCTAGCCACTCAATAGCATTACAAGACTTATATGTGTCAGTTGTGCAAATGGTGATTGGTATGCATATTGTTTATAGGTGCATATGTTTGGACACACACAACATTGAGGTGTATAGCAATGAAAGCTGTGTGTAGTACTGTGGTTACAATAACTAGATGGGGTGTAGTACCATAAGCCATCATCATGAAGCATCATGTGGTCACTCAAGGCTACAAATGTGTCCCAAACCAGCACCTATCATGCTGTACCAGAACTGCACTACCATGGTTGCATTCAGCATTTCACAGCCAGTTGTTACATGGGTTTGTAAGAAGGCCAATAAGGAGCATTGCCTAACATGAATGTGTTGTGTGTTGCAGAGTGTTTCACTGCCCCATGATAGGCCGCTACCCCTCAGGTATATTATGTGTGCTGTGTGGATGACATTTGGGATACTGGAGTGTGACTTTACAGAGGGTTTGTGAATACTTCATGTGTAGCATGTTAACATGTTCTGTGTATGGCATAGTTGTGTATGTTGTGTGCATACGTATCGACTCTGCCTATCCAATGGTCACTACAGTGTAGCCACATTTGTTTGAGATGGTCTGTGTATTGCATGTGTTTGAGGCAGCTAATCACATTACTGAGATGTGCGTACTCTCACAGCAAACATGCACAGCATGCATTATGCGTAGGTGTGTTACATGTGTACATGGCTTACACCTTAACTATGACTTGCACTTTTTATTTGCAATAATAAATGTAGAACACATTCACCAGCATGTGTCCGCTGCCTTGCTGTTGCACCAGAGGAACCTACATGGATATGAGACAGTTTGTCAGTGGCGACAACTGTGGCATTGCTACTGTGGGTTTGTAATCTTACAGTAGTACAACAGTTTACATTCACAGGCCTACAGATTATGTTCCAAATGATCGGTATTGCACAACAACAGGCTCCACATCTTCTAACTACACAGTACACATCTCACATATGCATGCTCTACCAATAGAGGTAACAGTAGTCTACAGATATGCCATGATGTTCGATGTCCTTCAAGGATGCATCTGCAGTCATAACAAATGGGTTGTCCTGTCGTCAGGCAGCCCTTCGGTCGGCCGGATTCCAAAGTCTGGGTCTGGCCTCGGCTGTTGTCGCACTTCACCCGACGTCATCTCTGCTGGTCTTCGGGTATAAAGGCATCAGCCGACGCCATTTTCCTCAGTCTTTCTTGCCGCGTGGCGCCCGAAGCAGAAGCTGTTCGCAAGTGCCGGTCGGTCAGATCCAGAGATTACTACTACCGAATACTACTTCGAAGACTTCTAAAAAGCTAAGTACCCCGTTGGGGACTCCAGCCGATGTCAGAAAAAGTAAATAACTGTTTAACTTGTGGGAAACAAATACCTCATAAAGATTTCCACTCTTACTGCTTACCTTGTTTAGGCCCAGACCACGACGTAGCAGCCTGTTTAGCCTGTGCTTCCTTCAACCGGCCGAACGCTTAGGCCGGTCGGAGTTTGCTGAACAGTTTTCGCTCAGATTTTGCGTACATTATGCCGTCGGATCCTCCGACTTCTCAAATTGTTAAAAAACGCAAAGAAAAAGACCGACACTCGCGGTCCGCGGTTTCGGCCGAAACCACTGTTAAGCAAACCGCGAGTCTCGGTTTCGGCCGAAACCGAGCAAACGGGTCAATCTTCAGCCGAATCCATGACTACTACCGAGGCTCCTGCTACCCTAGTTGAATCGGCCTCTGAAGTTTTGCCTACTAACGTGGTTCCTATAGAATTATCAGACACCATCCCTTTGGATGTCTCTACCCCAGCACGTGGTGCTGCTAGGCCTCCTGCAGCCATGTCTATTAAGGCCTTTGCCAGGGCTAAAGCAGCCAAAACTGCTAAATCAGTGCCTGTTAAGCCCCCCTCACACAGGCCCAGTTCCAGTTCTCAAATGCTTACTCTGGCAGAGGATCTCATCTCTTTAATAAGGGGATCCCAGTCTCTCCCAGACAGGGCCTCTCAGCCTCCAGAAAAGAGACCTAGAGCAGAGCCCCCAGAGCCAGTGTCCTCAGATGATTCTTCTGATGATTCAGGCATTACAGACCATCCAGAGGCTCCTTTTTCTACTTATGAAGATTCCGATGCTGAAGAATCTATTCCATCTGCCTCTCCACCAGAGGAATTTTCCTTTGGGGAAACCTTACATGCCATGAGAGAGCAATTCCAATGGCAGGGACAAGATTTCCCAGATTCAAGAAAAAGGCTTAGGACCTTTCTACACTTACCGCAACATAGGCCCTTAGCTATTCCTCCAGTTCTGCCTGTTGTGGATGATGCATTTAATGATGTTTGCACTGCTCCTGATACCTTACCTCCAGCCCCTGCCAAACCAGATAGGTTTTACAGGGTACCGGACACTCGTCACCACCTATACAAGGCCCCACTTGCAGATCCTGAGACTATCTCCCAGGGACCTAAGGCAGTAGCTTCGACCTCAGCAAAAAACCCTCTCCCTTCTGAAAGGGAATCCAGGTCCTTCGAGAGATGGGGTAAAAAAGTTTACACCTCTGCTACTCTCTCAGCTAGAGCTTTGAACTGTCAGTTTCATATGATCCAATACCAAGAGTTTATGCTTGATCAGTTAACTAAGAAACTGTCCTCTGATGACTCCTTAGATAAGAAATCTGTTTTAGAAATGGTGAATAACATTCAGCAGGTTAGTAACCATTCTTTAAAATGTGGCTATGATTCACTGGAGGCTTCATTTAGATCAGCCATGACTGGCACAGTTATAAGAAGGCATGCATGGTTGAAAGAACAGGTCTTGCGGATCATGTTAAAGCAAAGCTGTTAGATGCTCCTATGGATAAGGCCAGTCTATTTGGTTCTCCTGCTCAGCAAGTAATGAAGAAAATGGAAGAGAAGGCAAAATCTGTACAAACAGTTAAAGATTTCTTACAGGTTCAGCCCCAAGGTTTAGCAGGAACTGGCCTTCCAAAAATTGGTCCTTTCCAGACTCCTCTAAATCTCAGAGAGGCAGGAATAGATGTTCCAGAGGCAGAAATCAATCCAGAGGAGGTGCCTACAGAGGACGCCAGTGGCAAGGCAATAACCAGCGAGGCACAGACACAACCACTGCCACTGCAACAGGACAATCACAGTGACTTGGCTCTGACTCCGCCTACCAGGGAACAAATAGCAGCACCCTTAGGCGGAAAGTTAGCCTTATTTTCAAAAAATTGGCACTATATCACAAAAGACAAGTGGATTTTGCAGACTATAGACCAAGGCTACAGGTTTCACTTCCACACCTTACCAGTAAAAGAGGAATGCCAAACCTACCTCCAAATCAGAAAACAGAAGCTCTAAAGCAGATAGCTCAATTAACAAAGATGAGAGCTGTGGAAAGAGTACCACCAACAGAACAGGGCAAAGGATTCTACTCCAGACTCTTCCTAGTACCAAGAAAAGAGAAAAGTTGGAGACCTATTCTCGACCTGTCCGCCTTAAACACATTCATCATTGTCCCAAAATTCAAAATGCTGACCCTACAGCAACTTCTTCCCATGCTGGGCAAGGAGTGTTGGCTGGTAACTCTAGATCTCAAGGAGGCATACCTGCACGTCCCCATACGACCAAATTGCAGAAGATACCTCAGATTTCTTGCAGGATCAGAGCATTATCAATTCTCAGCATTGCCCTTTGGCTTATCTACTGCGCCCAGAGTATTCACAAAATGCCTGGCATCCGTAATCGCTCATTGCAGGCTACAGGGAATCCAAATTTATCCATACCTGGACGACTGCCTGATACAAGCGGACAACAAAAGCAAGCTGACAAAAGACTTACAAAGAGTCATTTGCTGACTACAAGCCCTGGGATACACAGTCAATTTAAAAAAGTCAAGACTAATACCATCCCAAACAAAAACTTTCTTGGGTGCAGAATTGGACACAGTAAAACAGATGGCATTCCTAACTGCAGAAAAACAAGAACAACTCCCTCCTTACTTCTTGGCATTAACAAAGCAGAACAAACTAACAGCAAGGAAAGTACTGCAGGCCTTGGGCTTCATGGCATCATGCATAATCCTGGTCCCCCATGCCAGATTGCATATGAGAAAACTACAGTGGTACCTAAAGAATTTATGGTCTCAACACAGGCACAGCTTAGAAACCGAAATACCACGAATCCCATGCCTGAAACAAGAGTTCCTATGGTGGGCTCAAGCATGCCAGTCAAACCCAGGCTTGCCCTTTCACAACTTTCAAGCAAGCCAAACCATCACAACGGATGCCTCAGACCTAGGTTGGGGGGCCCACATGCTGGACAAATGCATACAAGGATTATGGACCCCAGATCAACTGCACCTGCACATAAATCAAAAAGAAATGCTGGCAGTAAAACTAGCAATCCAGAATTTCAAACCATTCCTCAAAGAAGGCCATTTGATGATAAGGACAGACAACACCACAGTCATGTGGTACATCAACAAACAGGGAGGCACTCATTCATACCCCCTATGCCGAATGACTCTGGACCTATGGAATATGGCTCTGAGCTACAACATTCAGTTACAGGCAATATTTGTACCGGGAAAAGAAAACATCCTAGCAGACATGTTAAGCAGAACTACCTCGGATGCTCACGAATGGATGCTACACCCGGACATCTTCAAGGCCATCACACAGAAATGGGGAATGCCACAAATAGACCTATTCGCATCCCCACTCAATCACCAGCTCAAGAAATTCTGCACAAGGACATACCACCCACTTGCATGGAAGGTGGACTCTCTATCCTTCAGTTGGAAAGGCCTGACAGCATATGCATTCCCACCTCTTCCTTTGATGCACAAGATACTACTGAAAATCAAAGAGGAGCGTCCAAGGATAATTCTGATAGCTCCAAATTGGCCAAGACAACACTGGTATCCATTGCTGAGGAGCATGTCACGGGGGAGAACGTGGACACTACCCCTGATGCCTTTGATGCTAACTCAGAACGACTACAACATCATGCATCCAAATCTAAAAACTCTGCAACTAACTGCCTGGAACATTACATAACAGCAACTAACCCAGATTTATCCCAAAGGGTTAAAGACATTATCCTGGAGGCCCGCAGACCTTCTACAAGAAGGAACTATGCAGGGAAATGGAAAAGGTTTGTCATTTGGAGCACTGAAAGAGGAAAAGATGTGTCAAAGATAGATATTGCCAACATCCTGGAGTATTTGGCAGAGCTTCTCCATACAGGCCTGTCCTATTCCTCCATCAAGATACATGCATCAGCTATTTCTGCAGAATACAGCTTTGATCCTCCTGTCTTCTCACATCCTCTACTCAGGCAGTTCCTCAGAGGAATCAAGAATGTAAAACCTCCTAGGAAACCACCATTACCAGCATGGGACTTGAACTTTGTGCTAGAAAAATTGACACTCCCTCCATTCGAACCAGCAGCAACAGCAGATCTTCAACACCTATCCTGGAAAACTGCTTTCCTACTGGCAATTACTTCAGCAAGAAGGGTTTGGAACTACAGGCCTTAATGGCAGTACAACCCTTCCTAATCTTCCATCAAGATAGAGTATCCATGAGAACTAATCCTACATTTATGCCTAAGGTGGTATCCAGAGTGTCTCTAAACCAGGCAATCCACCTACCTACCTTCTTTCCCAATCCACAGAACGGGGGAAAGACTGCTGCATACCTTGGATGTACATAGACAGTTGCGCTACTACCTGGACAGAACCAAGGGCAATAGAAAAACTGACCAGCTTCTAGTGGCCTATGCAACAGGAAGGGAAGGAAAAGCAATTTCCAAACAGACAATCTCCAAGTGGATAGGAAATTGCATCAGATTCTGTTACTCCTACCATGGAAAGCCAATTCCACAGAACATAAGACCTCACTCTACAAGGGCTACAGCCACTACCACAGCTTTCTTACGAGGAGTGGCAACCAAGGACATTATTGAGGCGGCTACTTGGACCTCTGTGCATACATTTGCCAAGCATTATAACTTACCTCTATACTCTAGATCCCGAGCAGGGTTTGCCACTGCTGTATTGCAAGGGATCCTAACTACACCATAATTCTTCTTCCTCCTCCCTAGTTTGGCTATGGTATTCTACCCATTTGTTATGACTGCAGATGCATCCTTGAAGGACATAGTACAGTTTTGTACCTACCATAAATGTAGATGTCCGAACAGGATAGCATCTGCAGTCAGGATTACCCACCCACCTTCCCTCTGTGGTATTCCTAGGGTATTTACCCTCCTAATAGCTAGCTGGGGGGGGATCTCTTATGGTGTATTTGTTTGTATATATGTACATACATGCTTATTTTTTGTGTTTGCCTACCTTCTTTTGGAAACATTGGCATTTACCCAAAATTTAGTTTTCCAAGAGGGCAACTGGCATCTGGGGCAAGAAACACTGAGGAAAATGGCGTCAGCTGATGCCTTTATACCCGAAGACCAGCAGAGATGACGTCGGGTGAAGTGCGACACCAGCCGAGGCCAGACCCAGACTTTGGGATCCGGCCGACCGAAGGGCTGCCTGACGACAGGACAACCCATTTGTTATGACTGCAGATGCTATCCTGTTCGGACATCTACATTTATGGTAGGTACAAAACTGTACTTTGTGCATACAGCTGCAGTCATAACAGATGGGTTTTCCTGCCGTCAGGCGGGTCCTCGGTCGGCCGAATTCCAAAGTCTAGGTCCGGCGTCAGTTGTTGTCACTTCTTCCCTGACGTCAGTGCGACAGGGGTATAAAAGAACCAGCCGACACCATTTTCTTCTGTCTTTCTTGCCGTGCGGTGCCCGAAGCAGAAGCAGTTCGCAAGTGCCGGTCGGCCAGCTCCTGAGATTACGAATATCTGCAACCGAAGTCTTCTTGAAAGCTAAGTAACCCGTTGGGGAAACGTTTCTTGCCTCAAACCGATGTCAGACAAAGTTAATAATTGTATTTCATGTGGGAAGCAAATACCGCATAAGGATTTTCATTCCCTCTGCATTCCTTGCTTAGGCCCAGACCACGACATCTCGGCCTGTCGTTTTTGTGCTACATTCAACAAACGCACCATTAAGCGTCGGGCGGAGTTCACCCAACACTTTTTTGGCAAAAAAATTTAACTACATAATGTCGGATACTCCAACTCCAGTTTTGACTAAAAGACGCAAAGATAAGGACCGACACACTAGGTCCGCGGCCTCTACCGCCACCACGCCAAAGCCAACTACAGGTGGTCCGGTTCTCAGTGAGGCGCCTACGCAGCCCCTGACTACCGACGACACTTCATTGGAGGTGTCTTCTGTACCTGAGGTCGCAGGCTATTCGGCCCACACCCTGACTACAGATACCGAAGCCACTCTTGGTGGTGAAACTCAGAGTTTAGACAGGTCTGCCTCCTCTCAAGGTGTCTTCAGGCCTTCCTCTTCGTTTTCCATCAAGGCTTTCACTAAGTCTAAGACAGCCATGCATTCTAAAAAACAAACCCCACAGGGTCCTCCTCAAGGCCCCATGCCTAAAAAGCAGATGCTCAAAATGGCTGAGGACTTAATTACTCTTATCAGGGGTTCTCAACGGAATTAAGGCCTCCACTGCTAAAAATCCATTACCTACAGAGAGGGATTCCAGAGCTTTAGAAAGGTGGGGGGAAAAGGTATACACCTCTGCCACCTTATCCATGAGGGCATTAAACTGCCAGTTCCATATGTTAAAGACCAAACAGGTTTTGTTATCACAGTTGAGAAGCAAAATGTCACAACCTGAACAACCAGATTTGAAGGAGTTGCAGGATTTGATACATAGTGCAGAACAAGTAGGTAAACATACCTTGCAATGTGGTTTTGATGCTTTAGAGGCCTCATGTAGAGTTGCTGTTACAGGATCAGTCATACGTAGACATGCTTGGCTCAAAGAGCAAACCTTACCAGATCATGTCAAAGCTAAATTACTGGATGCACCTCTGCAAAAAGATGTATTGTTTGGTGTTAAAGCTGAGGAGGTATTAAAGAAAATGGAGGAAAAGGCAAAATCAATGCAAACAGTGAAAGATTTCCTACAGGTACAATCTCCACGTTTCAGTAGAAATTGGCCTTCAAAAAATTGGTCCTTTCCTGCCACGGACAGACCCCAACGAGGTTAGGTACAGGTGCCCGAGGGGTAGAGGGCAATCTCAAGGATCGTTTAGAGGCAGACAATGGCAAGCACCTACCCAAAGAGGTGGTGAGGATAGTTCACAGCCATTCAGAAAGCAGAACCAATGACTTTCCCCTTTGCATGCCAAGCAAGGCTCAAATGGCAGCACCTTTAGGTGGAAAACTGGCATTATTTTCAAAAAATTGGCATATTGTCACAAAAGACAAATGGATCCTGGACATTATAGACAGAGGCTACAGATTCCACTTTCACACCCTTCCAAAAATAAGAGGCATGCCAAACCTGCCACACAATCAAAGGGCAGAGGCATAAAAACAAATTTCAGATCTCATGGACATGAAAGCTATTCAAGAGGTACCTACACAAGAACAGGGTCAAGGTTTTTATTACAGACTATTCCTGGTACCAAGGAAGGGCAAAGATTGGAGACCTATTTTGGACCTATCCATCCTAAACACTTTTTTACTCGTGCCAAAATTCAAGATGCTCACATTACAGCAGCTTCTTCCCATGCTGGGCAAGGAGTCTTGGCTGGTAACTTTGGACCTCAAGGAGGCATACCTGCATGTCCCAATCAGACAAGATTGCAGAAGATACCTCAGATTTCTTGCAGGTTCAACACATTATCAATTCTCTGCATTGCCCTTTGGCTTATCTACTGCGCCCAGAATGTTCACGAAATGCCTGGCATCAGTAATTGCCTACTGCAGACTGCAAGGGATACAAATATACCCATATTTGGACAACTGCCTGATCCAAGCGGACAGCAAGCACATACTTCTGAAACATCTGGCTTTTGTAATAAGGTTGTTGAATTCCCCTGGGATACACAGTCAACAAAAAGAAATCAAGGCTAATACCCTCTCAAACAATAATTTTCCTGGGTGCCAACTTGGATACAAACACCCAGATGGCCTACCTCACGCCAGAGAAACAAGGGCAACTAACTCAATACTTCAGAAAACTGGCAACCTTCACCAGGCTGACTGCAAGGAAAATCCTGCAGGCTCTGGGATTCATGGCATCTTGCATCCTACTACTCCCATGTGCAAAGCTACATACGAGGAAACTTCAGTGGTGCCTGAAAAACCTATGGTCTCAGCACAGCCACAGCTTGGAAACAATAATACCACTAATTCCATGTCTTCAAAAGGAATTTCTGTGGTGGGCTCAAGCATGCCAAAGAAACACAGGTCTCCCATTCTGCAAGCCTCAAGCAAGTCAAATCATCACAACAGACGCCTCGGATTACGCCTGGGGGGCGCACATGACAGATTGGTACATTCAGGGCAGATGGTCCCAAAAGGAAAAGCACCTACACATCAATCAAAAGGAAATGCTAGCAGTAATAAATGCTATTATAGCTTTCAAAGACCTGCTGCATCCAGGCCAACTATTGATAAGGACAGACAACACCACAGTAATGTGGTACATAAACAAACAGGGAGGAACCCATTCATACCCCCTATGCAGGCTAGCCATGTCTCTTTGGAACATGGCTCTAGAATTGCAAATCGAGCTTCAAGTGCAGTTCCTGCCAGGCAAGGAAAACACGCTGGCAGACAACCTAAGCAGAAATATGACAGATCCACACGAATGGAAGTTGCATCCTCAAGTTTTTTCAAAGATAATTCAAGCATGGGGAAGGCCAGACATAGATCTCTTTGCCTCCCACAGAAATCACCAATTGGCAAAATTCTGCTCAAGGACCTTTCATCCACAGGCCTGGAAAGTGGACGCACTCTCTTTCAATTGGACAACAATGACAGTTTATGCCTTTCCACCTCTTCCTCTGCTGCCCAAAGTGCTATTAAAAACCAGAGCAGACAGACCAAAGATGATTCTCATCACTCCAGACTGGCCAAGGCAACACTGGTACCCACTCCTGAGGAGCCTGACGCATTCCCCACCATGGATCCTGCCTCTAATGCCTCTCCTACTAACTCAGCACAACTTCAAAACTCTTCACAGTCAGCTGAAAACACTCAATCTAGCCGCATGGAAGATTCCTTAAAATCTCAACAGACCCTACTCTCCAAGGAGGTACAGGATGTCATTTTGGAGGCCAGAAGACCTTCTACTAGAATAGCCTACTCCGCCAAATGAAAACGGTTTTGTGCTTGGAATGAGAAAAAGGGCCAGAACCCTGGAATACTGAATTTACCTCAAATATTACAGTACCTAGCTGAGATGCTAAGCAGTGGACTTTCATTCTCTTCCATCAAATTCCATGCCTCAGCCATTTCTGCAGAATACAACACTGATCCTCCTTTATTCTCTCACCATCTCTTAAGACAGTTCCTCAGAGGGGCTAAGAATATAAAACCCCCAAGGGAACAACCAGTACCTGCTTGGGATCTCAATTTCATTCTAGAGAAACTGACTTTGCCTCCTTTTGAGCCAGCTGCCTCAACAGAACTACAATATTTGTCCTGGAAAACAGCCTTCCTGCTGGCTATCACCTCAGCTCGCAGGGTTTCGGAACTACAAGCCCTCATGGCTGTGCAGCCTTTCATCATTTTCCATCGAGTCAGAGTTTCCTTACGAACCAATCCTTCCTTTATGCCAAAGGTAGTATCCAGGGTAGCCTTGAATCAGGCTATCCACTTACCTACCTTTTACCCCAATCCTCAAAACAAAGGGGAGAGACTACTACATTCCTTGGACATTCACAGACAACTACGTTATTATTTGGACAGAACAAAGCCTTTCAGAAAATCAGAGCAAATCTTTGTGTCCTATGCTACAGGGGCTCAAGGGAAGTCTATTTCCAAACAGACGATCTCAAAATGGATAGCCCACTGCATACGCTTTTGTTACTCTCTTCATGGTAAAACTGTACATGCAGGCATCAGGTCTCACTCCACAAGGGCCACAGCTACCTCTGCAGCTTTCCTCAGGGGGGTTCCTACCAAAGATATTTTGGAAGCTGCCACTTGGAGTTATGTGCATACTTTCTCCAAGCACTATCACCTGCCTTTATACTCCAAATCTAGAGCAGGTTTTGCCACTGCAGTTTTGCAGGGCATCCTGGCTCCTCCTAGTTCCACCTAGTGCCTACCTCCCCTTTTTTAGCTTTGGTATTCTACCCATCTGTTATGACTGCAGCTGTATGCACGATGAACATAGTACAGTTTTGTACCTACCATAAATGTAGATGTTCGAGTGCTAATACAGCTGCAGTCCAGGTTTCCCTCCCTCCTTCCCCTCTGGGACAGGCCTAATGGCTAACACCTCTTCATACAACCTGATTGGGGTATTCTTTTATGGTGTATTTGCTTGCATTGCATTATTACATAAATTTATGTATTGCCTTCCTTCTGGAGGCACCTGACCTCTGGGGCAAGAAAAACTGAAGAAAATGGCGTCGGCTGGTTCTTTTATACCCCTGTCGCACTGACGTCAGGGAAGAAGCGACGGCAACTGACGCCGGACCTAGATTTTGGAATTCGACCGAGGACCTGCCTGATGGCAGGAAAACCCATCTGTTATGACTGCAGCTGTATTAGCACTCGAACATCTACGTTTATGGTAGGTACAAAACTGTACTTTACCTGCACGCACCATGTGTTCTTGCTGGGTGGCTCCAACCTCCATCAAGGTAAATGTCTGCTGTTGTTGTTGGGCAGGTGCCACCAGGCTCAGGAGCAGCTCCTCCACTCGGGTGAGGGGGGGATGGATGTTAACCCCACCACCTGTTTCAAGCTGTTGTCTACGGACATCAGAAACATGTTGCCAGACATGTCTAAGTAAATCACTGCAGTGATGGTGTACCTGCTCATATGTCCGGTTATGCATGCCTATGTCATTTACCCTCCGGACAACATCTTGCCACAGTGCATTGCGCTCATGCTGGTCTTGGCTGGTTCTCGAGAATAGTAGTGAATCAGACAGCCGGTAATAATGTCATCCTCAGCACTACTGTAGCTAGGATTATGATGGTGGGCCATGATCCCTGGAAGACAAAGATAAAATATGTCTGAGCAAGTCATACGGCACACTTAACATTATACAGTACAGATATCACTTTACTGCCAGATATAGCAACCTATTAGCTGACTGAGATTAAACACTTTCAGTACCACTTATCAGTGCTCACCCCACAACTGCTTGAAAGTGCCTGACACGCTCTATATAATGAACCATGCTCTGCACAGCAACAAAATAAAATCACTATATAAGACTATACAACAGTTCATGGCATACTGTATGCGACACAATGCACCACCTAGCCACAGAAGGTATAGATCAAGCGAATGCATAAAGAAATATGTCGTCCATCACAATGTTTGTAAAGTCCAGTTACAGTATTACCATTATACCACACAACTTGTTGTTGGCAAACCCTTGGCCAGAATATGTGCACAATTATGAATATAGGTGGCATACTTCTGTAGTAAGCTATAAATGTTGCTAGATACGCAGTTATATCTTGTAACACACATATGACAGAGGACATGTTACAGGCACACACACACACACACACACACACACACACACACACACACACACCAGACATAATTACAAGACACAAAGGTATGGCAACCCAGATAAGCTTTACGTGTGTACCATACAGTACTGTGTCAGTACTTACAAAACCTTAAGCCTGAGGAATGTAATCTGTGAGGACTACAGGGACCACACAAAACAGTGGTTCCAAGCAATGTGGACATACACCATACTTTGCTGTTTAGGCCTACAGATTCAAGTAGTACTTCAGTTCATACAGGATTTGGATTCAACATCAGTACCAATCAATAAGCATACATGTAAGTGACACACCCCATTTAACACCAAGGGACTACATCAGACTATATGCCATAGTGCTTTATCTGGCTAGCAACAGCATACACAGCTTTTGCTGGGATCAAAGCAAGGGCACATAATACCATGACAGAAACAGTTTCCCACTAAGCTATCCCACAAATGCACATCTTTGACACATTCACCAACACATTGACCATCACACTCTGTCAACTTTACATAGAATCTATTGCAACAAGTAGATGTGCGTGTGTATGACCATATATGACTCTCTCTCTCCATATATATATATATATATATATATATATATATATATGTATGTATGTTTTTATATATATATGTATATATATGTGTATATATATATATATATATATATATATATATATATGTATGTATGTGTATATATATATGTATGTGTGTGTGTATGTATATATATATATATATATATATATATATATATATATATATATATATATATATATATAAAACACACACATCCATTGGTGTACATATAGGCACATATACAGTCCACCTTTCATTGTGGGAATATCAATTATACAAAGGATGTGAGGTATACAGTAATGTAATAATATCACACGGTCTTGTGAGCAATACATTTAAACAGGAAAGAACCAAACCAGGAAGTAAATGCACACACAGCCAGGAGATGGAACAGTTCGTTGTAAGTTCACCAAAGCAGATTCAATAAATCCAGGTAGGCACCAAACGAATTCAAATAATTCCTTTATTCAAAACCACAGAATGATAACACACAAGCGCTTTCGCTCAGACAAATTCTGAGCTTTATCAAGTGGCACCATGCTGTTAAATCAGGTGTCTTATATACCTTGAGAATCCTAAATTAATTAGGAAGCACTGCCAATTGACATTTTAAAAAGACTGTGCGCTTTTCCACATATTTAAAAATTCCATTAAAACAAAATATATAAAACTAGTGATAAAAGTATGCTTAAAATAATGCATTGATGCATCTATTACTACTAAAAATGTTAATAACATAAAAATAAACAAAACATTGTACACTATTTCCCTGATGTTTAACTTTGTAGTGAAACTTGCTGTGTGCAAAAATCTGCACTTCTTTTAAAAATTGAAATAAGATGGAATGACTTGACATACCAACTGTTGTTCACATAATTGTGATATAAAGCTAATGCCCAATGTGGGTATAATAATGTTTTCTTGGCCTCATTGACAGCCCTGCTAGAAAAAGAGAACAGTGTATCTTGATTAAACTAAACTGTGCTGTGCAATAGGTCATTCCTTAACATAAACTTTGTGTGATATACCATTAAGTAAAAAACATGTCTCTGTACATGGATACTTGTCATAAATAATTATATGAGGAATATCAAACTAAAGTCTTGCCCTTCTTAATTTCAATAGTGGCTTGATACTGATCATACCGTTAAGCCCAGGGGGTCTCCCAGCATCTAGCTTTAATTGCCAAAGGAGTTCTCGGTATTCCAAAGTTGATTCCCAATCACCCACCCCCCCCCCCGGCATCAGGCTCAACTTGTTCCAGTACCATAAATCTCAGTTTTATGTTTGGACAGGTCAGGGAGTGCTTGTAAAAAGCGTTGGTTTCCTTCTTTTTATTTATATCATAAAAATGTTCATATATCCGCTTACGGAATTCCCTTTCCATTTTTCCTACGTAGAAACTGTTACATGTGGTGCAGAAGCCTAAATAGACCACTCCCTTGCTACCACATGTAAATTGGCCAGCTGGGTAGATTTTAAACCTTCTGGATGGAATGGTGATGCTTTTTTCTTCCAAGATGGCATGGCATTGGCTACATGCCCCGCATTTGAACGTACCCTTTCTTGCTGGGTTAATTTTCCTTTTAATGTTCTGCTTTTTTTTCAAACATTTCCTTAAGATTGGTACCCCTTCTCCTTACAAATGAAGGTTGGTCAGGCAGTAGCCCCCTAAACTCTTCAAAGAGGACGAGTACAGGCCAATATTTTCTTATAGATTCCTCCATTTCCCTTGAATGCAAAGAATAGGTGTAGATAAAGCTGTTCTTAAATTCATTGGTAATAACGGGAACGGAACTAGCTGGTGTGCCCGTTCCCTTGCCCAAGAGGGGTGGATAAACAGTTCCTCTTTTGGAATTTACCTCCTCGACCAAGCTTTTAAAGAGGTCCAAAGGATAGCCCCTTTCTAGGAACAAACCTTCCAAAAACTTGACTTCTGCCATGTAGTCGTCATGTCCACTACAAATCCTACTTGCCCTGATGAGTTGTCCTTTGACGATGCCTTTTTTCTGGAAAAAAGGATGTGCACTCTCAAAGTGTAGGACAGAGTTGGAGAAAGTGGGTTTTCCATACAGTTTGGATTGAGGGGCTAAGAATATAAAACCCCCAAGGAAACCACCAGTCCCTGCTTGGGACCTCAACTTCATATTGGAAAAACTGACCCTTCCTCCATTTGAGCCAGCTGCTTCAACAGAACTACAATATTTGTCATGGAAAACAGCCTTCCTTCTGGCTATCACCTCAGCACGCAGGGTTCGGAACTACAGGCCCTCATGGCTGTGCAACCTTTCATCATTTTCCATCAGGACAGAGTTTCCTTACGAACCAACCCTACCTTTATGCCAAAGGTAGTATCCAGTGTAGCCTTGAATCAGCCTATCCACTTACCTACCTTTTACCCTAACCCACAAAACAAAGGGGAAAGACTACTGCATTCCTTGGACATTCACAGACAACTACGTTATTATTTGGACAGGACAAAGCCATTCAGGAAATCCAAGCAACTCTGTGTCCTATGCTACAGGTGCTCAAGGAAAGGCTATCTCCAAACAGACAATCTCAAAATGGATAGCCCACTGCATACGCTTTTGTTACTCATTTCATGGAAAAGCTGTGCCTTCAAGCATCAGGTCCCACAACACAAGGGCCACAGCTACCTCTGCAGCTTTCCTCAGGGGGTTTCCTACCAAGGACATTTTGGAAGCAGCCACTTGGAGTTCAGTGCACACTTTCTCCAAACACTATCACCTTCCACTTTACTCAAAATCTAGAGCGGGATTTGCTACAGCTGTCTTGCAGGGAATCCTTGCTCCTCCTAGTTCCACTTAGTGCCTGCCACCCCTACTTAACTTTGGGATTCTATCCATCTGTTATGACTGCAGCTGTATGCACGATGAACATAGTACAGTTTTGTACCTACCATAAATGTAGATGTTCGAGTGCTCATACAGCTGCAGTTCAGGTTTTCCTCCCTCCATCCCCTCTTAGGACAGGTCTTATGGCAAACACCTTCTCATACAACCTATTTGGGGTATTCTTTTATGGTGTATTTGCTTGCAAACTACTGTTTTTTGATCATTCTATATTGCATGATTACATAAGTTTTGTGTTTTGCCTTCCTTCTGGGGGCACCTGACATCTGGGGCAAGAAAAACTGAAGAAGATGGCGTCGGCTGGCTCTTTTATACCCCTGCCGCACTGATGTCAGGGAAGAAGCGACGACAACTGACGCCGGACCTAGACTTTGGAATTCGGCCGACCGAGGACCCGCCTAACGGCAGGATAACCCATCTGTTATGACTGCAGCTGTATGAGCACTCGAACATCTACATTTATGGTAGGTACAAAACTGTACTTTTGTTTCTTAGCAAACCATTTCCTCCTGGATTTCTAAGGCCATTTCCTTTTGTTATTCTTTTCATGACAAATGTCTGTCATCGTCTGTAAAGGCACAATCTACTATGGCAGCTGCTTCTTCTATACTTGAGGTTACATCTTGGTCCTTTGGTCATATTTTCACTAAACATTAGAAGTTGGATGTTATTTCCAGGGCCAGAGCAGACTTGGCCAGAGCTATCCTGCATGGGTTTGTGGCAGAGCCAGATCATGGTCAAGTGCGACACTAAGCAAGGTAATGGATCAGGCCTTCCTGCAGCAGCGGCAGACCCCCCCCCCTTTCCGTTTCAGTGTCCCATTACTTGTCTGTTTCTTTCCAGTTACCATAAACACTGTTAAAACCTGGCAGTGTGCATGCCATTTTCTTCTTTACTTCTACAGTGATTACACATTTTGTATCACGAGCACTGCTGGACATTTGCTAAACAAAACAATACAGTCTCATAGTAAAAACAGACTTGGCATTAACAATAAACTTCTCTGCCCTTGAAACTTGTATTCTTTTGAAAGGGAATTGAAACCCACATTCAAAGAAAATGCATCTGGCCAGTGGCAGATTAAGTTTACCTTTGGTCTGTTTTCAAACCATGGACCACTTGCACACATTTAGGACCATGCACACATTCATGTGTTTGATTTATCTTCCTGATTGTATTAAATTGTTTTCTTTGTGTAATACAGCACCACTTGTTAGAGTGTGTTTTAAATTTGTAGGTTTGAACATTTTCCCATAAGCAATGAACCAATAATGACATAACTGACCATTTCATAACATTTCAACCATAAAGAGCTCCTCAAAATGTTTGCTGTTGCAATCCACCAATATCAGTCAATGTGCACAATCTCTTGTCAGCAGTCCTCTGAATAATCCTATATTAAAGAGATTTGTAAGTACTGAAGAGATTGCTACTAGAAAACCACTTTATATTTCAGTGTCTCATCTACAAATTCATTGCCTGCTGCCCTTGAAGAATAAATTGCCTATGTTGCATAAAATAAAATGGCAAACTGCTATTATTACAATAGGGAATGCATGACAAACCAACAACAGGTTCATAGTTGCACAGCATCTCATCCAAAGGAGGGCACACTCAGGACTACAGCAAACATCCCACCCTTAAAGTACAACACTGTATCAGCAATACATCTACACGGTGTGGAACTAGAACCCACAGACTTCATCAGAAACAAATATGCTACCTGTTGTGCTACTAACACTGCTTTCAAATTCTCTAGCGCAAACAGTCATAACCATTTTCTAAACAAAACAGTTGCACATCGAAATAGACTTGGCATAAGCAGCAGTAAACTTCTCTTCCCTTGAAGCTCGTGGTTCCTTGAAAATGTACTAAAGTTTACAATTCCTTAAAAATGTACTGAAGCTCACAACTCCTTGAAATTGTACATGCACTGAAACTAATAATGTTCTTCGTGTTTCACTGTTGTAGTCTTACTTATTGGACTGTCTGGTGTGGAAGCCCTTGGCCGGCCTGACTACCAGAGTAAAAATTTCCCTCCTCCTAAACCTGGCAGATGCCCTACCCTGGCATCAATACGCTTGGGTATAAAAGGAGTCTGCAGACGCCATGACATCAGTCTTTTCTTGCTGTCAGAGCCCAAAGCAGTGTTTCAGTGCATTGGTCGGTCTGCACCAGAGAGAAGTCTTCTAAAGTGAAGTACCACATTGGTAAACTCTCTTTCTTGCTCTAACTCATGTCAGATAAGGTTAACAATAATCTCCACTGTGGTAAACAAATCCCACACTGAGACTTTCATATGTTGTCACCTGTCTAGGCCTGGATCAAGACGCTAGTTGTTTTGTACCTGTTTCAATTGTAGGACTAGCAGGCATAGAACCAAAATCTTTGCTAAGCATCTTAGTCTGCCATCTTCCTTGTATCATTTGATGGCATCTGCCTGTCATCCCGAGGTTGAGCTCCCTAACCAAGTCGCTCAGCAGACCTCTTCCAATGAGTGCTCTTTTACCAGCGATTATACCTTTGAGGTGTCCTTCTGTGTTGGTTCTGCCTTAGAGAGACTGGCATCAGGACTGCAGACATACCTAGGCTTAAGGCCAAAGATACCTCTAAGATGAGTTCTACCTCAGGCTGTATGCCTAGGCCTACTGGCTCCCACACACTAGTATATCAGCAAGATTTGGTCAGCTTAGCTGAAGACCTTAACTTCTTTGTCAGAGCTAGGCAACCCCCTTTGGAGTCTTTCCTAGGGAAAAGCAAGAGGGATCCTACCCCTGTAGTTTTCTCTGAACCTCCTGATTCAGATGAGGATTCTGAGCAGGAGTCTGTGTGAATAGGGACAGAAGTGGACCCTTTCACCTCGTGAAGACATCTCTTTTGAGAAACACACCATGCCATGAGGGAACATTTCCAGTGGGACACACAGGAATACACACAATCTAAAAAGATGGTTAGGGAGTTCCTTGACCTCCCGGAACACAAACCTTTGGCTATTCCTCCTGTATTGGAGGTGTGGTACAGGATGTTTTCATGGACTCTTCTTTGAATCCAGATTCTCTACCTCCAGCCCCTTGAAAACCAGACAGGTTTTATAGGGTGCTGGACTCACATAAATATCTCTTAATAAAAACCTGTACTGATCCAGAGGTTGTCACTACAGGTCCCAAGGGGGAAAGAGCCAGGTCTTCAAAAAAAAAAAAAAACCTTTACCTGCTGACAAAGAAAGCAGAGCCCTTGATACTTTTGGTAAAAAAAAGTCTACACTTCTGCTACCCTAATCAGTTTCATATGATAAAATATCAGCAAAGTATTTTAGATGAAATGCAGCAAAAGATGTGCTCCTGGAAGATGAGACCATTTCCAAGAAATTGGTGGACCTTTGCCATTCCAGTTCCCAGGTGTCTAGACACTCATTACACTGTAGCTGTGATGCTGTGGAGGCCTCTAGCAGAGATGCTGTATTTGTTTCTGTCATTAGAAGGCATACTTGGCTTAGGAAACAGACCTACCAGACCATATTAAATCCAAAGTTCTAAATGTACCCCTGGGTAAGGGCTTCCTCTTTGGACCAAAAGCTGAAGCTGTGATCAGAAAGATGGAGGGTAAAGCAAAATCTATGCAAACTGTCTAGGACTTCCTCCAAGTTCAGTCTCCTAAGTTTAGAAGGAATTTTCCCACTAAACACTTGCCCTTTCCCTCTAAATCAAAAAGCAGCCAAAAGAAACCCCATAGGGGAAAGCCTCAAAGCAGCATCAGTCACAAAGGCCCAGGCAGTGGTCCTCTGAAACCCCCAGGTAAGGGAGTTATAGGAGATAGGGCCCTGGCAGAGAGCAGCAATAACTCTTCCCTTTCTCTACCCTTCCCCCCAACCCTGTCCAGAACAGATAGGGGGAAGGCTATCCCTGTTCAAAGAAAATTGGTCTCTCATTACTTCGGACAAGTGGGTTCCGAACGTTATGTCAGATGGTTATAGGTTCACTTTCAAAGCACCAATAAAATACTCAGGTTAGCTGGGTATTCCACAAAATCAAAGACCAGAGGGTCTCCTTCAGATTCACAACCTGTGTTCACAGGACTCCGTGGAATCAGTTTCAGAACATCAAACAGGGAAGGGGTTCTATTCCAGGCTATCCCTGGATCCCAGAAAGGGAAGGCTCCTGGTGCCCTATTCTAGACCTGCCCACCCTCAGTCAGTCCCTGCTGGTACCAAAATTCAAAATGTTAACTCTTCAAAAGCTTCTTCCCATGAATGCCCCTCAGGCTTTAATGGTCACCTAAGACCTAAAAGATGCTTACTTGCACATTTTCACATTCCTGTAGAGGAATCTTGCAGAAGTTTTCTTCGTTTCAGAGCAGGTACCAGTCTCTTTCAATTCTCTGCACTGCTCTTTGGCTTGTCTACTACTTCCAGGGTCTTAACAAAATGTTTAGTTCCTGTGATCACCTTCTGCAGAACAAGAGTGATCCTGATTTATCTCTATCTAGATGACTACTTCATTCAAGCCACAAGTCGGTCAAAGCTTCTCAAGGATTTGATTTTCACTCAGGACCTCCTCGCCTCCCTGGAGATGTTCTTCGTGTTTCACTGTTGCAGTCATTACACTTGGCTTATCTGCTTGCAGGTAGCCCTCAGTCAGCCTGATTAACAAAGTCTTAGGTCCTGCATCGGTTGCTGTCCCTCCTTCCATGACTTCAGGTAGTCAGGGGTATAAAACATACAGCCAACGCCATTACATCAGACTTTCTTGCTGTGCGGTGCTGAAAGCAGAAGCAGTTCGCAAGTGCCGGTCGGCCGACTCCTGAAATTTTCGTTTTCGAGTTTCAGAACCGAAGTCTTCAACTAAAACTAAGTACCCCGTTGGGGAAACTTTTTCTTGCTCCTTACCAATGTCAGTGAAAGTTAATAATTGCTTTACTTGTGGAAAGCAAATACGTCATAAAGATTTTCATTTGTATTGTATTCCTTGTCTAGGCCCTGACCATGACGTACCTTGCTGTCGGTTTTGTGCTTTATTTAATCAGCGCACTATCCGTGGTTGGTATATTTTCGCCTCTAAATAATTTGGTTCTCTGTTTAATTATCCAGAAATGTAGTCAGACTACCGGGATTCCGAAAAAACACAAAGATAAAGACAGAGACAGGCCACCGAAGTCCAGAACTGCTGGCGATGCTTCTCCCAAACCAGTCGCCAGTTCGCCGGTACTCAGTGAGGTGCTTTTACAGACCCTGATACCTGCTACTTCTGATTCGCAGGCTTCTACTGAGACCCATTCGGAGTCCGGTATGCCACGAGATGCTTCAACTATGGAACCCGTGGATGTCTCTACCTTAGATGGGTCCAGAGCCGCTGTGCAGGCCACAGCTTCTGAGGGTATATTCAGGCCTACGGACTTAACATATTAAACAAACACCTCCTTCTTCTCATAGGCCTAAATCTCGAACCATGCCTAAAAAATTGGCGCCCAGGCCACATGCTCAGGCTTCTATGCCTAAAAAACAAATAAGAATGGCTGAAGATCTAATAACTCTAATCACGGGTAGCCAACCCCCCCTTTCTAAGATGCCTAGGACTGAAGTGATTTATGAATCTTCCGACCAAGATTCTGTTTTTTCTGATTCTTCTGATGATCTGGATTTGCCCTTATCTACTTATGAGGATTCTGATGCAGAGAACTCTGCTTCCCCTCCAGAGGATTTTTCTTTTGAGGAAACCTTACATACTCTAAGGGAGCATTTCCACTAGGAAAGCCAGGATTTTTCTGACTCAAAAAAGAGGCTTACGGATTTCTTGCTCCTACCTCAGCATAGGCTTTTAGCTATTCCTCCTGTACTAGGCATTGTTGATGATGCCTTTTCGGAATCTAGTTTGGCCCCTGATTCCTTGCCTCCTGCTCCTAGAAAACCAGACAGATACTACAGGGTTCCTGAGTCACACAAGTTTCTTTTTAAAAATCTTATTGCGGATCCAAAGACTATTTCACAGGGGCCCAAGGGCATTAAGGCTTCCACTGCTAAAAATCCTACCCCTTCTGATAGAGACTCCAGGGTGCTGGATAGATGGGGTAAGAAGGTTTGCACTTCTGCAACCTTGACCATTAGGGCTTTAAACTGCCAGTTTCATATGTTAAAGTATCAGCAACATGTTATTGGATTGCTTAAACAGAAAATTATGTTGATTCCTGATTGTGTGGAAAATAAAGAATTACAGGATTTAATGCATTCTGCTGAACAAGTTGGAAAACATATTTTGCAGTGTGGTTTTGATTCATTAGAGGCCTCTTGCAGGGCCGCTGTTACTGGGTCTGTGCTCAGAAGGCATGCTTGGCTTAAGGAGCAATCTTTGCCTGATCATGTTAAAGCTAAATTGTTGGATGCTTCCTTAAATCAGGACCACCTGTTTGGCAACAAGGTGGAGGAAGTTCTTAAAAAGATGGAAGATGAAGCTAAATCTAGGCAAACTGTTAAAGATTTCTTACAAGTTCAGATGCCTAGATTTAGTAGCCAATGGCCTTCTAAGAATTGGTCCTTTCCAGCCCCTTCCAGGTCTTCTCAAGCCAAACCCAGACACAGCAAAAAACCCAGGTTTCAGTCCCAGGGGACACACAGGACTAAGCAGTGGGGGGCCTCCACTTCCAAATCTGGGAGTAATAAGACTCCCCCCCATGGTAAACTGCCCCAATGACTTTCTTTTAACATTTCTAAGCACTTATCAACTGTCTGCCCCTTTGGGGGGGAAAGATTGCTCTTCATGCAAAGAACTGGGAACTCCTTACCCAGGACAAATGGGTTTTAAATATAGTGTCCAAGGGATACAGATTTCACTTCCATACGTTGCCAACACCAAGCGGGTGGTCGGACCTACACCCAAATCATTGGGCAGAGGCCCCAAAACAAGTACTTTCTCCCTTAAGCATGGGGGCTATTCAACTGGTGCCAGAAGAGGGGCTATTCAACTGGTACCAGAAGAGGAAAAGGGACAAGGATTCTACTCGAGACTTTTCCTGGTACCCAGAAAAGACAATTCATGGTGTCCTATCCTGGACCTGTCTACTCTAAACACCTTTCTGGAGATTCTAAAATTCAAGATGCTGACTCTTCAACAGTTACTTCCTATGCTAGGCAAAGATGCCTGGTTGGCAACACTAGATTTAAAAGCAGCATACCTGCACATCCCAATCAAGGAATTTTGCAGAAGATACCTACGTTTCAAAGCAGTTCTCTGCACTGCCCTTTGGCTTATATACTGTGCCCAGGGTATTCACAAAGTGCCTAACTCCAGTTATTGCATTTTGCAGGCAAAGAAATATTCAAATATACCCATACCTGGACGATTGTCTAATTCAGGCAGAAAGCCAGGACATACCTTTGAATCATCTGGCCTTTGTACAAAGGGTTCTAACTTGTTTGGGGTACACCATAAATGACAAATAACACCTGGTACCATGCCAACAAATTATATTCCTGGTAGCAAGCTTGAATACAACTTCCCAGATGGCCTACCTCACGCCAGAGAAACAAATTCATTTGACAACCTACTTCAAACAAGTGGCCACAAAGACCCTGCTATCTGCAAGACAAATACTGCAAGCCTTGGGGTTCATGGCCTCCTGCATTCTTCTAATTCCATATGCAAGACTGTATAGGAGGAAACTACAGTGGTATCTAAAAAAAGCCTGTGGTGTCAACATTCTCAGGATTTAGAAGCAATGAGTCCTATCATACCTTGCCTACGCCTAGAGTTCCTTTGGTGGGCAGAAGCCTGCCACCAAAACAAGGGACTACCTTTCACACCATCCCCTGCCACCCAAACCCTAACAACAGATGCATCAGACTATGCAAGGGGGGCTCAGCTGGCAGGGAAGTGCATTCAGGTCAAATGGAACCAAAGTCAAATGCACCTGCATATCAATCAAAAAGAAATGTTAGCTGTACAGAATGCTCTGACAGCCTTCAAGGACCACATTCTTTCAGGACAACTAATGGTAAAGATGGACAGCACAACTGTTATTTGGTACATAAACAAGCAGGGGGGGGGGGGCAGACATTCTTACCCCCTCTGCAGACTAGCCATGGCATTGTGGAACACAGCCTTGAGCTACCAAGTGAATCTATAAGCTCAATTCCTGCCAGGAAAGTTAAATACACTGGCAGATGGACTAAGCAGAAACCTTATGGACCTACACGAGTGAAAACTGGAACCAAGGATTTTCAACATGTTGACAAGCAAATGGGGGAGCCCAGATATAGACCTGTTTGCCTCTCCCCAGAACTACCAATTGGACAAATTTTGCACAAGGACTCCCCACAAACAAGCCTGGAAAGAAGATGGTCTGTCCTTCAGCTGGAAAAACCTATCATTTTATGCCTTCCCCCCTCTGCCTCTGCTCTCCAAAGTACTACTAAAAATCAAACAAGACTAACCAAGGATGATTTTGATTGCTCCAGACTGGCCGTGCCAACACTGGTACCCCCTCCTGCGCAGTGTGTCATGGTTATCCCCATGGCACCTGCCTCAGACTCCTTCCCTGTTGTCTCAAAAGGAGAACCAGATTCTGCACCCTCAGCTTCTAACACTGAACCTTGCAGCCTGGCTAATTATGTAATCTCTCCTTTACCATCCCTCAGTAAACCTGTGATGGATATCATTTTAGAGGCAAAGAGGCCTAGCACTAGAAAATCCTATGCTGAAAAATGGAAAAGATTCTGTGCCTGGATCCATTCTCAAGGGATGAGCACAGCAGAGCTCAATTTACCTCAGATTTTACAATGCTTAACTGAAATGCTTCACAAGGGCCTGTCTTTTTCCTGCAGTAAAATCCATGCCTCAGTCATTTCAGCTCATAACACAGAACCCCCATCTTCTCTCATCCACTGCTTAAGTATTTCCTCAGAGGGGCCTAAAATTTAAGACCACTCAAGAGAGCTCCAACCCCAGCCTGGGACCTTTAACTTTGTTTTGGAGAAACTCACTCTACCTCCTTGCGAACCAGCTGCTACTGCAGACCTAAAATTTCTTTCTTGGAAAACAGCTTTCCTTTTAGCAATCACTTTAGCTAGAAGGGTATCTGAATTACAGGCTCTTATGGCAGTGGAGCCTTTCATCATCTTTCAAGCGGACAGGGTGTCCCTCAGAACCAGTCCATCCTTCATGACCAAGGTGGTATCCAGTGTGGCTCTTAATCAGTCCATTCATTTGCCAACCTTCTTTCCCAATCCACAGAGCAAAGGAGAACGGATATTGCATTCCTTAGATGTGCACAGACAACGCAGATTCTATTTGGACAGGACTAAACCTCAAAGGAAATCTGAACAACTGCTGGTAGCATTTGCTGCAGGGGCAGATGGGGAAGGCTGTTTCAAAGCAAACTATTTCTAAATGGATAGGCCATTGCATTAATTTATGCTATAAGCACCATGGAAAACCTATCCCCTAGGGGATCAGACCTCACTCCACCAGGGCTGCATCTACCTCTACACCCTTTCTCAGAGGCTCCCCAAGCAGGGACATCTTAGAAGCTGCTACCTGGAGTTCTGTACATACTTTCACCAAGCATTACCATTTGCCAAGTTTCTCTAAGTCCAGAGCTGGCTTTGCCACTGCAGTCTTGCAGGGCCTTACAGCTGGTCCTAATGCTATCTAAATTCCTCCTCCCAACCACAGCTTTGGGAATCTACCCAAAAGTAATGACTGCAACAGTGAAACATGAAGAACATAGTACAGTTGTGTACACTTAACATAAAAGTAGATGTTCGAGTGTATTCACTGTTTCAGTCCTGGTTACCCTCCCTCCAGCCCCCTAACATCTTTTGGCTATACCTCTACTTTCCTTTACTATGCGTAAAAGCCTTTTTGGTGTATTTGCTTTTTTGTTGAGTTATTACATTGTACTTTTATATCTAATTGCTCCCCATTAGGGGGGGCACCTGACATCTGGGTAAGAAAAACTGATGTAATGGCGTCAGCTGCATGATGTTCATCGTGTTACAATGCTGCAGTCATTACACTTGGGTTATCCTGCCATCAGGCGGTCCCCCAGTCGCCCTGAGTTCCAAAGTCTTGGTCCTGCGTCGGTTGCTGTCGCTTCTTCCCTGACGTCAGTGCGAACATAAGATGTAGCCGACGCCATTTTCTTCAGTCTTTCTTGCCGCGCGGTGCTCAAAGCAAAATCAGTTCGCAAGTGCCGGTCGGCCGACCCCTGAAATTTTCATTCCGAATCCAGAACCGAAGTCTTCTACAAAGCTAAGTACCCCATTGGGGAAACTTTTTTGCCCCAGATCGATGTCAGTAAAAGTTAATAACTGTATTTCTTGTGGGAAGCAAATACCTCATAAGGATTTCCATTCTTATTGTATCCCATGCCTTGGCCCAGACCACAACGTCACTGGTTGACAGTTTTGTGCTAGGTTTAACAAGTGCACTATTAAATGTCGGTTTGATTTTGCCCGACATTATTTTGGCAGAAAATTCAATTACACCATGCCATCGGAACAACCGACGACCGGAATACATAAAAAGCGCAAAGACAAGGACAGGCATCCGAGGCCCAAAACTGACGACGAAGCCTCTTCTAGGCCAGTCGCCAGTTCTCCGGTTTTCAGCGAGGCACCTTCGCAGCCCCTGACGACCGCTTCTTTAGAACCACAGGCCGCCTCTGACTCCCACGTGGAGATGGCTGGGCCTTTGGATGCACAAGATTTTTAGCCTACCGAGACTAACCCTTCAGAGGGATCCGGAGTAGCTGAACAACCCGTAGCTTCAGAGGGTGTTTTCAGACCTACTCAGTTAACCATTAAATCTTCTGCCAAGTCTAAACCTCCTTTAAAAACAAAGAAACAAATTCAATAATTCACCAGGACAGGCCTCCATGCCCAAGAAACAAATGCTCAAAATGGCCGAAGACCTAATCACTCTGATCAGGAGTCCCATCCCCCTCCTGATAAAAGGCCTAGACAGGATGCAGACTGACTCATCCGACCAGGTATCCATCTCTTCAGATTCATCCTCAGACCTAGGATACTCTTTACCCCCTTATGAGGATTCTGATGCTGAGGAATCAATTCCATCAGCCTCTCCGCCTGAGGACTACTCCTTTGGGGAAACCTTACATACCATGCGGGAGCATTTCCATTGGGAGGGCCAGGATTACTCAGAATCCAAGAAAAGGCTCAGAGACTTCCTTTTATTATCTCAACACAGACCCCTTGCTATTCCACCAGTGTTAGATATTGTGGATGATGTGTATACTGAATCCAGCTTAAGTCCAGATTCTTTACCTCCTGCTCCAGTTAAGCCAGACAGATACTACAGAGTCCCTGACTCTCACAAATTTCTTTATAAAAGCCCTGTTGCTGACCCTGAAACTATTTCTCAGGGCCCCAAAGGGGTAAAGGCCTCTTCAGCAAAGAATCCAGTCCCCTCTGACAGAGATTCCAGAGCATTAGACAGATGGGGGAAGAAAGTATATACATCTGCAACTTTAGCAATGAGGGCCTTAAATTGCCAGATGTCCTTCATGGATGCATCTGCAGTCATAACAAGTGGGTTGTCCTGTCGTCAGGCAGCCCTGCAGTCGGCCGGATTCCAAAGTCCGGGTCCGGCTTCGGCTGATGTCGCACTCCACCCGACGTTATCTCTGTTGGTCTTCGGGTATATAAGCATCAGCCGACATCTGCAACTTTAGCAATGAGGGCCTTAAATTGCCAGTTTCACATGCTAAAATATCAGCAATATTTGATGTCTCAGTTGAAACAAGAAATGCTTCCAAACTCAGATCCTTCTAATTATAAGGAAATGCAGGATTTATTGCATGCAGCTGAACAAGTGGGAAAACATGCTTTGCAATGTGGTTTTGATTCTTTAGAGGCCTCCTGTAGAGCAGCAGTTACAGGTTCTGTCATTAGAAGACATGCTTGGTTAAAAGAACATACTTTACCAGATCATGTTAAAGCAAAACTATTGGATGCACCTTTGTCGCAGGATGTACTATTTGGAGTTAAGGCAGAAGAGGTATTAAAGAAAATGGAGGATAAGGCAAAATCTATGCAAACAGTGAAGGATTTCTTACAGGTTCAGCCTCCTCGATTTAGCAGAAATTGGCCAACAAAGAATTGGTCCTTTCCAATTAGACAGATCTCAAAGGGGCAGATACAGATGTCCAAGAGGTAGAGGTCAACTACAAGGTCCTTACAGGCCTCAACAATGGGGTGAATCAACCTAGAAAGAAGGGGAAGACAGGCCCCAACCTTATAAAAAAACAGCCCCAATGACTTCCCACTACAGCTGCCAAACAGTTCTCTCTTGGCAGCCCCCTTGGGAGGAAAACTGGCACTTTTCTATCACAATTGGCATATGATCACCAAAGACAAATGGTTCTCAACTTTGTATCTCAAGGTTACAGGTTCCACTTTCACACTCTGCCAAGGTTAAAAGGAATGCCAAATCTGCCACCAAATCAATGGGCAGAGGCTCAAAGACAACTTACAGCACTCATGGACATGAGAGTTATTCAAAAGGTACCAACACAGGATCAAGGACAAGGATTTTACTCAAGACTCTTTCTGGTTCCCAGAAAGGACAAAGCCTGGAGGCCCATTCTGGATCTTTCTTCTCTAAACACTTACCTGGATGTTCCAAAATGTTGACACTACAGCAGCTTCTTCCCATGCTGGGCGAGAAAGCTTGGCTCATAACTTTGGACCTCAAGGAGGCATACCTGCATGTCCCTATCAGACAAAACTGCAGAAGATACCTCAGATTCATAGCTGGTTCAATGCACTACCAATTCTTTGCACTGCCCTTTGGCTTATCTACTGTGCCCAGGGTCTTCACAAAGTGCCTGGCACCAGTAATTGCATTTTGCAGACAGTAAGGAATTCAAATTTATCCATACCTGGACGACTGCCTGATTCAAGCAGAGAGCAAGGATATTCTTCTAAACCATCTGGCGTTTGTAAAAAAGTTAAGTTGCCTAGGGTTCTCAGTAAACGAAAAGAAATCAAAACTAGTGCCCTCACAAGAGATAATATTCCTGGGTGCCAGCTTGAATACAACGGCCCAGATGGCTTATCTCACGCCAGACAAACAAGGACAACTGACTCAATATTTTCAATTGATGGCAACAAAGACCCAACTCCCTGCAAGAAAAATTCTGCAGGCCTTGGGTTACATGGCATCTTGCATACTACTAATTCCATATGCCAGACTGCATATGAGGAAACTACAATGGTATCTAAAGAGTGTCTGGTCTCAACACTGTCAAAGTTTGGAAACAGTAATACCACTAATTCCTTGCCTTCAACATGAGTTTCAATGGTGGGCTCAAGCTTGTCACCTCAACAAGGGACAGCCTTTCACTCAACCCAGAGCCAGGCAAACACTGACCAACAGATGCATCGGATTACGCCTGGGGAGCACACATGGCAGGAAATGTATTCAGGGCAAGTGGCCCGCAGAACAAAGACATCTTCACATCAATCAAAAAGAGATGCTAACTGTACAAAATGCCCTTATAGCTTTCAAGGACCTTCTGCATCCAGGACAACTACTACTAAAGACAGACAACACCACAGTTATGTAGTACATAAGCAAGGGAGCACTCATTCTTATCCCCTCTGCAGACCATGACCTTGTGGAACACAGCTCTAACCTATCAAGTTCATCTGCAAGCACAATTCCTGCCAGGAGAGAAAAACACACTGGCAGACTACTTAAGCAGAAACATCATGGATCCCCACGAATGGGAATTAAATCCACAAATGTTCAGAATGATAACACAAAAATGGTGGAGCCCGGACATAGATCTGTTTGCATTCCCAATGAACTGCCAGCTACAGAAATTCTGCACAAGGACTTACCACCCACAAGCATGGAAAGTGGATGCCCTCTCATTCAGCTGGAAAAACTTACAAGTATATGCTTTCCCACCACTACCTCTCCTTCCAAAGGTACTCGTAAAAGCCAGGCAAGAAGAGCCAAAGATGATCCTGATTGCCCCAGACTGGCCACGCCAGCACTGGTACCCAATCTTAAAGAACTTAGCACAAGGCCCACCCTGGATTTTGCCTCAAATCCCACATCATCTGACTCAGCACAACAATCGGATACTTCACAGCCAGCTAAAGACTTTAAACCTGGCTGCATGGAAGACTCCTTAGTCAAGCAAGCAATGCCTCTCTCCAAAGCTGTTATGGATGTCATTCTGGAGGCCAGAAGGCCTAGCACCAGGAAAGCCTATTCGGATAAATGGAAGAGATTCTGTGCCTGGAACCAGGCTCACAGCCTTGACCCTCTTGTCCCAAATATTCCTCAGATACTACAATATTAACTGAGATGCTGGACAAAGGCCTCTCCTTTTCATCCATCAAGATCCACGCCTCTGCCATCTCTGCTCATTACAACATGGATCCACCAATTTTTTTCTAATCCCTTGCTAAAACTGTACCTCAGAGGGGCTAAAAACATAAGACCGTAGAGTACCTACTCCAACTTGAGACCTCAACTTTGTGTTGGAAAAATTAACTTTACCTCCTTTTGAGCCAGCTAACACAGCAGATTTAAAATATGTCTCTTGGAAAACTGCTCTGCTCCTGGCAATAACATCAGCACGAAGAGTTTCAGAATTACAGGCACTAATGGCAGTGGAACCTTTCATCATTTTCCACCAAGACAGGCTGTCTTTAAGAACAAACCCTACTTTTATGCCAAAGGTGGTATCAAGTGTGGCTCTAAACCAAATGATTCACTTGCCAACTTTTTATCCAAATCCACAGAATATAGGGGAGAGACTTCTGCATTCTTTGGACATACACAGACAGATGTTCATCGTGCATACAGCTGCAGTCATAACAGATGGGTTTTCCTGCCGTCAGGCGGTCTTGTAGTCAATTCCAAAGTCTACGTCTGGCGTCGGATGTCGTCGCTTCTTCCCTGACGTCAGTGCGACAGGGGTATAAAAGAACCAGCCAACGCCATTTTCTTCAGTCTTTCTTGCCGCGCGGTGCCCGAAGCAGAAGCAGTTCGCAAGTGCCGGTTGGCCAGCTCCTGAGATTACGAATATTTTTCAACCGAAGACTTCTTGAAAGCCAAGTACCCCATTGGGGAAACTTTTCTTGCTGCAGACCGATGTCAGACATCAATCAAAAGGAAATGCTAGCAGTAATAAATGCTATTATGGCTTTCAAAGACCTACTGCATCCAGGCCAGCTATTGATAAAGACAGACAACACCACAGTGATGTGGTACATAAACAAACAGGGAGGAACCCATTCATACCCCCTATGCAGGCTAGCCATGTCTCTTTGGAACATGGCTCTGGAATTACAAATCCAACTTCAAGCACAGTTCCTGCCAGGCAAGGAAAACATGCTGGCAGACAACCTGAGCAGAAATATGACAGATCCACACGAATGGAAGTTGCATCCTCAAGTTTTTACAATGATAATTCAAGCATGGGGAAGGCCAGACATAGATCTCTTTGCCACCCACAGGAATTACCAATTGACAAAATTCTGCTCAAGGTCCTTTCATCCTCCCCTTTCGAAGATTCTGATGCAGAGGAGTCCATTCCCTCTGTCTCCCCCCTGAGGATTACTCTTTTGGGGAAACCTTGCATACCTTGAGGGAACACTGGCATCAGATCTCACTCCACAAGGGCCACAGCTACCTCTGCAGCTTTCCTCAGGGGGGGTTCCTACCCCTGGCATTTGTAATAATGTTGTTGAAATCTCTGGGATACACAGTCAACAAAAAGAAGTCAAGACTAATACCCTCTCAAACAATAATTTTCCTGGGTGCCAACTTGGATAGAAACACCCAGATGGCCTACCTCACGCCAGAGAAACAAAGGAAAGATATTTTGGAAGCAGCCACTTGGAGTTCTGTACATACTTTCTCCAAGCACTATCACCTACCTTTATACTCCAAAACTAGAGCGGGCTTTGCCACTGCAGTCTTGCAGGGCATCCTGGCTCCTCCTAGTTCCACTTAGTGCCTACCACCCCTTTATTAGCTTTAGGATTCTACCCATCTGTTATGACTGCAGCTGTATATATATATACATAGTATACATAGTACAGTATACATAGTACAGTTTTGTACCTACCATAAATGTAGATGTTCGAGTGCTAATACAGCTGCAGTCCAGTTTTCCCTCCCTCCTTCCCCTCTTGGGACAGGCCTTTTGGCTAACAGCTCCTCATACAACCTCATTGGGGTATTATTTTATGGTGTATTTGCTTGCAACTACTGTTTTTTGATTATATTGCATTTGCATTATTACATAAATTTATGTTTTGCCTTCCTTCTGGGGGCACCTGACATCTGGGGCAAGAAAAACTGAAGAAAATTGCGTCGGCTGGTTCTTTTATACCCCTGTCGCACTGATGTCCGGGAAGAAGCGACGACATCCGACGCCGGACCTAGACTTTGGAATTCGGCCAACCGAGGACCCGCCTGACGGCAGGAAAACCCATCTGTTATGACTGCAGCTGTATTAGCACTCGAACATCTACATTTATGGTAGGTACACAACTGTACTTTACGCTTCTACTTGGACAAAACCAAAGCTTTCAGAAAAACTGAGCAATTGTTGGTAGCATATGCTGCAAGAGCACAGGGAAAAGCCATTTCAAAACAGACCATTTCAAATGGATAGGACACTGTATACGTTTCTGCTATATACACCATGGGAAACCTCTACCTAACAGCATTAGTTCTCATTCCACCAGGGCAACAGCCACTTCAACTGCCTACCTCAGAGGAGTACCTACCAAGGACATTTTGGAAGCAGCAACTTGGAGTTATGTACATACCTTCACCAAGCATTACCGTCTGCCTCTATACTCTAAATCCAGAGCTGGCTTTGCCACTGCAGTGCTGCAGGGCCTTATAGCCACTCCTAATGCCATATAGAACCAGCCACCCTACCTCGGCTTTGGGATTCTACCCAAGTGTAATGACTGCAGCAGTGTAACACGATGAACATAGTACAGTTTTGTACCTACCATAAATGTAGATGTTCGAGTGTATACACTGCTGCAGTCCAGGTTACCCTCCCTCCTTCCCCTCTTACTTGCTGGTCTTCTACCCTTTACTACCCATGGGGAGTATTTGCTGGTAACTGAAAGTTGTTGATTGCTTTTCTTATGTATGTTTTATTAGCAATTTGCATTGCCTACCTTTTTGGCGGCGCCTGACATCTGGAGCAACAAAAACTGAAGAAAATTGCTTCGGCTTCATCTTATATACCCCTGTCGCACTGATGTCAGGGAAGAAGTGACAGCAACCGACGCCGGACCAAGACTTTGGAACTCAGGCCGACTGGGGACCGCCTGACGGCAGGATAACCCAAGTGTAATGACTGCAACAGTGCATACACTTGACCATCTACATTTATGGTAGGTACAAAACTGTACTTTTTATACCCCTGACAACCTGACGTCATGGAAGCAGGGACAGCAACCTTCGCAGGACCCAAGACTTTGTTAATCAGGCCAACTGAGGTCTACCTGCAAGCAAGTAACCCAAATGTAATGACTGCAACAGTGAATACACTTGAACATCTACATTTATGGTAAGTGTACACAACTGTACTTTTACCATAAATCTCTGCAAATCCAACACAGGCCCATCCACCAGGATAGTTTTCCTGGGGGCTCTCTTGGATTCCTCCCTTCAGAAGGCTTTCCTCCCTCCAGAAAAGTTCTCCTTCCTAACTCAATACTTCCAAAGTATTATGCAGAGACAGTGCCTCTCCACCAGGGAATTCCTCAGGGCATTAGGCTACATGGCATCTTGTATCCTCATGATCCCTCTGGCCAGGTTACACATGAGGAAGCTCCAGTGGTACCTCATGAATCTGTGGTGCCAGCACTGACCGTCCCTGGAGACAGAAATTCAACTATCACTTGCCTCAAAGGGGAATTTGCATGGCGGACTTTGACATGTGCCCAGAACCTGGGTATCCCCTTCAAGTTCACCCCTCAGGGACAAACTTTAATCATAGGTGCTTCAGAGAGAGAGCCTGGGGGGCTCATTTCCAATACCTTCAATCCCAAATCAGATGGGAAAATTAGTACATAAACTGAAAAGAACTGATGGCAGTTCAACGAGCCTAGCCTAGTAGCTTTCAAAGGACAGTGGAAACCAGGTGTCCTGCTAGTCAAAACATATAACACCACAGTCATGTGGTACATAAATAAACAAGGAGACAGTCACTCCTACCCTCTGTCAACTAGCCCTGCCTCTGTGGGGTTGCACCTCATGGTACACTACCTTCCAGGGACTCGAACAACTCTAGCAGATCATCTGTGCAGGAACTTGATGGGTCCCCATGAGTAGCAACTGCATCAGGAGCCATTTCTCAGCATAGTCCAGAAATGGGCATCCCACAAATAAACCTCTTTGCCACCAAAGAAAAGGTTCAACTGAAAAGATACTGTTCCTGAAGCAAACTACCCACAGCCTGGAGGACAGATGCTTTCTCCTTTCTTTGCAGCCATCTTTTCCTTTGTGTTTCCTCCCCTTCCTCTTCTACAGGTTAGCCTAAAAGTCAGGGAAGAAGGCGCAAGGGTCTTTCTGATAGCCCCAGACTGGCCCAGGCAGCACTGGCATCCCCTGCTGCTAAGTTTAACCAGTAAAAAAACATGGCAGTTACCTCAGAGAGTGGACCTTCTGCATTAGGACAAAGGGGAGGTTTATGCATCCCAATCTACAGACTCTGAAGCTCTCAGCTTGGATGATTCTCCAGAATACACGTGAGCATAGCCAGACAAGTTCAAAACATTTTCAAGGAAGCTAGAAGGCCTAGTAGTATGGGATTCTCCATTCGGTGTGAGCAACAGGGCATCAATCCTAGCTCAGTCAGTATCTCTGCCTTTTTAGATTACCTGGCTACTCTGGTTGACAGAGGCCTGATGTTCATCGTGTTACCCTGCTGCAGTCATCACACTTGGGTTATCCTGTCATCAGGCGGTCCCGCAGTCGGCCTGAGTTCCAAAGTCTTGGTCCGGCATCGGTTGCTGTCCCTTCTTCCCTGACGTCAGTGAGCCACAGGTATATGAGGCATCCGACGCCATTTTCTTCAGTCTTTCTTGCCGCGCGATACCCAGAGCAGAAGCAGTTCGCAAGTGCCGGTCAGCCGACACCTGAGATTTTCGAATCTAATTTCAGTCCGAAGTCTTCAAAGCTAAGTACCCCGTTGGGGAATCTTTTCTTGCTTCAGTCCGATGTCAGAAAACGCAAAGATAAGGACGGTCAGCCTAGATCCAAGCCAGACACCGAAGCCTCTGCTGGGCCTGTCGCCAGTTCTCCGGTTCTCAATGAGTCGCCTATGCAGGCCCTGACGACCGCAAAATTGGAACCCAAGACCGCTTCGGATCCTCTATCAGAGAGTACTAGGCCGACACAGCCATTTTCTTTAGGCCCTACCGACAACATTGCAGAAGGAGAAGCCGGTGCTGTGGAAACACCTTCGGTTACAGAAGGTGTCTTCAGACCAACTACTCTCACCATAAAATCTTATGCTAAGCTTAAGACTCCTTTAAAACCTAAAAAGACTGTACATCAGTCTCCAGTTCAAGGCCCCATGTCTAAGAAACAGATGCTTAAGATGGCTGAAGATTTGATTACTCTTATCAGGGGTTCCCAACCCCCCCCCCCAGACAAAAGGCCAAGACAAGATGAGGATTATGCCTCCTCTGGTCAAGTTTCTATTTCCTTAGACTCCTCTGAGGAACAGGATTACTCCTTTCCCCCTTATGAAGATTCTGATGCTGAAGATTCCATTCCCTCAGCATCTCCCCCCGAAGACTATTCCTTTGGAGAAACCTTACATACCATGAGGGAACATTTCCACTGGGAAGGTCAGGACTACTCCAACTCAAAGAAAAGGCTCAGAGAGTTTCTTTTACTTCCCCAGCACAGACCACTTGCTATCCCTCCAGTTCTTGACATTGTGGATGATGTTTACTTAGAATCTAGTCTAAATCCAGATTCTCTGCCTCCTGCTCCAGCCAAACCAGACAGATACTATAGAGTGCCTGACTCACACAACTTCCTTTACAAAAGCCCTGTTGCTGAACAATCTCACAGGGTCCCAAAGGGGCTAAGGCTCCTATGGCTAAAAATCCTATGCCCTCTGAAAGGAACTCCAGAGCACTAGATAGGTGGGTGAAGAAGGTATACACCTCAGCTACTCTAGCTATGAGAGCACTAAATTGCCAATTTCACATGCTGAAATATCAGCAATTCCTACTGTTTCAATTAAAACAAAAGATGAGCACACACTCTCAACAGTCTGAATTCAAGGAAATGCAGGATTTGTTGCATGCAGCTGAACAGGTGGGCAAACATACTTTACAATGTGGATTTGATTCCTTGGAAGCTTCCTGTAGAGCAGCTGTTACTGGGTCTGTCATACGTAGGCATGCTTGGTTAAAGGAGCAAACTCTGCCTGATTATGTTAAAGCAAAATTACTAGATGCTCCTTTACAGCAGGATGTCTTATTTGGTGTCAAAGCAGAAGAGGTTTTAAAGAAAATGGAGGATAAGGCAAAGTCTATGCAGACGGTCAAGGATTTCTTACAGGTACAACCCCCTCACTTCAGCAGAAATTGGCCAAGTAAAAATTGGTCCTTTCCAGCATCTGACAGACCACAGAGGCGTAAATACAGACGCCCAAGGGGCAGAGGTCAAGCACAAATCCCTTACAAACCTCGCCAATGGGGCACTGCAACACAGAAGGGAGGAGAAGACAGGCCCCAAACTACTAGAAGACAAATACAATGACTTAACCCTCACACTGCCAAGCAAAACTCTCTTGACAGCTCCCTTGGGAGGAAAATTTGCACTTTTTGCAGACAACTGGCGCATCATCACAAGGGACAAATGGGTAGTAGACATCATCTCACAAGGATACAGATTCCATTTTCACACTTTGCCAAGGACAAAAGGAATGCCAAACCTGACACAAAATCAATGGGCAGAGGCACAAAAACAAATTGCAGCTCTCATGGACATGAGAGCCATTCAACTGGTACCTACACAGGAGCAAGGCCAAGGATTTTACTCAAGGCTCTTTCTAGTCCCCAGAAAGGACAATGCATGGAGACCCATTCTGGACCTTTCAATTCTAAACACGTTCTTGCAAGTACCCAAATTCAAGATGCTAACACTACAGCAGCTTCTTCCCATGTTGGGCAAGAAGGCTTGGCTAGTAACATTGGACCTTAAGGAGGCATACCTGCATGTCCCTATCAGACAAAATTGCAGAAGATACCTCCGTTTCATTGCAGATAACCCATTACCAATTCAATGCACTGCCCTTTGGTTTATCTACTGCACCGAGGGTCTTCACAAAATGCCTGGCACCAGTAATTGCATACTGCAGACAAAGAGGAATTCAAATATACCCAAACCTGGACGACTGCCTCATCCAAGCAGAAAGCAAGGACATTCTCTTACAACATCTGGTGTTTGTCAAACACCTTCTAAGTTGCCTAGGGTACTCAGTAAACGAAAAGAAATCAAAACTAGTGCCCTCACAGGACATGACATTCCTGGGTGCCAGCTTGAATACAAAGGGCCCAGATGGCTTATCTCACACCAGACAAACTACAACTAACTCAATACTTCAAAATAATGGCAACAAAGACCCAACTCCCTGCAAGAAAAACTCTGCAGGCCTTGGGATTCATGGCATCTTGCATACTACTAATACCATTTGCAAAACTGCATATGAGGAAATTACAATGGTACCTGAAAAGCGTATGGACTCAACACAGCCACACCTTGGAAACAATGATACCTCTCATTCCCTGCCTTCAATAGGAGTTTCTATGGTGGTCACAGGCATGTCACCTCAACAAGGGTCAGCCTTTCACCTTACCCCCAGCCAGGCAAACTATGATAACAGATGCATTGGACTATGCCTGGGGGGCACATATGGTAGGACAGTGCGTTCAAGGCAAATGGACTACAGCTCAAAGATATCTGCACATCAATCAAAAAGAAATGTTAGCTGTACAGAATGCTCTGACCGCTTTCAAGGATCTCTTACATCCAGGGCAACTTACAGTAAGGACAGACAATGCCACAGTAATGTGGTACATAAGCAATGGGGTACATACTCCTACCCTCTATGCAGGCAAGCAATGACCTTGTGGAACACAGCACTGACCTACCAAGTTCAATTACAGGCACAATTCCTGCCAGGAAGAAAGAACACATTGGCAGACGACCTAAGCAGGACCATCAAGGATCCCCACGAGTGGAAACTGGATCCACAAGTATTTGCAATGATAACTCAAAAATGGGGGCGCCCAGACATAGTTTTGGGGGTTGGCAAATAGGTCTATCAGCTACCAACATTTTGCACAAGGACATTCCACCATCAAGCTTGGAAAGTGGACGCACTCTCATTCAGTTGGAAAATTTTGACAGTATATGCCTTCCCTCCACTGCCCCTTCTAACAAAGGTGCTGCTGAAAGTCAGAATGGAGAGACCATAAATGATACTCATTGCCCCAGACTGGCCATGCCAGCACTGGTACCCACTACTAAGGAACATAGCCCATGGCCCGCCATGGATTTTACCACAAATTCCTCATCTGCTCACACAGCAAGACAGTCAGAGTCTACACAGCCAGCTCAAGACCTTAAATCTGGCTGCATGGCAAATCACCTAAACAACCAGCCAGCTCCTCTATCACAAGCTGTTATGGACGTCATTCTGGAGGCCAAGAGGCCCAGCACCAGGAAAGCCTACTCAGACAAATGGAAAAGATTTTGCGCCTGGAACCAAGCTAAAGGCCAAAATCTCCTTGAACCGGACATACCTCAGATTCTACAATATTTAACTGACATGTTACACAAAGGACTTTCCTTTTCATCTATTAAAATTCACACCTCAGCTATTTCAGCGCACTACAACACGGATCCTCCCTTATTTTCACATCCACTTCTAAGGCAGTACCTCAGAGGGGCCAGAAACAGAAGGCCTCTCAGGAGAGCATCAACGCCAACTTGGGACCTCAACTTTGTTCTGGAAAAGCTTACGCTACCACCTTTTGAGTCAGCTTTCTCAGCTGATTTAAAGTTTATATCATGGAAAACTGCCCTGCTGCTAGCAATTACTTCAGCCAGAAGAGTCTCAGAGCTACAGGCACTAATGGCAGTGGAGCCTTTCCTCATTTTTCATCAAGACAGAGTCTCTCTACAAACTAACCCCTCCTTTATGCCAAAGGTGGTATCCAGTGTGGCTCTAAATCAAACCATCGATTTACCCACCTTTTTCCCAAATCCACAGAACAAAGGAGAAAAACTGCTGCACTCTTTGGACATTCACAGGCAACTACGGTACTACTTGGATAAAAGTAAGGCTTTCAGAAAATCTGACCAGCTCTTTGTATCCTATGCTACAGCTTCACAAGGAAAGGCAATCTCAAAACAGACCATTTCAAAATGGATAGGACATTGCATACGTTTTTTCTACACTCATCATGGAAAACCGGTTCCTGCTAGCATAAGGCCCCACTCCACCAGGGCAGCAGCTACATCTACAGCCTTCCTCAGGGGGGTGCCAACCAAGGATATTCTGGAAGCTGCAACTTGGAGTTCAGTGCACACCTTCACCAAACACTATCACTTACCACTTTACTCAAGACTAGAGCTGGCTTCGCCACTGCAGTTTTGCAGGGCCTTCTAGCCTCTTCTAACCCTGTTTGATTCCACCTCCCATGCTTAGCTTTGGGATTCAACCCAAGTGTGATGACTGCAGCAGGGTAACACGATGAACATAGTACAGTTTTGTACCTACCATAAATGTAGATGTTCGAGTGTTCACCCTGCTGCAGTCCAGGTTACCCTCCCTCCATCCCCTCTGATCTAACTGAAACCTTTCTATGCCTTTATATCTTATACAACCTTTGTGGTGCATTTGCTTATAGCTGGAGGTATGTTTTGTTTGTCCTTCACTTTTATTATTGGTACTATGTAGTGACCTCCTATTGGGGGGGCACCTGACATCTGAGGCAAGAAAAACTGAAGAAAATGGCGTTGGATGCCTCTTGTATACCCCTGGCACACTGATGTCAAGGAAGAAGCGACAGCAACCGACGCCGGACCAAGACTTTGGAACTCAGGCCGACTGCGGGGACCGCCTGACGACAGGATAACCCAAGTGTGATGACTGCAGCAGGGTGAACACTCGAACATCTACATTGATGGTAGGTACAAAACTGTACTTTCTTTTCTTCCATCAAAATTCATGCCTCTGCCATTCCAACCATATCCCTGTTCTTCATCTTATCTTTTCCCACCCCCTGATGAAACAATTCCTTAGGGGAGTGATTCATGTCAGACCTCATAGGAGACAACCCAGACCTCCATGGGACCTCAGTTTTGTTCTAGAAGAATTGACACCATCTCCTTCTGTAGGTTCATAGGTTGATACTAGGCTATCTGCCCTAGGGCATTTATAAGCCTAGCCAGAGTGTGTTTGGCTTTCACCACCCTTTTAGATTAGTTGACTGTGCCTCTGTATAGTAGGTCAAAGAAGGTAACCCTTTTAAGGTTAGTTTACTGTACCTCTGTCAAGCAGGGACATAGAAGAGATCCCAGGGGTAAACTTACAATCTCCCATCCACTCGTCAAGATTTCTCTTGAAGAGGGTCAGTGAGGGGCTCTGCCTAACATGGATTGGGATTTTGTTCCAGAGTGAGGGGAGGCTCTTGGGTATGAATCTGTCCCTCCAGCATGTCCTGTTTATTTCTGTGCTGAGGTTCAAGTCCCTGGAGCGTGTAGCTCTAAGGGATTTGGATTTCCTGCGGTGAAGCATGTCCATTAATTCTGGGTTGGACATTGCTTTATACGTCAGACACAGATCGCCTCTGAGTAGGCAGTATGCAACTGAGTAGAACTGGAGTTTCTTTAGCCAAACTGCATAGGGCATCTGTTTGAGCACCTTGATCCTCTTGGTGAGGTACTTTTGGGGTCTTTCCAGTTGCTGCAGGTGTCGGGTAAGGTACATCCCAAATGGGGCATTGTATTCAATTATGGGCCTGATAAGTGATGATTAGAGGGGCACAATGACCTCTCTTGATCTAGATGTGAATCCTTTCATGATAAGGTGGGCTATATAAAAGGTCTTTCTAACCACTTTGGCAACATGATTGTCAAAGGAAAGGTTGCTATCTACTTGGGTCCCCAAGTCCCTAATTACTTCTGTACTTAATGGATTACCACCTATGTGGTAATTTGTGGGCACTTTGTTTTTCCCAAAGGGGATGACTATCCACTTTTTGGCATTTAGCTTTAGGCCATGGCTCTGGCACCAGTTATCCGTCTCTGTGAGACCCTTTTGGAGGATGCTTGTGTCAGCCGGAGAGTCGATTACGGCACCCAGTTTGCAGTCATCTGCGAACTTGGTCAGCCATAGTCCACCCGTGTTAGCCTGTACCTCGGAGAAATATATACCGAACAAGAGAGGTCCCAGGACTGAGCCTTGTGGGACGCCACTTGTAACTGGTTTAGAGTCTGACATGGCACCTGCTATTCTGATCATGTGGGTTCTATCCCTGAGCCAGTTTGCAACCCATCTTGTGACATAGGGGTTGATATTTAAGCTGGTGAGCTTATTTATGATGCCCGAGTGGAGTATTGTGTCGAAGGCTTTTGCGAGGTCCAGGTAGGCTGTGTGGACTACCTTCCCTTCATCTATGGCTTTGGTAACTGTTTCAAAGAAGTCGACCAGGTTCAAGAGGCAAGATCTGCCCTTAACAAAGCCGAATTGGGTAGGATCCAGTGTCTGGAGGTTCCCAATGTCTTTGATTATGATTTCCATGATGATAAGCTCCATAACTTTGCAGACCAGGCTAGTCAGGCTTATAGGGTGATAGTTTCTGGGGTTTGTTGTGGCACCACCTTTGTGGAGTAGGACCACTGTTGCTGTACGCCATTCCTTAGGTACATATCCTGTAGTAAGGCTGAGATTGAACAGTGACTTTATATGAGGGTTTAGTTCTTCTTGGAGCTCGTGTAAGATGCAGCCCGGGACACCGTCTGGTCCCATTGATGCTGTGTTTTATGCTTTGGAGAGGACAGCTCTCACCTGTGCATCTGTGATCTCAGGAAGGCTACACTCTGTTGGGATAGACATTTGCTCTTGGGGGGGGAGGGGGGGAGAAGTTTGCACTGAACCTTTCTGCCAGGATGTTGGCAATGTCTGTGGGTTCAGTGTATTTTTTGTCATAGGTTTCATAGGTTCATACTAGGCTATCTGCCCGAGGGCATTTACAAGCCTAGCCCATAGTTTTGTGGCTTACGCCACCCCTTTAGTATGGGGAACTATACCCATTATTTTGCTGTGAATCTGTCGAGCAGTGACACTGAGGTAATCCCTGGGGTATATCTGCGATCTCCCATCCATTGGTCAAGATTTCTCTTGAACAAGGCCATGCACTAACTCAGAGCATATCTGAGAGTTGCCTCCCAGGTTTCTGACATAACTGAAAAAGGCCTTGTGATTATCTTTAGAGTCTTGTGCAATTTTTTTTTGAAGCTGGCCTTAGATGATTTTATGAGGGATCGTAGTTTCTTGCTAGTACTGATCAGAGACTCCTTCTCTTTTTGGGATTTTGCTGTATCATGTAGTAGCTTTCTCCTTCTGTTGTATAGCTTATTTATGGCCGGGTTCCACCAGACAGGTCTCCTGCCTTTGGAGGAGTGAGTCTTGGTTTTATTTGGGATAGCATGCTCCATGCATTCCTGTAGGTGTCCATAGAATGCTTTTGTAAAGGATTCTGCATTTTGGGCCGTATTTTCCACTGGCCCGGGGGCTTTGAAGGATTTCACCTTGGTTTTAAGAAGTGTGAAGTTTGCTTTTGAGAAGTTCTTCACCGTGGTTTCCTTGGCTAGGGGTGGGGAACGGAGTACGGATGCCCAGTGAGATTAGTTTATGGTCTGATCTTACCAATGAGGGGTATACCTCTGGGGTGGAACATAGAGACCCCATGTTGGTGATGACCAGATCCAATATGTTTTCCCCTCTTGTGGGAGTGGTGACCAGTTGTTCCATAGCATTTGAGTTTTAAATTCTAGGAACCATTGGGCGAGGGTGTTTGGGCTTGTAGTTTTCCCAGTCAATGTTTGGGTAGTTGAAGTCACCCAATATAATGGTGTTTAGAGAGACCTTCATATTCTCCAGTGTTCTCAGGAAAGCTGAGTGAGGTTCCTGTGTTTGGGAGGGTGGTCTGTAGCAGGCTTCAAACTGAAATGCAGTTTTGCCCACTGTTAGTTGCACATGGATGGTCTCCGATGCTTCGTGCAGTGCCACTAACCTGGAGGTGTGGGTATCTTCTATAAATATGGATACTCCCCCTCCTTTTGTGGTTCGGTCCGAGTTTTGGGGCCGGAAATCATGGTATGAAGTATAACCTGTTAGTGCGGGGTGCTCTCGGAAGCTTTGAACCAGGTTTCTGTTACTGCACAGATATTGATATTCTCCATACTGAGGAGAGTCTTGAGTGTGTGCATCTTGAGGTTTAGACTTCTGGCGTTGAGCAATATTACCCTTAGTTTTTTTTTTCTTTGTGTTGTCTATGGAGGTGGGTTTGTCTTTTGAGCCTTGCCTAAAAAAGGCACTATGGGGATAGCAAGAGCCTTTGCCAGCATTCGAAAACCCAGGGGTGACAGGTGCAAGCCATCCCTAGCGAAGCAATGTGGCTTATCGAGCATGTCATCCCAGGCTGACAGACACTGGATCCCCTTTGAATGACACCAATACTTTAGCCAATTGTTAAAATTGATCATTTTGTCTTTATACTGTGGCATCATTCTTGGTGAGGGTAAGATGCTACTCAAGGTCAGGGTCATACCGGCCTGGGCTACATGATCAAAGAGCTCCTTTGTCTTTTTTCATGTAGTCCGGGGAGGTACATCTCAGGTCATTCACACCAGCATGGGTAATGATGGAGTCATATTTGTACTTGCTTTGGAGTGACCTGAGTGCTTGAGTTATGTGGCGCATCCTGGCACCCGACAGGCAGCTTACAGTGACCTTCTCCTTGTTCAGCCTGGTGAGTGGGACGTCAGTGTGTCTGACAATAGTCACCTATTACAAGTGTATTAGGTGTGTTTAGCCTTAAGGGCTGTGACGGTGTGGCACACTGACTTTGTGAGCTATGTGCTATGTGGGTATTGTTTCGTGGTAGGGGTTGCTTGGATGTCTGCTTTGGAGGTCTCTGCTGCTTAGGCAGATTTTTATTTAGAGCCTCCGAATATGTTTTTTTGTGTTTGTGTTTGGTTTGCTGATGCGATAGGTCTATGTGAGACTGGATTTGTGGTGTGTGTGGTTACCTTCTTCTCCTGACAGGCTGTGCCAGTACTGGGTTGAGAGAGCATAGCCTCCAGTTAATGAAAAATAAAACGCGTATCAATGGAAGGACAGCAGGAACACTAGTTTATTGTAAAAAATTGAGCACTTTTGTCCCTCTAACAGGGAATTTCATCAGAATAACCATCAAAACACTAACACAGAGTTAAATAGCCAGTATCATTGGTGTAAATATTACCAATGAAGTCTCTCAAGTTAATCACATGACATTTTTTGCCCTCATTCCAAAAATTCCAAAACAATAAACAACAAAAGGCAGTTAAAACCAAGCAGGAATGCACATTTTGTTAAAATTGAAAATGTAAAACATCCTAAAAACTTTAATGTGGTGTTAATAAATACACAAAACAGTAGTTATGTCTTTTGGCTTTTCCCGGTTAGGGGTCGCCACAGCGGAACTCCGGTCCGCTAATGATTGGCAGTAGATTTTTACATGCCGAGTTGCTGGCCCTGATGCACAACCTTCAACGAAGGTACGCCCATTCATGCATGTTTCCACACAGAAGACGCTCTAGCTGAGAATCGAACAGGACAACGTCTTACTGTGAGGCAACAATGCTACCGCAGCACCACCACCGCGTTTTATAACTGAGGGTATGAAGTAAAATGTGAAGGGAAAAGATGGGAGAGGGAGGTGAAAAAAATGAAAAAAGCCGAAACCCCAACCAACCAGAAATGGATGCTCTATAACATTTCAAACTCGTTCCTTAGAACAGGCATTAAGGAAACAGAATCATTCAGTCCTGGGGGAGGTAAACGGTCAATAAATTTTTCCAATCCCCCTTCTGCGTATATAGTATTTCCCGTATTCCAAAACTGAATTTGACAAACCCTTGACAAACAAGGGAATGTTTATATAGGGCATTTTTATCTTTTTTTTTTATCTGTTTTTGAAGGATCTTTCCATTTTGCCCACATAAAAACTACTACATGATTCACACATAGCCAGATATACTATCCTTTTAGTAAGACAATTTCCTTTCTTAAAATGAATTTCAGTATGTGTAAAATGTACTACAATAACTGCCTGACTTTTAACTATATAGGGGCTTTGACTGCAACTCCCACAAGGTTTGGTGCCATCCCCCACGGATAAGGTTTTTCAACACCTCTTGTTTTCCAGTAATTTTTTGAGGTTACTGCCAACTTTACTAGTGAAAAATGGCTTGTTTACCTACCACAACCTTAACATCATTGTTCACTCTGAATATGTTCCAGTTTCTATGTATAATATTTATTTCCCCCGAAAAGGGGCTATATCAGACAATTCAAGCTTTTTCAAAGTTGGTGATTAGGGGAAAGGTGCTGGCATCACTGGTGTGGGATAAACCTACACGCAATAAAGGTTTGTATGTGTTTCCCCATTCCCTGTATACATTCTTAAAAAAATATCATCCACCATCATTTTAGGGTGTTCCCTCTCAAAAAACATCACTTACTTTCAAAAATTCCCCTCACATCCTCAAAATGGGAGATCATATGGACAGTCCTTATTGCCTGCCCCTTAACTAAGCTCTTTTTCTGTGATAAGGCGTGGCAACTAGAAACATGAAGGTAGAAATTGCAGAATGTACTTTTATGATAAATATTGGACTTAAAACCATCATGATGGTGTGTAATAGTAGCGTCCAAATAATGTAACTTATTGGTGTTAAATTCAAGTGTGAACACCAAAATATTTGTAATGTGGTTCAAATATTTAATAAATTATATACTCAAATTTATTGAATAGTTGAACCACACCACTGCTAGTTTAAAAAAAAAATCACGTACTCTGATCTGTTCCAGTTTGCACATGCACAGACCCTAGTAAGGACACACTCTACATGCATTCAAGAAACGTAATGCACACTAAGTACATTCTTAAATAAGAAATCTGTTTGTGCCAGACCCCCCCCCCCCGCCCAGTGGGCCCCCTCAAGCCAGGGGGCCCTAGGTGACTGTCTTGGTCACCTAGTGCCGGATCCAGCTGTGGTTTGTGGAGGGTTGTTCTGTGCCTTCCTACCCCCAGGTGTCCTTTTAAGCTCTTGTACTCTTCCTTAGGTGAAGAACACTGCAACAGTTATATGGAAGGACATAGTACATCGTACCATAACAGTAGAGGTCATTCGCTTCACTGTTGCAGTATTCTGTCCCCCTCTTCTTCCCCTCTGTCCTGACTCTTGCCCTGTGTTCTGATTGCCCTCCTGGCTGAGGAGTCCTTCTCCTTTCTTCCTTTAGTTTTTCTTCTGGATGTACTTGTTTCTGTTCTTTCCCTGAGGGTGTTCTGTTCCTCCTGGGGCTATTTCATTTCTGAGTGTGTGTGTCCATACATCACCTTTATGCCCTACATTGCACGCAGGGGACATAAGCATGATGTAGGACACCTATAAGAGCTGAAGGTTTTAAGATACTGACCAGACATTAGGCTATCCTTGGCAGTTGATCCCTTATATGAAGAATACTACAACAATGAAGAGAAGGATATCTACTGTTATGTTAACATTTTACACAACTGTTCTTTTTCATGACCAGCACCAGTGAAAATGGAGTTAGTCGGTGTGTGTGTGTGTGGGGGGGGGGGGGGGGGCTGGAGAGTAGATGGTACACCCGGCATGGACTTAATTTATGGGGGCAGGGCTGGTAACTCGAGGTCCATAAGGACCAAAAAAACAAAAGATTAATTACTTGCACCTACTGGCAGCTTGACTCCATGTAAAAATTAGCAATGAGGGGAAAAAACAGAAAAAGAAAATAAACTTTGCAGATGTGAGAGGGAATTTGAAATTTTCACTCTGAACACAATGTACAGAATTCCCCTGGATAATTCTCGTCTTTAACTGAGAGCATTTGTTAATGGGGAAAAGCAAGCTAGTATCTCTGTAGATGCAAGAAATGTGGCATTTTTCATGCTCATCATTCCATTGTATATTTCAAGGCAATTTGTTTACAAAAAAAAGTACTTGTAGCTTAAGCCAAGGACATTAATCTAGACACCCACCCATGTAAAAACAAGGGAAATTATTATTTCAATTCTACATATAATCTGTATGTTTTTATACCAACCCCACCTTCCCAGGATCACAACATTATATTAACTTACACATACTTCTGCCCAGCCTTTTTATCTTACTGTAGTGCAAAGCCTATATTTCTTGCTATTAAATTTGTTTACTTTATCTTTAACATGTACAGCAGTCATTGAAAAGACCCCCCCCATTTAAAATATCCATAATACAAAACTGCTTTACAATGAAACATGAAGTCTATATGATATGTTTTATACTAAGAACAAAAATGGTTTTACTTTATTACTTCTTAACATTAATGACTTAAAGTGGGGTGTATGCTTTACAGTCCGCCCACAATAGCAATGTCAACAAAATTCCAATCTTTGAGTCTCTTTTTTTGTAAAGCTACATGCGTGATGCTTTAGTCTCCAGTTTATTCATTAATTTCAGGGTTGTTTCCTGATCATGCCTATCTGCCAACACCAGAATATGGTACATGTCCAAGGTACTCCTGATTATTCTGGTCAACTTCTGTGCTTTTTTTTTCTCTTGAGCAATTCCTTCAGAAGAATTTAAATGGTTTGACTGGCAAAGTCTCCCTGATAACCTTTATTATCAGAAGAATGAGAAGCAGAGTCCCCTTCTGCGTGCGGGCTGATTCTTTGTGGATAAACTTTTATTCCTCCTTAACCTGTTCTGCATCCAAATTGTCTTTGATCCCACATGAAAAAATATTCTAAAGACAGCTGGATTGAGCAGCTTGAATCTCGCGCCTACCTCTTGATATTCTTGATTACTAGGATATGTTTGCTTCTTTTCTGCCTGGTATGTAGTGAGTAATCTTTTTTCCACAAACATTGTGCTGTCTCCAATTTTAATATTTTTCCTTTCTGCCACTCTTGTTAGGATGAACTCTTTCTATTGCACCTTTACTAATATAGGTCTTGACTACTTTCTCTTTGCCAAGTTTAGAGCATACATTCAGTGTGTCCTTTCAGTTAACAAATCCTGCTGTGGAACAGTTGTTTATTTGGGCTTTTATAAAATTAATAGTCTCTTCCTTCCAGTTTCTCTGGTACAGCAGAAAATCTCAGGTTTTCTCGGTGCACTCTGTTTTCCAACTCTACTTTTTGAAACTGCTCTTGTTGAGAAGTCTCGTACTTAGACAGCTTTTAGTTCATTTCGGCCACTGATTTTTGCAGTCTTGAGAGCTCATTTGAACAGATAGTTAAAGCTTCTTTTTTTCCAGCTGTTTGTTATTCAAATTAATAGTTTCATTCAGTTGTTTCATTTATTTAATCATCTGTAAGAACACTTTATTTTTTTCCTGTAAACTACTGGAAGCCATCTCTTGTACCAAAGATGAAGCTTGAACAGCTTTTTGCTGAACAGTTACAGGATTCTTCACAGCCACTGTGTTCTCTCCACATTTTTTTACTGTTTTTTCAGGCAGTATCCATACTAGCCAGTAATTGAAATTTACTCAAACTAACAATTTCACTGGCACTTCTTTTCTCAGTTTTTGTTTTCATACTGAGAGAACTGAAATTAAGCAGTTGATCAGTGTACAGTAATCCTGGAAGCCCCAAATAGATAGGAAGGTAGTGACTATAGGAGCAGTGTGGAGAAGAGTGGGAATGAGGAGTGTAGTGCTTCCTGATTTGGTCAGACAGGTCATTTTTAAACCTGTAGTGAGAGTTTCTCTTATGGTTTGTGCGTGTGCATGTATGTTGAATTTCATGTCTTTATGTTGACTCCAGGTAATTTTTTTCAGTCTGAGTCATTGAGGATATTAAGTGAAAATCAGTCTTCTTGGGTATTAGTTGCTTGGAGATGAAAAATATTGATTTGGATTTGCTGGCTTTAAGAAATAGTTGTGGATTTGTTACCCAGAATTTTGTTAGTGAAAACCTCCTGGGTGAGATTTTTTTTAGATCTAAGTTTTGTGCTGAGAAAGTGATGCCAGTCATCTTCTGTGTATTGTACAGTAGTGGCACTTTTGATTGCTCTATGGAGGTCATTAATGAAGATATTAAAGGGAATAGGGCCAAGGAAGGATCCTTAAGGAAGACCAATTGATACTGGATGAAAAGAGGAGAATTCAGCCTGTGACTCAACTGCTTGAATTCTATTGGAGAGAGAGATGTGAAACAAGAGTAAGGAAGCATTAATAAGTTTGTGTAGAGAATTTGAGAAGGAGATGGTGATGGATAGCATCAAAGACTTTGAGTAAGTCAAGAAAGAGAGCAGATACAGTTACCTGCATTTCTCTGTATGCATTGACTGTATTTATGAAACTTAGAAGCATTGTGGTGATGTGATGAGGGTAAAAGCTGTGCTGTGTTTAGATAAGAAAATAATTTTGAAAGATATGTTTTTAAGTTACTTTTTTCAAGCACTTTGGATGGTAGGATAGTGAAGTAATTGACCTTTAGTTGGTGGGTGCAGGAGATCTTTGTGTAAAGGCAGGGTATAAGATTTTCTTCCATGCAACTGTGACTTGGGATTCCATGATGGACCACTTTTATTAGTGACTTTGGGACTCCTTGATGGAGCAATTTTATTAGGACAGAGTCATGGTAGGCTATTGCTTCTGACACTGTTTTATTGAATTCAGCAGGTAGATTGTCAGGTGCAAGTGTTGTGAGTTTTAGTTTTGAGAGAAGCTTTTTGATATTAGAGGTGGAAACTTGCAGAGCAAAGTTAATTATGGATCATCATCCAAGTGCAATGAAGCTAGCTGAGTTAGAATTTTTTGGGTTAAGTAAGATGACTGACTGAAGTAGGAGATGAAAACTTAGGGATGTTTCTGGAGTTGTTTTGACTGGGCTGGGTAAGTGACTGAGTAGTGCAACCTGTGTTCAGAAGCTGGTCTATGGAGGTTTAGGCTTTTGTTGGTTAGTGCCTTGTAGATGTGCACAGAAGTGTATTTTAGTTATAGAGTCGTAAGTGTGTACTAGGGTGATGACCACTGGGGTATTTTTAAATTAGCCATGTATCCCAAATCTCAGACAAGTTTTGGTACTGTTGGATTTAGCTTGGTTCCCAAGTTGTCTCTAGTTTGGAGATTAGATTGGGTTTTGTTCAAGGACTGTATTCTAGCATATCTCTGTCTCATTAGTTGTTTAGTGCTTCTGGATAGCCATGGGCAGCTTTGGTTTTAACTCACTTTGTTCTTAGTATGGCAAGGTTATTTAGAATGTTGAGAAATGTTTTATTGACTTCTAAGACTACCTCACCATGAGGGAGATACAGTTCCAGTTATAGACTTTTAAGGTAGAGATAAAAGTATTGTTTTGGTTGTGGGAGAGGTTGCAAACAACATTAAGGTAATGCTGCTTTTGGTCTGTTTGTTTTCTAGTAATTGGGTAAGTGGTCACTTAGGGAGTTGGCCAGTGAGTCTGAAGAACTAATTTTATTTGTGGAGGATATACGAATCTAGTCTATGACAGATCCTTTGTCCCAGTTCTTGGTATAATGTGTAGGAGTGGAGATTGCTTGTGTGATGTTGTAGTGGTTTGGTATTAGAAGGACTATCTGATGTAACTGAGAGCCAGTCAGCATTAAAATCTCCCTCTCTCTCTCTCTTTCTATTCACCATGCTTGTTTAGCTGATGAAGCAGATTTAGATTCCTGGTTCTAGTGTTTGTAGGACTGTTTGGTTTGTGGAGATGTAAAAGGTCTTGGACTACTGTATCTTTAATGGCCGAAAAGGCAAGGGGAGGATCGCCCCTAAGAAGTGTATAGGATGCTTATTAAAGGGACAGTGCTTCATGCCTCTCCTATTAGCTGTTTTTTTTTAAGACTGTGATCTTTCTAGTTGGGAACCTCCTGGGGTTTTCCAGTTGCTTGATTTGCTTAGTGTGATGCATCTTAAAAGGGGAATTATATTTGATAATAGGTCTGATCAATGCAGAATACAAAGGGATAAGAACATACTTTGATTTAGATTAAATACCTTTTGCAGTGAGCTGCATCAGGTAGAAAGATTTCCTAACCATTGTTTCAATGTGGTGGTCTACAGCAAAGGATTATCGGCCATATTACAAAGTCTCTCACTATGCTTTCATTTTGAAAGTGGTTGTTGTCTGTACTCTAAGATTGATAAATGGGTGAGGGTATTGTTTACCAAATGAAACAAAATTGTGCTTTGTTTTAACCCATTTTTTGAGTACCAGTTGTTGACGTTAGAGTTCCATTTAGAGCTTCTTCAACTCTAAGGAGGACTTTTAGGATGACAAGTTTTCAGTTGTCCACAAGCTTGGTTAGCAAGAATCACCATTTATAATTTGGAGAGCTGCAAAGCAGATGCCAGAGTAGCACTGGTCATCTTCATGTTAACTAAGGATGCACCTGACACTTTCACTACATGAGTTCTATCCTTCAGCCAATTTTCTGTCTACCTAGGAGGACAGTTTGGAGCTCATTCAGCTTGTTTATAATATTATAGTGTGGTATGGTGTCAAAAGCCCATGTGTGCACTACCCATGGGTTGTGCTACTCAAAGATGTTGACTTGAGTTTAAAATGTGCTTAAAATAAAAAGTGGTGTGGGGAAAAGTGTTCCCTCACAGCTAATTTTTTTGTTGCTTTCATATTCCTGAGTGGTTATCAATATGTGTTTCAGTGCAGACGGATTCAGTTTAGTGCAGGCTTTCATAAAGCACTTAAAGTAAATGGCATCAAAATTTTGGGACAGTTTTTTTTTTCTTTTAGCTAATTAATCATTAAGTTATTTTATTTTGTCAGCTTCTTAAATCACACACCAATTCAGGGTTATGAGTTAAGTCTGCTTTTTTGGTTTACCACGGACATTTTATCTAAATTTGAGTTGCTGAACAAAACTTGATTTCATCAGGTTTTCATTTTTTTCAGAGATCAGACCCACAACTTCTTGCCCAGTTCTACTATGCTGATGAAGAACTGAACCAAGTAGCTAGTGAATTGGATAGCCTAGATGGTAGGAAAGATCCACAGAGGTGCACACTATTAGTCAACCAATTCCGCTCATGTCAGGTAAGCCTGCCACTATTTGAATTTATTCTGGAATGAAATGTGTATTAATCAAGTTTTATTTTTCCTCTCTAAGTTAGAATATTGTGCCAACTATACAAAGTGTAATACATATATGGAGGAATGTTTATACATACTGGTTTTGAAAGACTTTGTGATGGGGTCAGAGCCATGTCAAGGTCAAATGAGGACCTAGGAAGGGTAACTGAGAGCCTTGCATTACTTGTCTGTCTTGCACCAGTTACCATAAAACACTGTTCATATCCATCAGCATTCATACTATTTATGTCTTTACTTGTGTTGTGATTATCAAAATTTGGATTTAATTTAAAACTTTTATTTCATTATTTAACAACATAAACACTGGCAGACATTAGCTAAACAAAACAAAACACTGTCATACTGAAATCAATCTTGGATTGAGTAACAGTAAACTTCTCTTCACTTGAAAGTTGCATTTATCAAGTACCTGTCTGACCGCTCTCTTTAAACTACAAGAGACATACCGGGATTCATAGCTCAATGGCATATAGTGAAGCACTTTTAGCAGTTTTGTGAAGGATGCAGGAATTCAGACGACAAATGTGCATTGCATTTGTTAACAGCTAGGGTCAGCCAACTTGGATGCAAGTGTCCCTTTTGATGGGCAGTCTCTGAGCCCTATCTGGTGAAGTGACTTGGTCAGAATATCACAATAGACAAATCTTGATGGAATTAAACCCTGTACTGCAGAAAGCAGTTCCTTAACAGTTCATAGAGTTACGTATTTACAGTACGTGCCAAACTGTTGTAACTCAATACAGTGCATTTCTCACTTGCTTGCCTTCAGAAAACAAGGTAAATAAAAATGTATTCATAATTAATTATTAACTCTAAACTCATAGACATCATGCTGTCCAGTTTATTCCCAGCCAAATAATAAACGCATTGCCAAGTCAACAGAACAAGGACTTTGGGTGGGTTGGGTATTGGTAAAATGGTGTTTACCTCACAGACACAAGGTCCAGGGTTTGATTTAAACCCTTGAAAGGGAAATTGACTAGGCTTAAAATGGCCCACAAGGGCAGCTAGTCTACTGCTTACATGTAAACCTATGAACTCATGCAGAAAGAACATTGCTCATACGATTATGCTCCTGTCTATTGCAACTGATTTTCTTCCTGTATACCATATCTCTTCTGGAATGCAAGAACCAAATGTTCATGCACACAAACACAGATGCCACTATCAGTTATAGACCCTTGGATGACTGCATACCCCTCCTATGTTTGCTTGTAATCAAATGAATGCGCAAATACATAATGACCTAGAAGTGTATTTCATTCCCTATTGTAAGAACCCTACAGTGCAACCTGTTGCCCTCCCAACCCCTTGATTTAAGAAACAGAGAGAAACCCAAAATTAGGAATAGATTTTAAATATTTCTCGTATATACTTAAAAAGTTTCAAATATAACAAGTTTTGCATTAAGCAGTATTTTCTGAAGGGTATAAAGCCTGAAACTCATTTTTACTGACTGCAGTCCCCAGCCTTTATCAGAAAGCCACACATTTTGTAAGGAACTGGCCATACAAATAAGAAGAATAAAACGTGGATTATTGAGAACTATGCCCTGTACGCATGGTCACTTACATATGACCGTCAGTTACAGGCACTTGTAATTCTCCACACCTCGGTTATCTTCTAGAGATCAAGTGAATGAATAAATTCATAAGTAATGGCCTAGAAAATGTATCTCACCTTGCTGCTGTCAAAACATACAGTGCATCTCATTGTAATTCCCCTCTGCTGTCTTAACTTTGTAACTCTGGAATCAGATACACAAATTTAAAATCAGGAACAGATTTTAATTATTTTTCTTGCATACTTAAAAAAAAGTTTCTAATATAATAGGTAATTGTAAGCATTATTTGAAGAATGCACAATTTGAAATACTTATTATTTAGTGACTGCAATCCACAACAGACTTCAGAAAAGCTATAAAGGAACAGACTGAAATACCTATCAAATTATTTGCTCGGGAATTCTGGACAAAGCCAAAAATAATGGGGAACAAATGTTAAATATTATTTGAGTTTGTTTTGTTAGCCAGGTAATCCAACTGGACAATGTATTCTTTTTCAGGGGCAATTCAGGAGCACTGTCTGGTTAAATGTATTGCTCAAAATCGCACAGTAAGCAAATGGATGTGGAAGGAGTAAAACCTGTACTTTTGACTGCAGGAAACAAGCAAACAGTTCATTAGAGGCTTAGAGCCTTAGGTGCCAGACAACTTTAATTCAGTAAAAAAATTAACAGAACAGGGGTTGCATGGACATGCATTTTGTGAACAATAGGAAATATGAAATTGACTAACATTATTGACTGCTTGTAATCATCAGTGTTTACCAGAAAAGTGTTTAATGAGGAGTGTGATATAAATAGGAGAGAGAACTAGTGATGGCTAAAGTCAGAGACAGTTAAGAGGTGGAGTACTGTAATTTGCTTAAAAAAAGTTAACAGAACAGCAGGTTTTGCATCAACAAACATCGTCTGTATGACAACTGTGAACCACTATGACTGGCAGTTTTGGCTGACATTCAGTTATTAGAAAATTAAGAATTTAGTGAAGGTCTGGCAGTGTGCAGAGAATTAAAGCTCTGAGCTGTTAATGAGATGATCCCTGTAGTTATGGGGATATGGTTTGATTCTTTTTACAATAGACTCCCGGTTATCCAGTCTCACTGGGACTGGACTGTAGACTGGATAAACGAATGGTTGGTTAATCCGAAAACGCATACAAAATAGCATTTATAGACTGTAAATCACTAAGAATAACAGGATTTGTTAGTGTTCATTTTTCTAATGAATATGAAGTCTAAAACTCAAATGTATGTTATTATTTAGCCTGGAAGAGGCAGAAGTGTTATTCTTCTCTGTTATCTTTTGATAGGGCTACAGCAGAAATTTGATGGCTAGTTAAAGAGGTGGCCAGCTAAGAGGGAGTTTGCTGTTATCACTAGTTGCCTACTGACTTACTCTGACCAACTCACCAAGCAGTACTATGGGGACCTGGTTAAGAAACAAGGGAAAAAAATGGGGTGTAAATATGGGGGAATGGAGGGTGTAACATAAATATGAGGCCATAAAAAAGAATGAGGTAATAAATGTGAAGCAGAACAGCTGAAAATAGGGCATAAAATAGTATTTTCTGAACTACAAAAAAAAAATGAAACTGACATTGACTGGCTATACTCAAATTTAACAGAAAAAAGAAGTTATGTCTTACCATAACGTTCCATCTGTTTTGTTGATCTTCATTCATTCATTACTTATGGGTTATCGATTCCATCCTCGGAACCAAGCTGACTATATATCAAGCTCGCGTCAACCAAAAACCCTCGAGCCAAGATCCTACCCAGAATACTCTGCTCCCTGTTACCTCAGATTGAATTTGCAAGTTGATAGACAAAAGTAGAGGCTACCTCTGGTCATAGCAGACCTACAATAAAGGAGTATACGAGATCAACCAGTAACCTCCAGAGGGGGATGGAGGGTGAGGAGTAATGCATGAACAAAGATCAACAACACAGCTGGAACGTTATGGTAAGACATAACTTCTTTATCTGATGATGTTAATCTTGGTTCATTCCTTATTGATGGGACAGAGTCCCCAGCTACCTGTATCCCTGGGTGGCCCTCATGGAAGGACATTCCTGAGCACCATGGAGCCAAAGGAAGCTACCTCTGGAGGCCAAATCCAGTTTGTAATGAAGAATAAAGGTATGACGTTTGGCCCAAATCGCAGCTGAGCAGATATCATTGAGGGAAGCCTTAGCATGAAAAGCTGCTGAAGTTGCCATAGACCTTGTAGAATGTGCTTTCACTCTAAGACAAGGTGACCTTGTTCTTGTTGCAGATGAAGATAATGCAATTTCTCAACCACGAACTCAATGTAACTTTTGAGACAGGATGACCCAGTCTTGGTCCAGAAAAGGCTGGAAATATTTGGTCTGATTTACGGGTAGATTTTGTTCTGTCCAGATAAAATCATATTTGCCTATGAACATCCAAGGATTGCAGGCAGTACTCTTCCCTGTTAGAGTGTTTAGGAAAAATACGGGAAGGTCAATAGATTGGTTGATAGATCACTCTGACACCACTGTGAAGCCCGTCCCCTGACCCAGCAATCAAGGAACCTCAATCCTCACCACTGACACTAGAGAGGGCATTTCATATATGAGGAAAGGATACCAAATACGCACACAGTAAAGTGCAATTCCCCTTAAGAACACACAGAGTTTACAGTCAGTCCGGGGCTGGTCACTCCCTTGCTCCCCAATAAGACTCCCCACTGGCACAGCTATAGGGGCCAGATCTCAGCCTAGTGGACAAGCTAAAATCTCTAGCACCCTCTCTGTCTAACCAGTGCTTCATGTCCCTGCCCAAGTAGTTGACACACACACACACACACACACACACACACACACACACACACACACACACACACACACTTTGAGGTAAGAGTATACACAACCACACAGACACTTCTGGGGAAGGCTGGCACAGGTTCTCCAGCTATAACCCTTTTTCCCAGACTTTACGGTAGTACCAGCTGCCACCACCCACTAAGAATTATCAGTTACCCAAAGGCCCTTAAAAGGGTGTCTATTACTGTGCAATATTATTATCCAATTGATAGCTGTGACTAAACAGTCAAAGATTATTAGAGTGGCTTGGACAGTAACCTCTACAAATATGCAATGACCTCTGGAGCTTAAATTATCTCTACACAAACCAGCCACAGTTAAAAGGTTTTAAAATATTTAATAATAAATAATTAAAACCACCAGATAGTACTTTCTACTACACAGTCAGTGCTAGTCAAGAGTTCAGAGATCACACAGAAGTACTTAAAATAAATCAGTAGTACAGTTCTGACATCACAGAAAAAAACACTTAGTCTAAACTTTCTAATTCTTAGCTATTGCTACAAGAAAACACACTTCTAAAATAACTTACTTACATAGAGCAAGGCAGAGTTCTGTGAGTTGGATAGTCCAGACAAAAATGCTTAATCTCTGGCTCTTACTGTTTAAATTCAAACTGCAGTTCTGCTAAAACATTACATCATTTCACACTTTCCTGGTGTTCCCAGGCTGACAGAAACTGCATTTACATTCTTTTACACTTAGAGCAATAAAGGACATTCCATATGTAAATTCTGGTCATTAACTTTAGCCTTAAAACAATAGGCAGGAAGCCTTCATCTAGCCCGGCCTGAGGTGAATTGTAAACATCAAGGGCAGTCATGAAATAATTTTAATTTCAAAGGACCAACAAGAAATGCTTGACAGCTTTCTTTACAGCAGATGGCAATGTTGCAACATTGTTTTAAGTTCAACATTTCACAACACATTCTTTCATTTAAGAAGCAAGCATGTATTGCACCTCGGCATTCGTCAAAATCTACTAACAATCATTAGCAGACCGGAGTTCCACTGTGGCGACCCCTAACCGGGAAAAGCCAAAAGACAACAACAGTATTTACAAATGATAGAATTGTCTATAAAATCATATCTTGCTAGGCTGGTAGCCTTCACCCATCTCTACCAGTCTTTACAAACCCCCCCCCCCCGGGAAGAACTCAAGCTAGTTTTTTCAAGTGACCTTTGAGAAACGCCGCTTCAGAGTGTTAGGTCTATCTGAGTATACTTACCCCATTCCCTGTCTTGAGAGCCCATCTGCAATGGCATTGCTAATCCCAATGTGGTGCTGCGCTGACATATCATATGCTTGCAAGCCCAGCCTTCATCTTGCAACTTGGCATTTTGCTGACTGGCTCAGTTTATCCTTGTTAAAGGGTTGTAATCTGTCATAACAGTGAATTTTTTTTCCATACAAATAAGGCTGTAATTTCTGCAGTGCCCACACTATGGCTAGACATTCTTTTTCTACAGCTGCATAGCATTCCTCCCTGCGTTGGAGCCTACAACTGAGATAAACCACTGGGTGCTCTTCTCCCTCTGAAGAAATCTGGCTAAGTACAGCCCCCACCCCATGGTTTGAAACATTCATCTGTACAACAAATTATTTGCTGTAATCTGGACTGGCTAATACAGGGGGTCCTCCCAAAGCTTCTTTAAGCTTCTGGAATGCCTGCTCACATGCTGGGGTCCACACTACCTTATCTGGCCTGTTCTTCCTTGTCAGGTCTGTTAGGGGAGCAGCTATGGTGCTATAACTGGGAATGAACTTTCTGTAGTACCCTACTGTCCCTAAAAATGCCCTCACCTGCCTTTTAGTAACAGGTGCAGGCCATGCCTGAATGGCTTCCACTTTGGCAGGTTCTGGTCTTATCTTACCACTCCCCATTCTGTGTCCTAGGTAGGAGACCTCTGCCATACCCACCTGACATTTGCTCGGCTTAATGGTCAGCCCTGCCCTCTGTAGTCTGTCCAGCACCTCCCTAACATGCTGAAGGTGCTCTGGCCAGGAATGGCTGTAGATGGCAAGATCATCAAGGTAAGCAAGGGCAAACCCTCCTGCTCCTGCCGGGATATGATCTACCAGCCTCTGGAAAGTCGCTGGAGCATTCTTCATCCCAAAGGGCATCTTTGTGAATTCATACAAGCCAAAAGGAGTCACAAAGGCTGACTTCTCTCTAGCACTGGGAGTCAAGGGCACCTGCCAGTAACCCTTGGTAAGATCAGTGGTTGTAAGATGGGGCTCTAGGGCCTCATCTATCCTAGGCATGGGGTAAGCATCTGACTCGGTGTGACTAGTTAGTTTCCTGTAGTCCACACAGAATCTGGTGCTGCCATCCTTCTGTGGCACCAGCACCACTGGGGAGGCCCAGGGACTGACTCTTGAATCACCCTTAGTTGCAACTTTTCCTGTACCTCCTCCCACAGGGTCTGTCTCACTCTCTCATGCACCCTACAAGGGGCCTGCCTAATGGGCGTTTAGGGTCTGGTATCCACCTGGTGCTGCACCAGGTGGGTGCACCCTAGTTTCCCAGTGAACATGTCCCCAAATTCCTGCAACACTGCTCGGATTTCTAACCTGGTAGGAGATAGCTGCTGGGACATTGCTACCCCTGCCACCGAGGTGTCAACCCGAGCCACACTGAGGAGATCATTTCCCAGATCTCCCTCAGACTCCTCCTGCAATCTACTGAAAATGCTCAGCACAAGGGCCTCCCTATCATGGTAAGGTTTCATCATGTTAACATGGTACAATTTGTGCCCCTGCCATCTGCCTAGCAGTTCCACCATGTAGTTAACATCACTTACCTTTCCTTACCACCTTATAGGGACCCTCCCAAGCTGCTTGCAGTTTGTTGTCTGACAGGAATGAGAACCATTACCTGCTGCCCCACAGCATACTCTCTAGCTCGTGCATTCCTGTCATACCACACCTTTTTCTGTTGTTGGACTTCTGCCAGGTTCTTCTGGGCCAAGCCCATGAGTTCCCTGAGCCTTTTTCTGAGTTTTAGGATGTATGCCACAATAGACTCCTTGTGAGACTCGCACTCACCTTCCCACTCATCTCAAATTAAATCTAGATGTCCCCTCAACCTATGCCCATACAGGAACTCAAAGGGTGAAAAACCTATGGATTCCTGGGAAACCTCTCTGTAAGCAAACAGAAGGGGCAAATATTTGTCCCACTCCCTCTTAAACTGATCTACAAATGCCTGTAGCATGGACTTGATTGTAGAGTTTAACCTCTCAACAAGACCATTAGTCTGGGGATGGTAGGGGGTAGTCTTCATGTGCTTCACTCCACAGGACTTCCACAGACAAGCCAGCAGGTCTGACATGAAATTGGCACCTCTGTCGGTCAGTATTTCTTTTGGGAAACCTACCCTGCTAAAAATCTCTAACAAAGCATTTGCCACCTTCTCTGCCTCAATGGAGGACAAAGCCATTGCCTCAGGGTATCGTGTAGCATAATCCACTACCACTAGGATATATTTTTTCCCTGTGGAACTTGAGGTACTCGGAGAACCCACAATATCCATAGCTACCCTCTGAAATGGCTCCTCAATCACAGGCAAAGGCATCAAAGGAGCTCTCACCTTGTCTCCTGCCTTGCCTACCTTTTGGCACTCGTCAGAGGTCCTGCAGTACCCTCTTACATCTCTGAAAATTCCAGGCCAATAGAAGTTCTGCGTAATACGCCTGTTGTACGTTTTATGCCCATATGACCTGCAAAGAGAATATCATGGGCTATGGCTAGAAGCGCCAGATGGTAGGCTCTAGGCACTAGCAACTGCTGTACTTTCTCACCTTCTAGCCCTTCCTCAGGGGTCCACTCTCTGTATAGTAACCCTTTGTTGCAGTATACAGATTCCCCCTTTCCTTGAGAATCAGGTGTCTCCCTAGCTACCTGCCTCAGGCCTTGCAATGTAGGGTCTGAGAGCTGAGCCTGTCTCAACTCTCTCCTTGTAACCCTTTGCAGCTCCCCTTCCACAGGAAGTGTGGCATCCTCTGACAGTGGTGCCTCACTGTCAGCCTGGGGACTACTACTCACCTCTACCTTTGCAGTCACTCTGTCCAAGGGATCATCAGTACCCCCAAGCAGCTGTGGCTCACCTTCAGGCTCACTGCTACAGGGTAGCTCCCTCCCTGAAGTAACGACCTCACAAGTCCTGCCTGCAAGTATGCAGTCTGTCTGCGTTTCCCCCAGGCTACCAGACACACATGCTTGTGTCCAAGCCTGATTGCGTGTAACTGCACAAGCACAGGGTACTGCACTATCAAAATCATTCCCTATCAGGACATCTGCAGGATGGTAGTTTAGTACCCCTGTTGTCTCAAGACAACCTACTATTGGTATTTTGTCTTTTCCACTTACTGGCTCCATCACCTTTGGTTCCCCACCTTGCCTCCGTGGACACCTGTATGCCACATAGCCCCATAGCCCCACTGGTTGTATTCAAAACATTTAACCCTAGCTCCTGGACGTGTACCTGTTCTGGTGGCTGCTACTGGCAGATTCTGTTGGGGCAGTGTGTGCTGCCCACCATGGGTTCCTTTAGACCCATGAGCAGTATGTGGCGTCCCCTTCCTGTGCAGAGCTGGCCTGCTTGCTAGGTATAGGTCTCCCTCCTTCCCCAACTCATCTGAAGTAGCACCTTGTCCATCAGCTAAACAGATCCTCATGTCCTCAGGCAAAGTGCTAAGGGCTTGTTCCCTCACCAAAAGGTCTTCCAGCCCTGCAAAAGTGGTGACCTGACATCTACTCACCCACCTATGGAAATAAGTGCTCAATTCAGCAACATATTCACACACACTTTCATCTACCTTGTGTCTATGCTCACAAAACTTTTTCCTATACGTTTCAGGTGTTAGCTTAAACAGTTCTAAACAATATTTTTTTACAGCAGTATAATCAAAACATGCAATGTCAGACATTTTGGACAAGTTACAGCTTTACCATGGAGTAAGGGAGTCAGGAACTGTACCCAGAGCCCTTGGCCATTTTCATACTGTTTACATACCCTCTCAAACATATGAATGAAACTATCAAAATTACCCCCCTCTTTAAACTGCGGAAGAAATGTACTGACCTTTTGTGCTTCTGGGGTCTAGTTACTCCCTTCCCCATTACCTCCATGACTCTGGTGAAGAGTCAGCTCTCTTTCTCATGCTGCCTCTGCTTCTCTTGTTCCTCAGCTTGCAGGTGTAACAGTTTCTCATTCTTCTCAGCCTGCAAATGTTGCAGTCTCTCATTTGCGTCTAATTCCACACGCCTGGCCTCCAACTCAAGTCTCTTTAGCTCCAACTGGATTTTTAAGTCCGCTGCAGAAAGGTTGAGCTGTCCATTCTCCGAGGGAATTATATCTCCACTGCCAGTCTGATTGTCGTCCTGGTTGCTGTTTTCTGATGCAGCTGTAACCAAGGCTGCAATAGTCAGGTTTCCATGCACCAGTCCCCTAGCCTGGCACATCTCTGCCAGCTGGTTCCTTGTCAGCTTTCCATACTCCTCTGCTGACATGCTGCCTGCTCACCTTGACTAACTAAGCTAACAAAAGAAATAAAACAATTGTGATCTGAACTCTTGAGTACTCACTGCATGGCTGATTTTTAGAGTACAAAACACCTTCAAAGCTCACTGTGCACAAGCTACAGGATTCACTCTACCCACACCACTACAAGCCAATTAGTATTTGCCAACTAATTAATATGTGATGTGGCTATCCCACCGCTGCCAGACAATTAGTATGTGATGCTCGTGCCCTGGTCCAGCAATCAAGGAGCCTCAGTCCTCACCACCAACACCAGAGAGGGTGTATCATATATGAGGAAAGGATAACAGATACACACATTAAAGTGCAATTTCCCTTAAGAGCACACAGAGTTCACAGTCAGTCCTGGGCTGGTCGCTCCCTTGCTCCCCAGGTCCCCAATAAGACTCCCCACTGGCACAGCTATAGGGTCCAGATCTCAGCCTAGTGGTGAGCTAAAATCTCCACCACCCTATCTGTCCAACCAGTGCTTCGTGTCCCTGCCCAAGTAGCTAACACATACACACACACACTTTGAGGTAAGAGTTTGCACAACCACACAGGCACTTCTGGGGAAGGCTGGCACAAGTTCTCCAGCTGTGCCCCTTTTCCCAAACTCTTTGCCATCACCCACTAATAATCAGCTACCCAAAAGCCCTTAAAAGGGTGTCCAATTACTAATGTGCAATATTATTATCCAGTTGGTAGATGTGACTAAACAGTCAAAGCTTATTAGAGTGGCTTGGACAGTAAACTCTATAAATATGCAATGTACTCTAGAGCTTAAATTATCTCTACACAAACCAGTCATAGTTAAAAGGTTTTAAAATATTTAATAATAAATAATTAAAACCACAAGACAATACTTTCTACTACACAGTCAGTGCTAGTCAAGAGTTCAGAGATCACACAGAAATACTTAAAATAAATCAGTAGTACAGTTCTGAAATCACAGAAAAAACACTTGGTCTAAACTTTCTAATTCCTAGTTATTGCTACAAGAAAACACACTTCTAAAATAACTTACTTACATAGAACAAGGCAGAGTGCTGTGAGTTGGATAGTCCAGACAAAAATGCTTAATAATACTTGGTTCTCACTGTTTAAATTGAAACTGCAGTTCTGCTAAAACATTACATAATTTCACACTTTCATGGTGTTCCCAGGCTGACATAAACTGCATTTACATTCTTTTATACTTAGAGCAATAAAGGACATTCCACATGTAAATTCTGGTCATTAACTTTAGCCTTAAAACAATAGGCAGGAAGCCTTCATCTAGCCCGGCTGGAGCCGAATTGTAAACCTCAAAAGCAGTCATGAAATAATTTTAATTTCAAAGTACCAACAAGAAATGCTTGACTTAGCTTTCTTTACAGCAGATGGCAATATTTCCACATTGTTTTAAGTTCAACATTTCACAACACATGCTTTCATTTAAGAAGCAAGCCTACATTTCAACATTTCACAGTATTTAAAAATGATAGAATTGTCTATAAAATCCTATCTGGCTAGGCTGGCAGCCTTCACCCATCTCTACCAGTCTTCACAACCACTTTTGGTAAAAAGGAGGAATTAGTTCTCAGTGATACCCTATCCTTATGGAAGAAAATATATAGAGGTTTGATGCATAAGGCCTGAAGTTCTGACAAGTGTCTGGCCGATGTGATTGCAATTAGAAATAAAGTTTTCCATGAGAGATATTTTAAATCACATGAAGACACAGGTTCAAAGGGGAGAGCTGTTAGGGCTTGCAAGGCCAAATCCCAAGGTTGTACTGGCTCCCTAAAGGGAGATTTTAGGTGGAGAACACCCTTCAAAAAAGTTTTACAGAGTCTATGTGACATGAGCGAAGAATCCTGAAAAACAATGTGGAAATTCGAAATGGCAGCTAAATGCACATGAATAGTAGAGGCAGACACCCCATAGTGGAAAAGGTGTGATAAGTAATCCAAAACCATCAAAACTGGGGCTGACAAGGGGTCTAACTTTTTCTTTGCTGCCCATAGAGAGAACCTTTTCCATTTATTGAGATAGATTAGTCTGGTAGATAATTAATGAGAATCAATAAGAATATTGTGCACTGGGGACGAGAGGTTTTCCTGCCTGGCAATCATTGAAGTGGAGAAACCAAGCTGTCAGCTTCAAGGTTGTTAGGTTGGGGTGAGCCAGACCTTGCGGATGGGAAATCAACGTTTGGGATGGATTGAGGATCCATGGTTGATCTAGCAGGTGAGGCCAGAGGAAGGGGAACCAGGCTTGTCGAGGCCAGTATGGAGCAATGAGGATCACTTTGCTTTTTAACTGCCGAGCTTTCTTCAGAAATTGGGAGATGAGAGGGAGAGGAGGATTAGCATAAAGTAGACCCGAGGGCTAAGTGTGGACTAGAGTGCCTTGTGGTGACTGTCACCCGAGGGGGGGATCAGGACAAAATAGTTGCTGCACTTGAAGTTGGTTAGGGAGAGAAATAGATTGTAGCAAAGCTGGCCCCAGCAGTTGAAGATTTTTGCCACTATCACAGGATTGAGGGACCACTCATGAGGTTGTAGAATGCACCTGCTCAATTTGTCCGCTATCACGTTGGAGTTCCCAGGAATGTGCGTTGCTATTAGAAAGCAGTTGGAAGCTATCGCCCATTGCCATATTCTCAAGGCCTCAGCATAAGGGGTAAGATCTGGTGCCCCCTTGCTTGTTGATGTACCAGACCACTGACATGTTGTCTGATTGGATCGCAATAGTCCCTGATGGAAGGATAGAATGAAATGCTTGCAACGCTAGTAGCACTGCCCTCAGTTCCAGGACAGTGATATGCAAAAGGGCCTCTGTCTCAGACCAGGTGCCTTGGATTGAGTTTCCCTGACATAGCCCCCCCACCCCATCAGGGAGGCATCAATGGTCACCGTGGTGTTTGGCTGATGGCGGCTAAAGGGGCGAGACCATTGTTGGGGATTTCGAGACGTCCACCAGAGTAAATCTTGTTTGCATCTCTGAGTTACACTTATCTGAAAAGACAAAGGATGTTGTAGAGGGTACCACTGAGTGAGAAGTAACTACTGAAGGAGCCTCATGGAATCTAGCTAGAGGAACAGTGGTGATTGAGGCTGCCATTGTCCCCAAGAGTTGGAGTATAGATCGAGCGGGAGATTTGTGGTGAGAGAGCAGCAGCTGAACCTGTTGCCTTATTCTTTGAAGCCTGTGGTCCGGAAGAGATGCTGTGCAACTTCTCGTGTCCAACAGTACCCCGATGAATTCCAAAGACTGGGCTGGGATTGTGTTGGACTTCTCCCAGTTTATAGTAATTCCCAGGCATTGTGCTGTGAAGAGAGTATAGTGCAGGGCTCCTTCCAGTAGACGCTTGGTGGAGGCGGTGAGGAGCCAGTCGTCTAGATATGGAAATGCCTGGAATCCTTGAAGTCGCAAGTGAGAGATAACTACTGCCATGTATTTGGTGAATATTCTGGAGGCTGTAGAGAGACTGAAGGGCAGTGCTCAAAATTAGTAGTGACTGGCTCCTATGTGGAAGTGGAGGTATCTTCTTGAGCTTTTGTCCATTTTTATGTGGTAATACACATCTTAAAGATCTACAGAGCACATCCAATCATCTTCTTCCGGAAGAGGAAAGATAGACTGAACCATGACCATCTGGAATTTCTCTGTTTTTACATATTTCTTCAGTGTGCTGAGATCCAGAATTGGTCTCCAGTCCCCTGTCTTTTTTGGCACTAAAAAGAACCTTGAGTAAAAACTGGATCCTGTTTGGGCTGTGGGGACCGTTTGGATGATTCCTTTTGTAGCAGCTTTTGGATTTCGTGTGCTGCTGTGCCTCTCTTTGACTGGGTGGTACGTCAGGTAATACTCCGGATGAGGTTGGACAAGGATGGAAGGGGATGCAGTAGCCTCTGGATATTATCCGTTGTACCCAAGAGTCTGTGGTTATGTTTTGCCAGGCAGTGGGGTACAAGGAAAAATTACTCCTGACCACTAACAAAGGTGAGCAGTCGGACAACGCTTCAGGAGTGCTGATGGGGTTAGCCAGAGAAAGAATCTCTGGAACCCCGGTTTCATGGACCTCTGCCCCAAAGGGTGAGTCTTCCATTGGAGTTTCCTCCTCTGCCTCTAGGGGAGAACCCTGTGATTTCCTGTGCCACATCTTCCTGCTCCTCTGATTTCTGGAGTAGAATCTTTGGGGAGTGGAGTGTCTGACACCATCTGTAGATAGGGTCTTGCCATCTTGTTCGCACCTTGCAAGACCATCTTTAACTTTATGGCCAAACAAGCCGCAGCCTCGATGGGGGCGTTCATGAAGGAAGCCTTAAAGGAGTCTGCAAAGTCAGAGGTGCAACTAGGCATGTCATTTAGTGACTATACCCATGCCTGCCACTCTAGCCGCTCCTTTCGTTGTGTGAGAAATAAGATGCATGGAAGAATTGGAAATGGACTCTAGGGTGGCTATCTGAGAAGCTACGTTGTCATGGGACCTCATCAAAAACAACTCTTGCCAAGGTTTCAAAGAGTTGGTTAATAAGATCCCTCTGGAGTCTCGTAAAGTGTGCCAAATATTTAAAAGACCTTACGGCGCAGGTCAATGAAACAGACACACGCTTCCCTAGGCTGTCTATTGCCCGGGACTCCTTGTTGCGCAGATGGACAGTTTGGCTCTCCTCTGCCAAGTGTTTCTTAGTTGCAGCTGCCACCACCATGGCATCTGCTGGAAGGCCTTGTGACCAATGGGGATGCTCAGCTGGGGGCGATAATATTTTATCTGGCCTCCGTAGTATTGCTTCCAGGGTGTCAGGAGCCTTCCATGCACGCTGGACGATGAGCTGGACAAGCTCATCAGCCAGCGGGGGTAACCCAGGAAGTAGGGGGCCGGGCACGAAAGGCTTGCAGGAATACGGATTCCTGTGAGGAAGGATTTGAGGACTTCCAGTCACATCTCTAAGGATCTTAAAGATTTCACCAAAGGACACATCAGAGGGTGACCATGGGGATCCTTCCCTGATCTTCGGTCAAAAACTCCTCGGTGGAGTCCATGTGCTTCCTCTTGCACGTATCTTTGCTGGGTACTTCCTCATTGGGAGGTTCTGGGGAAGACTGCAAAGAGGGGGGTCTCCTGAGGAGGAGAAAACTGAAGCTCTTCTGCCTGGTGTCCAGCGGTTGTGGCTTGTGAGAGTTGCCGCAGAAAGGGGGGAGAGGACTCTGACATGTGGGGTTTGCCAGCGGAGGTAAGTGCTCTCTCCATGGCCTGGAAGGCCGGCCTGACCAAGGAGGGATTAGAGCCCAGAACCGACCATGACAACCTCTGAACTGGGGTTGCATCCCGCCCCGACAAGCCGACCTCCAGACCAGGAGTCTCAAGAGGACTGTGAAGCATGAGAGAGGGTGGATTCCTGGAGGGTGCCATAGAAAAAATCGGCTTGGAACAAAGAATGCCCTCCTCCACAGTACAGTCACTGGCCTGAGAAGAGCCCGATGCCCAGTGCACCGAGGGCCACAAGGACGACTCCGGTTCCAAAGTGAGATCCACTATTGGGGTCGGACGGAGGGAAGCTGCTGTTGGAGTAATGGGCTTCGATACTTGGGTGGAAGTCAAAGGAGGAGTGTGCGTTGAAGTTTGAGGAGATGTATGTTCACCTGAAAGAGGGAACGTGGATTTCGACAGTTGAGAGAGACCTCTGGCTACAAGCATCTGGTCAACAAGCCGCAACACATGTTGCTCGGAGAGGCTCCTGGTCGACCTCGTAGAGAAACCTGAGGGCGATTCTGGCCTTTGTAGAAAAGGACTATATTGGCTACCAACGAATGGATCCAAGGAAGGAGAGTGCTTGGTCTTTGCTAATTCGAGAGATGCAGAGCCTGGAACCGAGGATGTCTGCACCGAAGAGAATGGTGTTGAAGTAGTCTGTGCTGACGTCAGCGCCATAGAAGTCGAAGGTGTCTGCACCGATGGATACGGTGCCGTTGAGGAAAGTGACTGCACCAGTAACAATGACTGTGCCAAAAAAGACTGCACCAAAGAATGTCTGTGCCAAAAGTGTCTGCACCATGGAGGACAGTAATGTCATACTCTGGGCCGAAGGGGATTGTACCAACGGTGCTGTAGGGGATTGTACCTGCATGGACGGTGCCAGTAAGGGCTGTGACAACTGTTGGAGCTGTAATTGTCTGCACCGGGAACTCCGGTGCCAGTGTCGATAAGGAGGAAATGGCTGGAGCAAGCATCAGCTGGGGCAGTGCTGAGCCGGGAGCCAAAATGGTCGCTGGTGGCAGAGCCAAAGTAGTACTCATTTTCATCTTTTTATGAGTTGACTCCCTACAATCTCCAGAGATAGATGAAGTGAGCAACATCGATGAGGAAGAATGCCTCTTACGGGGTTTAGCAGAAGGGGGTGAGCCCTCCGACCCAGAAATAGCCTCACAGAAAGGTGATTTGAGAAGACCTTTCAGGATTAACTTGTTCTTTCTCTCATTAAGAGTCCTGGTCAAACAGTTTCTACAAATCCCACACAGGGGATTCACAGTAAGATGGGAGACATTCAAACAATAGACACAAGTCATGGCCATCGGAAAGTGGTAACTTGCGGCCACAATGTTTACACTGTTTAAAACCAACACTACTTTTCTTATCCGACATTTATTTATTTTACATTTGTTAACCGGGAAATTCCGACTGGACCAGGTCCATTTTCAGTGAAGGCCCGGGGAGAAAAGCACCCACATCAAGTTATTCAAATACAGTACATCCAGCATAATACACAAAACAGGTTACATCATGTATGCTGAGCATAGTAGTATAACAAGAAATTAATAAAACACTCCAGGTAAAAGAAGGTATAGAACATAGGTAAAACACAACGTCAGTTACATTACATCCAGCATACTCCACAAAACAGGTTTTATCATGTATGCTGAGCATAGTAATATAACAAGAAATTAATATAACACTCCAGGTAAAAGAAGATCTAGAACATAGGTTAAAAAGACAATGTCAGTTATACATTGGTAAGAGAAGAAAATATATCAAGTAAGATACTACAGTTAAAAATGCACTTTCAGATGACCAAGCCTACAGGGGATCAGAGATCCAGCATGTGATCAGAGAGGAGTTTAATGATGTGGAGAAGAACAGTACCAAAAAGAAAGAGGAAAGGCTACCCAAAAAAGGTAAGAAGAGAGACGGAAGAAGGATTACCAACAATGGTAATGAAGAATTACCTCAAAGGTAAGAAAAGGGTAATAAAGGGAAGTAAGACTAAAGGGAGAGAGTCTTAAAGATACGATAAGGTAGGAGAATAATACAATAAACTGAAAAACTTTAAAGTAGAAACGATTTATAAACTTTCAATAAATATACACTTAGCTGAAGAGAGTGGCTTGACACGGCTGTACAGCAACGCGGCAAATGAGATCTGAGGTAACAGGGAGCAGAGCATTCTGGGTAGGACCTTGGCTCAAGAGTTTTTGGCTGACACAAGCTTGATAATATGGCCGTCTCGGTTCCGAGGATGGAATCGATAACTCATCAGTAAAGAATGAATGAAAATTAACAACATCAGATCTTTTATTTCAAAGTTAAAGTATGGGACAGTAAAATTCTCACAAGTAAAAGCAAGCATATGATCCATGTTTATCATGAGTAAGCAAACAATCATTTATAATTTGTAAAGTAAAGCAAATAATCTGGGATAACAAAATGAAATTTCTGAGGGACGAATTTACACTATACACACACACACACACACACACACCTCTGTATCAGCTGCTGCTTGATTTACTTGAAGAGAAACATGGCAACACTGATAATGGCAGTAGTGTCAAGCTCCATCATGAAGTCTGCTTCATTGACTTGATGCGTTTACCTTTGACCCAGTGAACGAGACTGGAGCTGTTGCATGTTAAATCAAGAGCAGCCATGTGGAGTGGACACAGGTAAGATGCAGTTAAGGTTAGGAGGTACAGACCATTATTATTTTATAGGACCCCCAGTCAACACCAGGCCTTAGGCAGGTGCTTCATTTGCCTTGTGCTAGATCCAGATCTGGATGGGGTTGTGATGCATTAAATGTCTATTCTGGGACAAGTGCCAGGCAAATGGGACATTGTCCACTGAAACAACTGAAGCACTTACTGTGGTAAGGTTCAGTCTATGAGTAATAATAAGGGAGCTGTAGACAGAGGATGAGAAGCATTTCCTGTTTGTAGGGATGATATTTATTCTCTGAAGCATCCACATTTCTGAATTCAGCCTGGCAATGCTTAAAGAAAAAATTGGATAGTAAACTATGAAAGTTTTAATGTAGTTAACCTGAAGACTGTAGGCTCAGACAGCTGCCGCTTACCTCACGAGAAGGTCAATTCTATAACATTATTTAAGTGCATCTAAGAGATATCTAACTTTTCATTGAACACTTTTATGGAATTGTTTGCTAACTTTAAAAAGTTATGATTTTCTTCTGGTGATCTAATATTTGGGTGCCTTTTGAAGTAGTTGTCCATTTCTTGTTCTACTGGTAATTTTTAGATAAACTAATATTAGGCACTACTGTTTCTGTTAGAATACTTTTAACATTAAACCCCTTATTATTTTATATCTCAATGTATTGAGCTTTAAAGTGTTAGTCATAATTTAGCATAAGATATCTATGCCATTTAATGGAGCAAAATGAGCTCACTTGTTTTGCAAAATAATTCAGTATGTTGCTCAAATTTCCAGTTAATACTTAAAAAGTTAGACTTGAGAAACACAAACGGTGATAACCTTTTTTCTGTTGAATGACAGATATGCACACTATCATAGGAGTGTAATCTTTAGATGAAATTTTTATACATTTAATGTAAGTGTGATTCAGCACTACAAAGTTCTCCAAGTATTAAAGGGTAATCTGATGTTTTCTTTAAAATCCAATTCAGCATTTGGGTTATTGGATCTGATGGATCTGACATCGATGCTTTTCAAGAGCTTGGATCCAGGTCTCTGACTCCTCCCCCTACCCATTATTCCCTTTGGCCAACAGATTCCCTCAGATCTCATTTGGAGCGTAATCCTTCAGAATGGTACAGTTCGAAGTTTCTGATCTTCAATAGAATAAGTCTTTTTTTATTTTTTTTTCTTGGCAAATTTGGCTATTTTTTAAGTTGTACTTAACCATTCTTTGTCCTTATAGGTTCATAGGTTCATACTAGGCTATCTGCCCTAGGGCATTTATAAGCCTAGCCAGAATGTGTTTGGCTTTCGCCACCCATTTTAAATTAATTTTGCTATGCCCTTTTTCGAGGTTAGTATACTGTGCCTCTGTCTAACAGTGACACAGAAGTGATACACGGGTTAAACCTACGATCTTCCATCCACTCATCAACATTCCTCTTGAAGAGAGTCAATGAGGGACTCTGCCTAACCTGGACTGAAATTTTATTCCAGAGTGAAGGGAGGCTCTGGGTTATGAATCTGTCCCTCCAGCATGTCCTATTTATTTCAGTGCTGAGGTTCAAGTCTCTGGAGCGCGTAGCTCGATGGGATTTGGATTTTCTGAGGTGCAGCATGTCCATTAATTCTGGGTTGGACATGGCTTTATACGTCAGGCACAGATCGCCCCTGAACAGGCGGTATGCCACTGAGTAGAGCTGGAGTTTCTTTAACCGGGCAGCATATGACATCTGTTTGAGCCCTTTGATCCTCTTGGTGAGGTACTTTTGGGGTCTTTCCAGTTGCTGCAGGTGTCTGGTAAGGTACATCCCAAAAGGGGCATTGTACTCAATTATGGGCCTGATGAGGGATGAGTAGAGGCACGATGACCTCCCCTGATCTAGATGTGTATCCCTTCATGATTAGGTGGGCTATATAAAATGTTTTTCTAACCACTTTGGCCACGTGGTTGTCAAATGAGAGACTGCTATCAACTTGGGTCCCCAGGTCCCTAATTACTTCTTCTGTACTTAATGGATTACCACCTATGTGGTAATTTGTGGGCACTTTGTTTTTGCCAAAGGGGATGACTATACACTTTTTGGTGTTTATCTTGAGGCCATGGCTCTGGCACCAGTTGTCTGTTTCTATGAGGCCCTTTTGGAGGATGCTTGTGTCGGCTGGAGAGTCTATTATGGCGCCCAGTTTGCAGTCATCTGCGAACTTGGTCAGCCGCAGTCCTTCCGTGTTGGCCTGTACCTCCGAGAAATATATACCGAACAAGAGAGGTCCCAGGACTGAGCCTTGTGGGACTCCGCTTGTAACTGGTTTGGAGTCTGACATGGCTCCAGCAATTCTAACCATGTGGGTTCTGTCCTTGAGCCAGTTTGCAACCCATCTAGTGACATAGGGGTTTATATTTAAGCTGGTGAGCTTATCTATAATGCCCGAGTGGGGTATTGTATCGAAGGCTTTTGCGAGGTCCAGGTAGGCTGTGTGGACCACCTTCCCCTCATCAATGGCCTTGGTAACTGTTTCAAAGAAATCAACCAGGTTTAAGAGGCAGGATCTGCCCTTAACAAAGCCGAACTGGGTAGGATCCAGTGACTGTAGGTCCCCAATATCTTTATTTATGAGGTCCATGATGATCCTTTCCATAGCTTTGCAGACCAAGCTAGTCAGGCTTATGGGGCGATAGTTTCCAGGATCCGTTGAGGCACCACCTTTGTGGAGAGGGACCACTGTTGCTGTACGCCACTCTTTGGGTACATATCCTGTAGTAAGGCTGAGACTGAACAGTAGTTTTATGTTTGGGTTTAGCTCTTCTTGGAGTTCATGTAGGACGCAGACAGGGACACCATCTGGTCCCATTGATGCTGTGTTTTTTGCTTTGGAGAGAGCGGCTCTTACCTGAGCATCTGAGATGTCAGGGGGGGCAGCACTCTGCTGGGATAGATATTTACCCTTTTGATGGGGAGGGGGGGGTTTGCGCTGAATCTGTCAGCTAGGATGTTGGCAATGTCTGTGGGTTTGGTGTATTTTTTGTCATTTTGGACTAATTCTGAGCATATCTGGGAATTCCCACCCAGGTTCCTAACATAACTAAAGAAAGCCTTGTGATTTATCCTTAGTGTCTTGTGCAATTTTTCTCTCAAAGCTGGCCTTAGACGATTTTATGAGTGCCAGTAGTTTTTTGCTAATACTGATCAGAGATGCCTTCCCTTTTTGGGATTTTATTTAGTAGCTTCCTCCTTCTATTGTATAGTTTGTTTATGGCTGGGGTCCACCAGACAGGACGTCTGCCTTTGGAGGATTGGGTCTTGGTTTTATTTGGGATTGCATGATTCATGCATTCCTAAAGGTGTTCATAGAATGCATTTATAAAGGATTCTGCAGTCTGGGCCGTATTTTCCACAGGCCCAGGGGCTTTGAAGGATTCCAACTCGGTTTTGAGGAGTGTGAAATTTGCTTTAGAGAAGTTTTTCACTGTGGTTTTCTGGGCAGGAGGTGGGGTCGGGATGTGAATATCCATTGAGATTAGTTTATGGTCTTATCTTACCAGTGAGGGATCACTTCTGGTCTGGAGCATAGAGTCCCCATGTTGGTGATGATCAGGTCCAGTATGTTTTCCCCTCTTGTGGGAGTGGTAACAAGTTGTTCCACAGCATCTGAGTTTATAAATTCTAGGAACCTTTGGGCTAGGGTGTTGGAGCTAGAGTAATGTTCCCAGTCTGTGTTTGGGTAGTTGAAGTCGCCCAATATAATGGTGTTTGGAGAGACCTTCATAGTTTCCAGTGTTCTCAGGAAGGCCGAGTGGGGTTCCTGGGTTTGGGAGGGTGGTCTGTAGCAGGCTATAAACTGGAAGGCAGTTTTACCCACTGTTAGTTGCACATGGATAGTCTCTGATGCTTCGTGCTGTGCCACCAACCTGGAGGTGTGGGTATCTTTGACGAATATTGATACTCCCCCTCCTTTTGTGGTTTGGTCCAAGTTTTGGGGCCGAAAAGCATGGTATGAGGTATAACCTGGTAGTGTTGGGGTGCTCTCGGGAGCCTTGAACCAAGTTTCTGTTACTGCACAGATATCGATGTTCTCCATGCTAAGGAAAGTTTCGAGTGCGTGCATCTTGAGGTTTAGACTTCTGGCGTTGAGTAGCATTACTCTTAGTTTCTTATCCCTTGTGATACCTATGGAGGTGGGTTTGTCTTTTGAGCCTTGCCTAAAAAAGGCACTCTGGGGGTAGCAAGAGCCTTTGCCAATATCCGAAAGCCCAGGGGTGACAGGTGCAAGCTGTCCCTAGAAGCATCGTGGCTTGTTGAGCATGTCATCCCAGGCTGACAGGCATTGGATCCCCTTTGAATGACACCAATACTTAAGCCAATTGTTGAAATTGATCATCTTGTCTTCATATTGTGGCATCATTCTTGGTGAGGGTAAGATGCTACTCAAGGTCAGGGTCACACTGGCCTGGGCCACATGCTCAGAGAGCTCCTCTGTCTCTTCATGTAATCCAGGGAGGTACATCTCAGGTCATTCACACCAGCATGGACAATGACTGAGTCATATTTGTACTTGCCTTGGAGTGACCTGAGTGCTTGTGTTATGTGGCGGATCCTAGCGCCTGACAGGCAGCTCACCGTGACCTTCTCCTTGTTCAGCCTGGTGAGCGGGACGTCAGTGTGCCTGACGATAGTCACCTATTACAAGTGTATCAGGTGTGTTGTTTAGCCTTAAGGGCTGTGACTGTTCGGCACACTGGCTTTGTGAGCTATGTGTTGCACGTGTTTTGTTTTGGGGTAGCGGTTGCTTGGGTGTCTGCTTTGGAGGTCTCTGCTGCTTAGGCAGATTTGTATTTAGAGCCTTCGAGTATGTTTTTGTGTGTGTGTGTGTTTGGTTTGCTGTCGTGGTAGGTCTATGTGAGACTGGAATTGTAGTGAGTGTGGTTTCCTTCTCCTCCTGACTGGTTACGCCAGTACTGAGTTGAGAGAGCTTAGCCTCCAGTTTGGCTATATGGATGCATCTCTCACATGTGTTGGAATTTGTTGGGAGGAGGAGAGGGTTGTCTGTGTACATGAGGCAGTTGCAACATTGCCTCAAGATTCCCAGATTCACCAGCTGGACCGGAGAGGAGATTGACGACTGATCTTTGGACATGCTAGAATAGTATTGGGAATTCCTTTATAATTGAAAAAAAAGGGCCAATGGGGAACAAGGTACTCATGGGGAGTTTGTGAGGGTGTAGTGCTTTTAATTTTTTAGTGCTGACTTTGTATAATTGCTTTAGTGAGCAAGTGCCAGGTAACTTAAATGCAATATGTTATAGGTAACTTAAATGCAAAAACGACAAACAGTAACTTTCTTTTAAGTGATACAAGGAAATAAGTACAGTAAGCAATGCAGATATCACTAGGGATCCACAGAAGCGCTGAAAAGACGCGTTTTAGGTGGTATTAGCGTTTCAGGGAAATAGCAAGCAAACAAACAACAAGCATACAAACAAAGCTAGATTCAGCAGGCCTGGATCTAGTCTATGCTACAGCAGTTGAAATATGCAGGCACTATAAGCCTTTAACCAGAAATTACCAGCTCAGAAGGGCAGAGTCCAGCCTCTCCTCCCACAAGAGTGCAGACCACGAACCTTCTTAATGTAAAATAACTGGCCTGAAGCCCAAGTGCTTAAACCAGAACTAATACACTTTTAGAATAAGACACTGAGCCCTCAATCAGCAGTTCCCAACTTAGAAGGATGTAAGCTACCTGTTCTGCCAGTACAGTGCAGACCACAAACCTTCTTAATGTAAAACAACTGGTCTGAAGCCCAAGTGCTTAAACTAAAAGGCTTAGAATGAGTTACACCAAGCAGTAATAAATACAACTGAGTACTTTTAAGATGATGCAAAAGCAAAATGAAGTAGGAAGAAACACAAATACAGTAAAAGCAGATATTTTTTTTTTTTTTCAGAAAAGTAGCAAAAACAGTAGTAAAATCAATTCACATGCAGTGCAAGCTGGCGCACTTGAGTATGTAGCAATATTAGTCCACACACAGTTTGAAAAAAATGTAATTAAATGACCTTTTAGAAATCTTTCTGAATTTGTGCTATACATCCTTCCCTTTCCATTGTTTATACTGTTGTTTTTTCTCTAGCTTTACAGTATAACAGCCTTTAGGGGTTTGTTTTCCCAGTGTTATTCTATAAATTTTCTCAGTCTGCACATTGACTTAAGTTTCGGCCCTTATCATTGTTTTGGTTGTTGTAGTGGTTATTACTTCCAGCATGTTCGACAAGGCCACTGATTTCAAGAAATGCTCAACTTGTGTTAACAAGATCACATCTTAGGACCTGCACTGCTTATATGTATTCTGCTTAGGAGTGTCTCATTTAGGCACAGAATGTTAATCATGTACATCTTTTGTTGCTGCCCAAGCAGGAGGTTCAGCCACTGCTGTTTGGGAGACATCATCTCATTCTACTAAGAAGACAAAGGAAACCAAAGTTCCAAGGGACAAAAAGAAGGAGAAGGAAAATAGAAAGGAACAAACTAGAGAGAAGGAAAGAGAAAGAAAAGAAATATAAGAAACTAGAAAAAGGTATCCGGATTTGTTGGGGCAGTTTGCCATGGCTCCTAAGACACAGATATGCTCGGGTCCAGAGGTTTCTCATCTCTTCACTGTCTCCCCCTCTTCATTTTTACCCTGAGCTAGTAAGCTCAAGGCTTCATTCTTCATTCCTTCAAGAGAAGCATCAGAGTTCTTCTTGGCCACCATTGGTGGCTTCATCCTTCAGGTCCTTTTGTATAACAGAGTCTGTCCGAAGCCGATGTTGACAGAATGATGCAAAAGTTCTTCCAGACATACTCTGTTGATGACTATTCCAGTTCTGGCTCCTTCAATGGCTTTAGGCATGGTTCATACTGCCTCACCATTGGTTTCTCCTATGCTGGTCCAACTGTCTGATCTGATGTCTGAGTTTGTCCCATAGAGCACCCACATAGGAGCTGACAGCACTTTCAGTTTCATCTCTGGTTTCCCTCACTCTGTCAACCCTGACCTTGTTGGATTGGGATGATTCTCGGAGCCCAAGCATTTTGAGCCAAGTGTCAGGGCTGACCCTGAAATTTTTGGAGCCAAACCTGCCCTCAGCTCTCAAAAGCTCAGTGCCATTGTCTATCTCAGAGCTTGAATGTATCAGAGTCATGGGCACTCTATCCTAGCCTGCTGTGGCTTTGGGGGGGGGGGGTGCTTCTTTGGCTTTTGAGAGAGTTTTCTGCAGGTATAGAGAAGAGGTGACTCTACCCCTCTGGGTTACATCCCAACCTCCTGTGGATTGTATTTCCACTTCTGCTCATCTTGGTTGACAGGGACAGTCAGCATCATTCTGCCTCAGGGGTTCTTGCTAGGAAAGTTCCCTGTCTGTTTCTAAGCTTTCTCAGGAAGCTCCCATTGGAGAGAGACTAGAAAATGACTTTGATCACCAAGGAGGGGTTCCCCATGATCACCTCTGGAAGAAATCTCCTTCAGAAATATTCTGGAGTTAATGGAGCAAAGAGGGGGTTGATCCTCTGATGTCCTGTCTCCAGATGAGTCTCTGTTCCCTGAGGTGTTTGAGGCTGACTGTTTTACCTTCTAGGTGGTTCTGCTTGCTGAAAAACTAATACACCTAGTTTCTCAGCAGGCATGGAAGGAGCCTGATGTAGTGCAGCTAACTCCATGCAAACCAGACAACATTTTAGTGGTTCCTAGAAATAAGTCCCATTGGAGCAAGGGCTCCCAGTAGATGCCATGGTTGTTGTAACAGACACAAGGAAAGAGCTATCAGAGGAAAATACTTCTGTTTATTGAGTCTAGGGTGTTAGGTTTGGAAAACTGACATACACTTCAGCAGTCTTTGCACTCAGAGCACCGAACTATCTCTGCTGACGTGACCCATTTTCAGAGGGACTTGATAAAGAAATTGTCAAAATCTCTGTCCGGTAACCTGCCTATAGGCATACAAAAATCAGTGGAGACTCAGCTGTGTACGCTGCAGTCTAAGACTGATGTATCTAGGTGTCTGTTATCGAATGCAGCTGATGGTGCATCTAGGGCATCAGGCACTGGAGTTGCTATCTGTCAGCATGCCAGGATATGCCTATGCGACTTTGTGAAAGGCTTCAAGATGTCCTTCATCAAGGCCCCCTTTGACAGTTTTACCCTGTTCGGACCTAAAATGAAGGAAACGCTTACTGGAAGCAAGCAGGAAAGCAAGACCCTGTCTGCCATTGGCATAAGTTTTACCACCCTACTAAGGGCCTTTTCCTGAAGTCATAATTGAGGGGATAAAGCTATGGTTCTGAAAATCCCAAGGTTCTGGCAAGGAATCAAGATATCACATAATAGTCCTACAGTGGATGCTTTCTGTTCAGTAGTCCTTGATGTTTACATGCCCTTCATGCACCAAAACGTCCCACACTGATGTGCAGGAAATGCATCAGTTGGTGGTTGATCTCTCCTATGGTGTCATGCTATCGGCCTTTTCTCCCTACCTCCCCCGGTAGCCATGGTGACCAGGGATGCTTCCTTACTGGGGTGGGGGGAGCATGTTGAAAGGAAGACTGTTCTTGGTTGGCAACAGAGGCTGGTCTTCTCTTTAATGTCTTGGAAATTAGGTCAGTCCTAGTGTTGCAGGCCTTTCTGGACACCCTGCATGAGGGTATGATCTTTGCCCATACAGATGTCATGGGAGTAGTTTGGTACATCAACAAGCAGGGAGAAACTAGTTTGTATCCACTGTGCTGGGAAGCCATGACAATGTGGTAATGGGCAATGTCTTCCCACTGCTTCCTGGGCCCAGTGCACATCCTGCGGACTTCTAATGTTCTGGTAGACAGACTGAGCAGCTCTGTTCTTCTGCCCCACAAGCTGCCCCTTAGTCAAACATTGCTGACACAGATTGTGAGTCACTGGGACCAACCTTGCTACAATCTTTTTGCTTCATAACTGAACAAGTGCAGCAGTTACTTTGTCCTCATTCTTCCACAGGGACAGACACTGAGGGATGATCTAGTTCACAGTTGTCCTCTGGGTTTCCTTTATGCTTTTCCACCATGCCTTGTGATAATAAGGTTTATTTTTATTTATTTATTTATTTTATTTTGTTTACCAGGAAAGTCCAGCTGGGCACAAATCTCATTTTCAGCAGAGGTTGGGGAAGAAAAGTTCCACATAAAATACATGTTTACAATGAAGAACAGTAAAATTAGACCTGTTAAGTGTTACTTTGCAGGTAGTATTGAGACAAATAGTAAAGATATTTATCATATACTTTAGAAGTTGTATTTTGCATAACTCAGAAAATGTTAGCATGTAATAGCTGGAGATGTAAGAGCAATGATAGTACACATAGGTTCATTATATGTATATTGACATTAATGAGGTAGGATGTCACTGGAGTGGGAACATAAAAATGGAGGAGGTTGAGGAAGGCTAATAGCAAAAAATAATGAAGAAAAACATAAGTAAAAAAAGTTCTGATAGTGTGTAGGTTGAGTTAACACTAAATAGGTAAAATGATGAGATGGGTAAGGAGAGGATATTAGTAGGACAGGAAAAGCAGGAAGTGCAAGGCCAGAGCTTTTCACTTTGCTTCCTTCTGGCACCAGCAGATTTGGTTTCCCTTCCTCTGGCCTCATGTAGTACATTTGCCTTGGATGTTTGGACCCTCCTGCATACCTTCCGTATCACCAATCTGGTTACCCTCACCGAGACTAAAAGATCCTAAAATTGACTGGATAGTTTCTCCAGTTTTAACGGTGGCCAGGGATGCCAGGCTGTCTGCCCTAGTTATTCATATGTTATCATCCTCACAAAAAAACAAACAGCAAGAAGCTTTACCTTAGCAAATGGAAAATAATTACCACATGGGTTTGCTCCAGAGACTTAGACCCTTTCTCAGCTCCTCTTCCATCCATTCTGGACTTCTTGGCAGTATTGTTTCCCAAAGGATCTAGTTTTTTCAACTTTTAAAGTACAATTAGCAGCCTTTTCCAATTTTCATGTGGGACAGAATTAAACTTCCATTGTTGCTATAAAGGTTTTCAAGGCTTTTTTTTAAAGGAATCTTCCTTTTAAGACCTCCAGTCAAGGATTCATTTTCCTGCTGGGATATTGCTATCATGCTATAAGCTTTGACAAAAGCTCCCCTTGAACCTGCTTCTTCAGTAGACCTAAATTTTCTTTCTTAAGAAACTCTCTTTCTGGTGAAAATTACATTGACAAAGAATATCTTGGAAGTGCAAGCTGTGTCATGCAAACCTCCACATCTGTTTTTTCATGAATATAGGGTGCCTCGTGAGAAAAAATCCTAACGTCTTTCTGAAAGTGGCCTCTGAACCAAACCTTAAACTGTGAATATACCAATGTTTTTCATAAAGTTCTCAAACAAATGGGAATATACCTTACATTTGCTAGACATTTATGTCAACTTCTTTATACTTTAATCAGTTTTTAACCCTCATTTCCCATCTTTAACTTTAAAACTGAAACACATAATAGTTCTACTGACATTACTGTAATCCCAAAAGGTTCATCTCAGAATCATATAATCAGTTACAATTATTACATTTACTGTTGCTCTGGATTCACTGTAAAAAAACATGCAGGTGGGTGCGTGCGTGAGTGGATGTACCTTCCTTGAAGGTTGAGCATCGGGCTGGCAACTCGACACCGTAAAAATTCACTGCCACTCATTAGCAGACCGTAGTTCCACGTTGGCGACCCCTAACTGGGAAAAGCTGAAAGACAGTTGATTGCTCTGTTGTATTGTGTTGTTTACTGTGTAACCAGTTCGGAGCTTTTCTCCCCGGGCCTCAGATGAAAATGGGCAATCAGCCCAGTTGGACTTTCCTGGTAAACAAATGTTAAATAAATGAATAAAACTCTGGTTTTATTTACACAAGATAAAAGATAACAGAAAATCTGATCAGCACCACAAGTTGGATGTACAGTTCAAATTCTGTACATCCTTTGACGCCACCATTCTCTGGAATATCCTTCCTTGAAACCACCTTGGTTTTGGGTAGTTTGGGAATCTGTCCCAATTTGTTCACAGAAGTGATCCCCGGGGTGTATTTCCTATTTCCCATCCACTCAACAAGATTTTTCTTGAAGAGTGCTAATGAAGAACTTTGCTTGACATAGATGGGTAGCTTGTTCCAGAGTATAGGAAGTCTCTGGGGCAGGAATCTATCTCTCCAGCGTGTCCTGTTTATTGTGGTGACAAGGTTTAGGTCCCTAGAGTGAGTGTAGCTTGGAGGGATTGGGATTTCTTTAGGTGTAGCATGTCCAACAGCTCTGGGTTTGACATAGCTTTATATGTTAGGCAGAGTTCACCTCGGAGTAGCCGATATGCTACAGAGTAAAGCTGGAGTTTTTTGAGGCGGTCAGTGTAGAGCATTTGTTTGAGGCCAGTATTCCTCTTTGTGAGGTACTTCTGTGGCCTTTCCAGCTGCTGCAGATGTCTTGTGAGGTACATTCCAAAAGGGGCATTGTACGCTATAATGGGTGTAATGAGTGACGAGTAGAGGGGAACAATTACCTTTTTTTTTTCCTGGATGAGAAAACTTTTATGATGAGGTGTGCCACGTAGAAGGACTTCCTGACTACTATCAAAAGAGAGACTACTGTCCACCTGGGTCCCAAGGTCTCTTATCATGCATTTGGTGTTAAGTAGATTGCTGCCTATGTGGTATTTCATGGGTACAGAGTTTTTACCAAAGGGGATGACACTGCACTTTTTGGCATTGAGCTTGAGGTCATGGCTCTAACACCAGGCATCTGTCTCAGTGAGGCCCTTCTGTAGGATGTCCACATCATCTGGGGACTTGACTATGGCTCTTAGTTTGCAGTCATCTGCGAACTTCGTCAGCCTAAGGCCTTCTGTGTTAGCCTGTACTTCAGAGAAGTAGATACCAAACAGGAGAGGTCCCAGGACGGAACCCTGTGGCACTCCACTTGTCATTGCCTTGAGGTCAGATTTGGAGTCTGCAACTTTTACAGTGTGGGTTCTGTCAGTGAGCCAGTTGACAACCCATCTTATGACGTAGGGTTTTATACCTAGTTTAGTGAGTTTAGCTATAATTCCAGAATGGGGGATGGTGTTGAAAGCCTTGGCGAGGTCAAGATAGGCTGTGTGAATCACCTTACTCTCATCCATGGGTTTGGTGACTGCCTCAAAGAAGTTGGATCAGGTTCAGGAGGCATGATCTGCCTTTCACAAACCCGAACTGGGTGGGATCCAGAGTTTGGAGGTTACCAATGTCTTTGTTTGAGTTCCATGATGATACGTTCCATGGCCTTGCAGACCAGGCTCGTCAGGCTAATAGGTCGATAGTTCCCGGGATCAGTGGTGGCTCCCCCTTTGTGGAGTGGGATAACTGTTGCTGTGTGCCATTCAGTGGGCACAAAGCCTGATGAGAGGCTATTATTGAACATGGTGCTTAAGTGGGGAGCCAGTTCTTTCTGAAGTTCGTGTAAAACGCAGCCTGGGATGTTGTCCGGTCCCATGGAAGCTGTGTTTTTGGCTTTAGAGTGTGCAGCTTTTACCTGCGTAGTTGTGATTACATGGACTCTGCATTCTTCCTGTATAGATATGGGCCCTGTAGGGGGTGAGAGGGGGGTAAAGTTAGCACTGAACCGATCTGCCAGGATGTTGGCAATATCAGTTGGTTCTGTAATTTTCGTGCCTTTGTGCTGCAACTCAGAGCAGATCTGGGTGTTGCCATCTAGATTCTTGACATAGCTATAGAATGCTTTGTGGTTGTCCTTGGATTTAGTGGTGGTTTTGTTTTCGTAGCTAGCTTTGGAGGATCTTATAAGGGATCTCAGCTTCTTACTGAGGCTGACCAGGGAGCTCCTCCACTCATGTGATTTTATTCTCTTTTGCAACAGTTTCTTCCTTCTGTAGTACAGTGTGTATATATATATATATATATATATATATATATATATATATATATATATATATATATGTATGTATGTATATATATATACTGTAAGAGGAAAGACAGTGTCACATGACTAAGAAAACTAATTTTAACATTTGAGTACTTGTATTTCAAGTAGAAGTAAACTCTTTGACACCATTTTTCAGGATGTGTCCAGAGTGAACCTGTGTATTTTACAAGATGGATGTTTAACTTCCCTGTTTCAGTGAATACGCTTCTCTTCTAATTTGCCATTATTCTTTCCTGTTCTTAAAGTTCCTACTGTTGTTGATATGGTTATTACTTGACATTTTTTAAGTGCTTTAGAACTTATGGCAGCACCAGTTCACATGTCTGAATTTGCCAGTTTATGCATGACTGTGTTACAGTGGATCTTGAAAGTTCATTGTGGTCTCTGATAGAAGACGCCATAAGACAGCATATCAAGATTTGCTTCTCTTCTGCCTGGTGTACAGTGAATAATAATTTTCCACAAACACTCTGTATCCAGTTTTTACTATTCTGCCCTTCTGCCACAGTTTTTTTAAGATCAGCTCTTTCTGCTCGTATGATTGCATTTTTACTAATACAGGTCTTAAATGCTTTCCCGTGGCCAAGTTTAGAGCATACACATACATGATCTGCCCTTTCAGTTAACAAATCTACAGTGGAATATCATTCCTGCTATTATTTATGCTTTCATAAAATTTATACAGTCTGTTATTTCCAGTATTTCTGGTACAGTACAAAATCTGAAGTCGTTGCATGCTCTGTCCTCTAACTACCATTTTTTGAAATGGCTCTTTTTGAGCAGTCTCATGCTCAGCCAGCCTTTTCTTCATTCCATCCTCTGACTTTTGCCATTTTATCAGTTCATCTGAATAGTTAGTGTTTTCAGTTGTTTTCTAGCCTTTTATTATGTTGAATTGATATAGTCCTTCAGTGATTAATTTATTTTAATCAGTTCTATGTAGATTTGACTTACTTTTTCAAGCTGTCTATTAAATCATTACTGGAGCTCAAACTGCTTTTTTGCTGAACAGCTGCAGTATTTTTCCCAGTCAGTGTTGTCTCTCCAACTTTTCTAGTTGATTTTCTTTCAGGCTGTCTGTTTCTTGTTTGCTGGCATCCAGGCAGTATACTTACTACGCAGTAAATGAATTTTACTAAATTAGGCAGAATTACTCTCTTATTTATCATTTTTTCACATTGGGAGAGCTGAAATTAAGCTGATCATTCTGCAGCTCTCTTGGAAAAACTCTGTTATTGTTTTGTTTTTTTTCTTTAAGTGCCATTGCTGTTATTAGATTATGTTGCACTTTATATTATTGTTGCTTCTGTTGATAATTTGTTGTTGGAAGGTTTAGCAATAAAGGCATTTGGTTTGAAGTGTTAGTGTATGTGTATGTATATATAGATATGTGTGTGTATGTAAATATGTACATATGTGTATGTGTATATATGTGTAGGTTCTGTGTTTAATCCCATGTTCATTACATAGAAGGTTTTGTTAGGAAGATAGTTTTGTCAAACTGCCTGTTCATTGCAGGATGCCAGCATTTGTTTTGCAGGATTGCTACACAGTGGGGCATGGGATTTTGTCCTTTTCCCACAGTTTTGCAGTTTCTTGATTTGGTATGTGTATTTAACAGGGGGTATGGGTGGTCTAGTTGGGCTTGCCTCTTAGCTTAAAACATTTTTCTTTTTCTTTTTCTTTTTTCAGTTGAGTGAGATACAACCATTTGCAATCAATGTACTGAATGTTGATTTAGTGAGTCGGAGATTTAGTAAAATGTAATAATGTATACATGTGTGCGTCACACACACGCGCGATTACTTAAAATATGTGAAACTCCCAAATGTCAACGTCTGTTTTGCTGACACACGTAAGTAAAAAAACAGATGGTTGACGGGTGTGCAGAATTAATGTGTGATCTTTGAGGTAGTATATATAATTATCAAGGAGTGACTGGGCACAGGGGGTTGTCACCCCTGCAAAAAAAAAAAAAAAAAAGTGCTGTAATCTTACATGCTTCAAGGTTGTTTCTTGGAACATGTGCAGTTGCATGTCGACATTTTTTTTTTATTTCTGTGTGTCTGTGATTTAAATTGGCTGTAGGTTTGTGTGTGTGTGCATGTGTATGAGTCGTCTTCTTCTTTCGGCTGCTCCCATTAGGGGTCGCCACAGCAGATCAACTGTTTCCATTTCCTCCTGTCCTCTGCATCTTGCTCTGTCACACCAACCACCTGCATATCCTCTCTCACTACATCCATAAACCTTATCTTAGGTCTTCCTCTTTTCCTGTTACCTGGCAGCTTCATCCTTAGCGTCTTTTTCCCAATATACTCTGCATCCCTCCTCAGCACATGTCCAAACCAACATAATCTTGCCTCTCTGGCTTTGTCTCCAAACCTTCCAACCTGGGCTGACCCTCTAATATACTTATTCCTAATCCTGTCCATCATAGTCATACCCAGTGCAAATCTTAACATCTTCAACTCTGCCACGTCAAGCTCTGACTCCTGCCTTTTTGTCAATGCCACTGTCTCCAACCCGTATAACATAGCTGGTCTCACTACCCTCTTGTAGACCTTCCCTTTCACTCTTACTGGTACTCGTCTGTCACAAATTACTCCTGACACTCTTCTCCACCCACTCCATCCTGCCTGTACTCTCTTCTTCACCTCTCTTCCACACTCACCATTACTCTGAACTGTTGACCCCAAGTACTTAAACTCATTCACCTTCGCCACCTCTACTCCCTGCATCCTCACCATTCCTCTGTCCTTCCCCTCATTCACACACATATATTCTGTCTTGGTCCTGCTGACCTTCATTCCTCTTCTCTCTATAGCATATCTCCACCTCTCCAGGGTCGTCTCCACCTGTTCCCTACTCTCACTACAGATCACAATGTCATCTGCAAACATCATAGTCCACGGGGACTCCTGTCTGATCTTGTCTGTCAATCTATCCATCACGATTGCAAATAAGAAAGGGCTCAGAGCTGATCTTTGATGTAATCCCACCTCCACATTAAACGCATTTGTCACTCCCACCGCTGTCACACTACCCTTGTACGTATCTTGTACCACTCTTACATACTTCTCTGACACTCCCGACTTCCTCATACAATACCACAACTCCTCTCAAGGCACCCTGTCTTATGCTTTCTCTAAATCCACAAAGACACAATGCAACTCCTTCTGACCTTCTCTGTACTTCTCCATCAACACTCTCAGAGCAAACATCGCATCTGTAGTGCTCTTTCCTGGCATGAAACCATACTGCTGATTACTAATCATCACCTCCCTTCTTAACCTAGCTTCCACTACTCTTTCCCATAACTTCATGCTGTGACTTATCAGTTTAATCCCTCTGTAGTTACTACAGCTCGGCACATCACCCTTATTCTTAAAAATCGGTACCAAAACACTTTTTCTCCATTCCTCAGGCATCCTCTCACTTTCCAAGATTTCATTAAACAATCTAGTTAAAAACTCCACTGCCATTTCACATAAACACCTCCATGCTTCCACAGGTATGTCATCTGGACCAACAGCCTTTCCGTTCTTCATCCTCTTCATAGCTATCCTTACTTCCTCCTTGCTAATCCACTGCACTTCATGATTCACTATCCACACATCATCCAACCTGCTCTCCCTCTCATTCTCTTCATTCATCAACCCCTCAAAGTACTCTTTCCATCTGCTCAACACACTCTCCTTGCTTGTGAGTATGTTTCCCTCATTATCCTTTTATCACCCTTACCTGCTGCACATCTTTACTAGCTCGGTCCCTCTGTCTAGCCAATCGGTACAGGTCCTTTTCTCCCTCCTTAGTGTCCTGCCTTTTATACAACTTTTCATACGCCTTATCATTAGCCTTCGCCACCTCTCTCTTTGCCATGCACCTCATCTCCTATACTCTTGTCTACTTTCTTCATCTCTTTGACAATCCCACTTCTTCTTCACCAACCTCTTTCTCTGTATACTCTCCTGTACTTCTTCATTCCACCACCAGGTCTCCTTGTCCTCCTTCCTCTTTCCAGATGTCACACCAAGCACCCTTTAGCCATCTCTCTTACTAGCTCTGCTGTAGTTACCCAGCTATTTGGTAACTCTTCACTGCCACCCAGTGCCTGTCTTAACTCTTCCCTGAACATCACCTCACAATTACCCTTTTTCAGTTTTCACCATTTGATCCTTGGTGCTGCCCTCACACTCATCCTCCTCTTCTTGATCACCAATGTTATTCTACAAACCGCCATCCTATGCTGCCTAACTACACTTTCCCCTGCCACCACTTTACAGTCTCCAGTCTCCTTCAGATTTGCCCTTCTACATAAGATATAATCCACCTGTGTGCATTTTCCTCCACTCTTGTATGTCACCCTATGCTCCTCCTTCTTGTTAAAATACGTATTCATCACAGCCATGTCCATCCTTTTCGCAAAATACACTACCATCTGACCTTCTGCATTCCTTTGCTTAACACCATACCTACCCATCACTTCCTCATCCCCTCTGTTCCCCTCACCAACATGCCCAATGAAATCTGCTCCAATCACCAGTCTCTCACCCTTGGGTACAGTCATCACCACTTAATCCAACTCACTCCAAAATTTTTCTTTCTCATCCATCGCACACCCAACTTGTGGAGAATATGCACTAACAACATTCATCATTACACCATCAATTTCCAGCTTCATAAACATCACTCTATCTGACACTCTTTTCACCTCCAAAACACTCTTAGCATACTCTTCCTTCAGGATAATGCCTACGCCATTTCCCCTTCCATCCACACCATGAAAAAAACAATTTGAAACCACCTCCGATACACCTAGCCTTGCTCCCCTTCCATCTGGTCTCTTACACACACAATATACCAACCGTTCTTCGGTTCATCATATCAGCTAGCTCCCTTCCTATACCAGTCATACTGCCTACATTAAAAGTTCCGACCCTCACTATCACAGTCCTAGCTCGTACCTGCTTTCGGGCATGCCTTCCGCCTCTTCTCCTCCTTCGGCCAACAGTAGCCCAATTTCCGCCAGCACCCTGTTGGCGGTTATTGTAACCCGGGCCTCGACCAATCCGTTATGAGTTTCTGTACAGTTTTCTGCATGTGTGATGTGGCACAATTTTAAGCCGGATGCCCTTCCTAACGCAACCCACCCCATTTATCCGGGCTTGGGACCAGCACAAAGAAATGCACTGGCTTTTGCATCGCCAGTGGCTGGGTTGTGCATGTGTATGAGTGATATGGGAAAAAAAAAACAGCAGGGTTAGCAACCCAGTGGTATGAATCTTGGCTATAGATGATTGTCACTGGTGAAGTGACACCCTAACCTCCTGCAGAAAATGGGGCAAAAGGGGTTGTGGATGGAATGGGTGTGACATCAACATTTGGGTGCTTCAGCTACCATAAATACAAACTTATGTCTGTATATTATGTATAACATACTTAAATTTATATAGATTTATATATTTACATATACATATATTTATATGACTGTATATAGTCACATATATTTAGTAGATGTGTATGTATATTTATGTACGTATACGTCTGTGTGTGTACATATATATATATATATATATATATGTGTGTGTGTGTATATATATATATATATATATATATATATATATGTGTGTGTGTGTGTGTGTATATATATATATATATATATATATATATATATATGTGTGTGTGTGTGTATATATATATATATATATATATGTATGTATACGCACGCACAAAAACGCACACACACATATCTATTTATATTTATACATATTTTGCAAAAAATATTTTATTTACAAAAAAATACAGGATGGTAAAGTTGTATTTTAACTCGTGCTGCGGTAGCATTGTCGCCTCACAGTTAGACGTTGCCCGTTCGATTCTCAGAGCGTCTTCTGTGTGGCAACATGCGTGAATGGGTGTTCCTTCGCTGAAGGTTGTGCATTAGGCCTGGCAAGCCAGTACGTAAAAATCTACTGCCAATCATTAGCGGACCGGAGTTCCGCTGTGGCGACCCCTAACCGGGAAAAAAAGCCGAAAGGCACAAACAAATAATATTAGCACTAGAATTTGGTTCCAAGATAACAGTACCTACTGAGAAGGGGTTAGTTAGTCTGCTCTTACATCTGGCATGAGAAACATCCTAACCTTGGCACAAACAACGAACAAACTATAATAACCAACAAGGATGTCCAGGCAACCAGGAGATATCTTCAACAGCCAACCAGCATACAACCGAACTGTTGTAAAAATAAGTCCAAAACGAAATGAATAATCCAATGCAGTTTATTGAACAACAACGAACGAAGATGACCTAGGTTTCGTTCGAAAACGAACTTCTTCAGATAACATACTACAAACAACACCCTCCTTATATACACAATGCCTTGTGCTTAATTACTACAATTAAGCCATAATTGAACAAGTGAAATCAATTAACCGTATTAAATGCACAGTAACTTATTTTGTTAAAAATAGAATATACCATGCTCATAAAACCTATAAAACAACGTACCAACCTAACTAAAACTATCTAACTAATCATACCAAATACACTTAACTAAAAATATACATATATACATACTCATGACTAAAAAAATATATATATATGTATGTATATTGGTATTGTTAAATATGATAAATATATATTACTACATATATAGTTCCTTACCTAATGTACATTATTAAAATCACTCACATGGAACTATTCTAATATTATTATATTATGTTTTTGTTAGGTTGGTACGTTGTTTTATAGGTTTTATGAGCATGGTATATTCTATTTTTAACAAAATAAGTTACTGTGTATTTAAAACGGTTAATTGATTTCACTGGTTCAATTATGGCTTAATTGCAGTAATTAAGCACAAGGCATTGTGTATATAAGGAGGGTGTTGTTTGTAGTATGTTATCTGAAGAAGTTCCTTTCCGAACGAAACCTAGGTCATCTTCGTTCGTTGTTGTTCAGTAAACTGCATTGGATTATTCATTTCGTTTTGGACTTATTTTTACAGCAGTTCGGTTGTATGCTGGTTGGCTGTTGACGATATCTCCTGGTTGCCTGGACATCCTTGTAGGTTATTATAAACATCATAACCTTGACATTGCAAATAATGCGGTGAGAACAAATATACATACAGTGGCAAGGGGGCTCCATTTTTAAGGTAAGCGTTTGTATTTTGAAGATGTACATACTTAATATAGTAAACTGTAGTTAGTCAGCAGTTTGTTTTGATGGTTGATATAGCCGCATAAATCTGCTAAGCTCACCCTTGAGGCTTGTCTGGTAAATTTAACAGTTTTAAGGAATACTTCACTTAACGTTTATATAGGACATACAGTCTCTCTGCTGCTGATGACCTATTAATGAATTAATATCACTTCAAGATGGATTTTACATTATTTTATGTACCGTGCATAAATATCGTTTTTGTCTTCTACAGGATAATGTTTTAAACATCATAAATCAAATCATGGATGAATGCATTTCTGAAGATAGAGCTAACCGTGACTTTTGTGTCAAGTTTCCAGATGAAATAAGGCATGACAACTTAGGTGGACAGCTTTGGTTTGGGGCAGAGGTAAGCATATCTGTCTGTATTCCTTCCAGAACATGAAAAAGTGATCTACATTTTGAAAAGAATGATCTGAGCAATGTTTTAAGCTACCTTTGCTTATTTGATTCTGTTTGGATATGGTAAGTTTTGTGTCAGGTATGCAAAGCTACATCATAAGGAACAATTTCTAAGAGGATGCAAACTTCTTGAGTAATTCTGACCTTGTTTTTCTAACATTGACATTTTTTATAATTTTCCTGAAGTGTTCCTACATTTAAATTTATAGAAGTTTTAAACATAGGTTCATAGGTGTGTACTAGGCTAATGGGCCTGGAGCCTTTACAAGCCTATCCCATAAGATTACCCTGGCATCGTGCCACCTGACCTTAGTTTCCAGTGCCTCTGTTGAGTAGAGCCCTGGAGTGATCCCCAGGGTGAATTTTCTATTTCCCATCCACGCATCAAGATTTCTTTTGAAGAGGGTCAGTGAGGTGCTCTGTTTGACATGTATGGAATTCTATCCCATAGCATGGGCAGTCTCTGGGTTATGAACCTGTCCCTCCATCACGTTCTGTTGATTATGGTAATGAGGTTGAGGTCTCTGGAGCATGTGGTGCAGAGGGATTGGGATTTCTTTAGATGTAGCATTTCTAACAGAGCTGGATCAGACATGGCTTTGTAAGTCAAGCAGAGATCGCCTCTAAGTAGGCTATATGAGACAGAGAATAGTTGGAGTTTTTTGAGTCTGTCCATGCAGGGCAAGTGTTTAAGGCATAGGATCCTCTTTGTGAGGTACTTTTGCGGCCTCTCCAGTTGTTGCAGGTGTCTAGTGAGGTACATGCCAAATGGGGCATTGTACTCGATGATTGGCCTAATGAGGGAAGAGTAGAGGGAGACAATGACCTCTTACTTCCTGGATGCAAAACCCTTAGTAATGAGATGTGCCACATAGAAGGGCTTTCTGACCACAGTGGCAATGTGGTGGTCAAAAGAGAGGTTGTTGTCAACCCATGTTCCCAGATCTCTTGTAACGTCTTCTGTGTTTACTGGACTACCATCGATGTGGTAATTCATGGGAACCGGGTTTTTCCCAAAGGGGATGATGACACATTTTTTGGCATTGAGCTTAAGGCCATGGTTCTGACACCAGTCGTTGGTCACAGTGAGGCCTTTGTGTAGGATGTCAACATCACTTGGGGAGTTGATAATGACTCCCAACTTGCAGTTGTCTGCGAACTTTGTCAGCCAGGGTCCCTTCGTGTTGGACTGGACTTCTGAGAAGTAGATACTAAACAGGAGAGAACCCAGGACCTGATCCCTGTGGGACTCCACTAGTGCCTGGTCGGCTGTCTGACTTGGAGTCAAGTACTTTCACACTGTGGGTTCTGTCTGTGAGCCAGTTTGGAACCCACCTAGTGATATAAGGGGTTGATTCTTAGCTTAGTGAATTTTTCTGATTCCTGAGTGTGGAATGGTATCAAAGGCCTTGGCCAGATCAAGTTGGGTTGTATGAACCACCTTGCCTTCATCCACAGTTCTGCTGACTGACTCAAAGAAGTTGACCAAGTTGAGCAGGTATGATTTACCCTTCACAAAACCCAACTGTGTGGGATTCAAAGTTTGGAGATTCCCTATATCCTTGCGTATTAGGTCCATGATGATGCGTTCCATAGCTTTGCATATCAGACTTGTCAAGCTAACGGGGCAATAGTTCCCAGGGTCTGTAGTCGCTCCTACTTTGTGGAGAGGGATGACTATAGCAGTGCGCCATTCGATAGGGACAAAGCCTGAGTTGAGGCTGTGATTGAACAGGTCATACAGGTGAGGTGCCAGTTCACCCTGTACTTCATGTAGAACACAGCCAGGGATATTGTCAGGTCCCATAGAAGCAGTATTCTTGGCCTTGGACAGTGTTGTTTTAACCTGTGCAGCAGTAATACTGGGTGCCTGGCAATCTACTGGTGATGTGATTGGTCCTTTGGGGGGGGGGTTAAGTTGGCACTGAATTTGTCTACCAGTGTACTGGCAATATCTGTTGGCTTGGTATAGGACATACCATTGTGCAGTAGCTCAAAGCAAATCTGGGTATTGCCGTGGAGGTTCTTTACATAACTGTAGAAGGCCTGGTTGTTGTCTTTACTATCTGCTGCAATTCTGTTTTCATAGGTAGCTTTAGAGGATTTGATGAGGGATCTCAACATTTTGTTGAGGCTGAGAAGGGAGTTTTTCCAGTCTTGGGAATTCACCTTATTCCGCATCAGTTTCCTCCTCCTGTTGTAGAGTTTATGGCAGGGGACCACCAGATTGGCTTCCTTTTTTTTGGAGGAGAGCATCTTGGTTATGTTGGGTATGGTGAGATCCATGCATTTGTGTACGTGTTCGTACAGGGCTTTGCTGTATGATTCAGCGGTCATGCAACTATTCTCCATTTGCATGGGTGCCGTGAAGTTGGTCACCTCTGTTTTTAGGAACCCAAAGTTAGCTTTTGAGACGTTTTTCATGGTGGTTACCTTTGCGAGGGGTGGGGATGAAGATTTCCAAGATGATTTGCTTGTGGTCGGATCTAACCAGGGAGGAGTTGACTATTGTTGTAGAGCAACGGTCACCCATGTTAGTAAGACTGCTTTTCAGTTTATAGCATCCTACAGACCACCTTCTCAAAGTCAGGAATCCCATTCGGCCTTCCTGAAAACATAGGAGAACATGAAGATCTCTCCGAACACCATTATATTGGGCGACTTCAACTACCCAAACATTGACTGGGAGCAGTACTCAAGCCCCAGCACCTTAGCCCAAAGATTCCTGAAAATTATAAACTCAGATGCTATGGAACAACTAGTCACCACTCCCACAAGAGGGGACAACATACTAGACCTGATCATTACCAACATGGGGACTCTATGCTCCACACCAGAAGTATATCCCTCATTGGTAAGATCAGACCATAAATTAATTTCACTGGATGTCCACATCCCGACCCCACCCCCAGCCCAGAAAACCACAGTGAAAAACTTCTCAAAAGCGAACTTCTCACTTCTCAAAACCTAAGTGGAATCCTTCAAGGCCCCAGGGCCAGTGGAAACTACAGCCCAAACTGCAGAATCCTATATAAATGCATTCTACGGACATCTCTAGGAATGCATGGATCATGCTATCCCAAACAAAACCAAGACCCAATCATCCAAACGCAGGCGTCCAGTCTGGTGGACCCCTGCCATAAATAAACTGTACAACAGAAGGAGGAAGCTACTACATGATAGAGCAAAATCCCTAATAGGGAAGGCATCTCTGATCAGTACTAGCAAAAAATTACGATCCCTCATAAAATCCTCCATGGCCAGTTTCGAGAGAAAAATTGCACAGGACACCAAAGACAATCATAAGGCTTTTTTCAGTTATGTTAGAAACCTGGGATGCAACTCCCAGACTTGTTCTGAGTTGATTCTAAATGAGAAAAAATACACTGAACCCACAGACATCGCCAATATCCTGGCAGACAGGTTCAGTGCAAACTCCCCCCCCCCCCAAAAGAGCAAGTATCTATCCCGGCAGAGGGCTGCCTCCCAAACATCTCAGATGCTCAGGTGAAGGCTGCCCTCCCCAAAGCAAAAAACACTGCTTCCATGGAACCAGATGGCATCCCAGGTTGCGTCCTACATGAACTACAAGAGGAACTAATCCCTCAAATAAAACAGCTATACAATCTCAGCCTCACTACAGGATATGTGCCCACAGAATGGCGTACAGCAACAGTGGTCCCACTCCACAAAGGTGGAATCTACGGACCCTGGAAACTATCTCCCCATAAGCCTGACTAGCTTAGTCTGCAAGGCTATGGAGAGGATCATCATGGAGCTCATAAACAAAGACATTGGGGACCTACAGACACTAGATCCTAGCCAGTTAGGCTTTGTCAAGGGCAGATCCTGCCTTTTGAACCTGGTTGACTTCTTTGAAACAGTCACCAAAGCCATAGATGAAGGGAAGGTAGTCCACACAGCCTATCTGGACCTTGCAAAGGCATTTGACACAATACCCCACTCGGGCATCATAGATAAGCTATCCAGCTTAAATATAAACCCCTATGTCACAAGATGTGTCGCAAACTGGCTCAAAGACAGAACCCACAGAGTGAGAGTTGCTGGAGCCATGTCAGACTCGAAACTGGTCACAAGTGGCATCCCACAGGGTTCTGTCCTGGGACCACTCTTGTTCGGTATATACTTTTCCGAGGTACAGGCAAACGTGGGAGGACTATGGCTCACCAAGTTCGCAGACGACTGCAAACTGGGCGCCATAATCAACTCTCCAGCTGACACAAACATCCTTCAAAAAGGTCTCACAGAGACAGATAACTGGTGCCAGCGCCATGGTTTAAAGCTAAATGCCAAAAAATGGATAGTCATACCCTTTGGCAAAAACAATGTGCCCACAAATTACCACATAGGCAGAAACCCATTAAGTACAGATAAATTTATTAGGGACCTGGGGACCCAGGTTGATAGCAATCTCTCCTTTGAAAACCCCATTGCCAAAGTGGTTAGAAAGACCTTCTACATAGCCCACCTCATCACAAAGGGTTTCACATCTAGATCAAGAGAGGTAATTGTGCCCCTTTATTCATCCCTCATCAGGCCCATCATAGAATGCAGTGCCCCTTTTGGGATGTACCTTACCCGACACCTGCAGCAATTAGAAAGACCCCAAAAGTATCTCACCAAGAGGATCATGGGTCTCAAACAGATGCCATATGCTGCTCGGTTAAAAAAACTCCAGCTCTACTCAGTTGCATACCGCCTACTTCGAGGCGATCTATGCCTGACATACAAAGCTATGTCAAATCCAGAATTAATGGACATGCTCCACCTCAGTAAATCTAAATCCCTTAGAGCCACACGCTCGAGGGGCTTGAACCTCAGCACAGAAATAAATAGAACTTGCTGGAGGGACAGGTTCATAACCCAGAGGCTCCCCTCACTCTGGAATAGAATTCGAGTTCATGTGAGGCAGAGCACCTCACTGAATCTCTTCAAGAAGAATCTCGATAAGTGGATGGGGGATCGTAGGTTTGTCCCAGGGATTACTCCCATGTCACTATTAGACAGAGGCACAGTAAACTAAACCTTAAAAAGGGCACAGTATACTCAAATCAAGGGGTGGCGTAATCCATACAGAATCTGGCTAGGCTTATAATTGCCCCAGGGCAGATAGCCTGGTATGAACCTATGAACCTATGACCAGGTCAAGGATGTTGCTACCTCCATTGGGGGTAAGAACGAGCTGGTCCAGGGCATTGGAATTCATGAATTCCAGGAAACGGCAAGTGTATTGGTACATGAGTAATTTTCCCACTTAATGGAGGGGTAGTTGAAGTCACCCAGTATGAGTGTGTTAGGTTGGACCCTAATATTCTCCAGTGTGCGTAGGAACATGGTGTGAGTGTCTTGCAACATGGTTGGGGACCTATAATAGGCTTTGACCTGAATCACTGTCTTACCCAATGTTAGCTGCACCTGAAGTATCTCTGATGCGTTATGTTCAGCTACCAGTATGGAGGTGTGTGCACCCCTTATGAATTTGGAAACACCATCACCTTTGGAGCTTTGGTCTAACTTCTGGGGCCGAAAGGTGTGGAATGAGTTATAGCCTGGTAGTGCAGGGGTGCTTTCTGCTGCCTTGAACCAGGTTTCTGTTACAGCACAAATGTCAGTGTTCTCCATTTTAAGGAGTCCTTCAAGAGAGTACATTTTGAGATTTAGACTTCTAGCATTGAGCAGCATGACCCTCAGATTGCATTTGTTTGTAGCGTTTACGGTGGTAATTTGGTCTTTGGAACATCGCCTAAAAAGGGCACTGTAGGGGTGGCAAGAGCCTTGGCCAGTATATGGAAGCCCAGGGGTGATAGATGCAGGGCATCTCTGGCAAAGTATCAAGGTCTGTCACTCATGTCTTCCCAGGCAAACAGATATTGGATCCCCCTAGAATGACACCAGAAACTTAGCCAGTTGTTGAAATCAGTCATTTTCTGCTTGTTCTGTGGTATCATTCTGGTTGATGGTAGGATGCTGCTCAGGGCTAGGGTCGTACCCACCTGGGATACATAATCTGAGAGCTCCTCCAGGTCTCTTTTCATGTAGTCCAGGAAGGTACTTCTCAGGTCATTCACACCCAAATGTACAATGACAGAGTCATATTTGTACCTGTTGCTGAGGGACCTGAGTGTGTGCATTATATGATGGATCCTGGCACCTGACTGTTACTTTCTCCTTATTCAACCTAGTGAGTGAGACATCAGTGTGCCTTACTATCGAGTCACCTATGACTAGTGTGCTGGGCATGCTGTTTTGCCTTTAGGGGCTTTGGTTGTGTGGCACACTGTTTAGGAGAGTTATGTGTCTCATGATTAGTGTTTTGTTGTGGTGGTCAAGTGCGTTTCTGCCTTGGAAGTCTCTGCTGTTTGGGTAGATTTTTATTGAGAGCCTCAGCGAAGGTGGGTGTGTGGTTTGTGTTTTTATGTGAAGGCAGTGCTGGTGTGTGTTCTGGAGTGCTGTGTGTTCCATGTGGTGTGGTGCAAGTGTTGACCTTTTCCTCTTGACCAGCTATTCCGGTCTTGGCGGAGAGTGCGTGGCTTCCAGTTTGGCTATACAAGTGCATCTCTCGGAAGTATGAGTGTTGGGCTGTAAGAGGAGAGGGTTGTCTGTGTACATGAGGCAGTTTCTACATTGCCTCAGGATGCCCAAGTTCACCAGGTTAACAGGAGAAAGCACAGAGAACTGACCTTTGGACATGCTTGGAGGGGTGGGCATTAATAATAAGTACTGGAGCGGTTTCCTTGTAGAATGTTTACTTTTGTGTGCTACAATAATTGCTACAAGAAGTCTAGTATGTAAAGTGCTAGACTAATAAGCTAGTAAAAGTGCAGAAGGAGAGAACGAACAGATCTAAGGCAAAAATTGAAGAGCAGACTTTGGCACCTCTCAGAAGGTTACAAACAGTCCTGGATACAGCAAATCTGTATCTGGACTAGACTAGTTACATGAAAGGCAGGAAGCAAGCGTAACCTGGGCTTTTAAACCAGAAAGTTGAAAGAGATGAAAAACTGCCCAAATGGCCAATAAACTACAAATTCTGGGCCAGAAACCACTTCTCTTGTGGGTAGATAGGCTACCTAGTGCTTACCACTCCAACTGATAAGCTAGAAGGCTTCCCTCCAACACAGAAAGGCTTGGGAGGCTCAGAAGCTTACATACAGTCCTGGATACAGCAAATCTGTATCTGGACTAGACTAGTTACAGGAAAGGTGGAAAAAGTGCAAACGGGGGCTTTTAGACCAGAAAGTTGAAGGAGATGGAAAAAACTGCTCAAACGGCCAGTAAACTACAATTTCTGGGCCAGAAACCACTCCTCTTTTTGTAGATAGGCTATCTAGTGTTTACCACTACCACTGATAAGCTTAGAAGGCTTCTCTTGACCCAGAGAGGCTTGTGGGGCTCAAAAGCTTGAAAATAGTCTTGAGGTTCATAGGTTGGTACGAGGCTATCGACCCTTGGGCCTATACAAGCTTAGCCATAACAATTCCCTGGCTATTTCTTCACACAATATTTACTTCCCTGGACGCCTGTCTAGCAGGGTGACTGACGTGATCCCGGGGTGAATTTCCTATCTCCCATCCAGTTGTCAAGTCTCCTTTTGAAGAGGGCCAAAGAGGCACTCTACTTAACATGTATGGGCAATCTATTCCAGAGTATGGGGAGTCTCTGGGTCAGGAACCTATCCCTCCAGCATGTTTTGTTCATTGTTGATGACAAGGTTTAGATTCCTGGAGCATGTGGCTCTGAGGGATTGGGATTTCTTTAACTGGAGCATGTCCAACAGCTCAGGGTTTGACATGGCCTTGTAAGCAAAGATCTCCTCTGAGTAGACGATATGCCACAGAGTATAGCTGGAGTTTTTTTTAGACTGTTAGCTTAGGGCATCTGTTTTAGGCCTGTGATTCTTTTAGTGAGGTATTTCTGCGGCCTTTCCAGCTGTTGCAGATGTCTTGTGATGTACATACCAAATGAGGCGTTGTACTCTATAATGGGTCTAATGAGGGATGAGTACAGTGCGACAATGACCTCCTTTTTTCTGGATGAAAATCCCTTGGTGATGAGGTGTGCCACATAGAAGGATTTCCTGACTGTTGTGGCAATGTGGTTATCGAAGGAGAGACCACTGTCCACCTGTATCCCTAAGTCTCTCATCACACTTTCAGTGTTTAGTGTACTGCCACCTATGTGGTAATTCATGGGTGCATGATTTTTCCCAAAGGGGATAGCTATACATTTCTTGACATTAAGCTTAAGCCCGTGGCTCTGGCACCAAGCATCTGTTTCTGTAAGGCCCTTTTGTAGAATATCCACGTCATTTGAGGATTCAGTAATGGCTCCCAGTTTGCAGTCATCTGCGAACTTTGTTAGCCAGAATCCCTTAGTGTTGGCTTGTACTTCATAGAAGTAGAAGCCAAACAAGAGTGGTCCCAGGACTGAACCCTGAGGTACTCCCATTTGTCACTTGTCTGCAGCTGGATTTGGAGTTGCTACTTTTACAGTCTGAGTTCTGTCAGTAAGCCAGCTGGAAACCCATCAAGTGACATAGGGATTTATGCCCAGCTTAGTAAGTTTATCTATGATTCCAGAGTGGGGGATGGTGTTGTAGGCCTTGGCAAGATCCAGATAGGCTGTGTGGACTGCCTTACCCTCATCCACAGCTCTGGAGACTGAGTTGAAGAAGTCAGTCAGGTTCAGGAGATAAGATCGGCCTTCCACGAACCCAAACTGGGTGGGGTTCAATGTTTGAAGGTTGCCAATGTCTTTATCAGCTCCAGGATAACGCTTTCCATGCCCTTACAGATCAGGCTTGTCAGACTGATAGGATGGTATTTCCTGGGGATTCAAGGTGGATCCCCCTTGTGGAATGGGATAACTGTAGCTGTGCGCCACTCCGTGTGCACGAAGCCTGAGGTGAGGCTATGATTAAACATAACACTTAAGTGAGGTGCCAGTTCATTTTGTAGTTCATGTAGTACACAGCCCAGGATGTCATCTGGTCCCACGGATATTGTATTCTTAGCTTTGGAGAGTGCGATTTCTACCTGTGTGGCCGTGATTACCGGAAGTTGGCAATCATTTGGTATTGAGATGGGCTTTTTAGGGGGTAGGAGGGGGGTGAAGTTGGCACTAAATCGATCTGCCAGGATATTGGCAATGTTCTTGGAATCAGTACATTTAATGCCATTCTGTTGTAGCTCAGAGCAGATCTGAGCATTGCCATTTAGATTCTTGACATAACTATAGCATGCCTTGTGGTTGTTTTTGGAATCTTTGGCAATTTTATTTTCGTAACTAGCTTTGGAGGATTTTATGAGGGATCTCAGCTTCTTACTGAGGCTATTAAGGGAGTTTTTTGCATCTTGGTATTTTCTTCTATTCTGCAACAGTTTCTTCCTTCTGTGTATAGTTTGTTTATGGCAGGGGGACCACCAGATTGGCTTCCTTTTTGTGGAGGAAAGCATCTTGGTTCTATTTTGGATGGCATGATTCTTGCACGAGTGGATGTGCTCATACAGTGCCTTAGTGTAGGATTCAGCAGTTGAACTTTCAGCTCCCTTCTGCATGGGTGTCATGAAGTTTGTCACTTCTGACTTGAATAGTATGAAATTGGCTTTGGAGAAGTTTTTTACCAAAGTTTCCTTACTGGGGGATGGGGTGGGATGTGGATGTCAAGGGTGTTTAGCCTATGGTCAGACCTGACCAATGAGGGAGTGACCACTGGTGTGGAGCATCTATCTCCCATGTTAATAATGACCAGGTCTAGAATATTGGAGCCCCTGGTAGGACAGTGGATTAGCTGATCCAGGGCATTGGAATTTATGAATTCCAAGAACTGTTGGGAAAAGGTGTTGGTACACGAGTAGTTTTCCCAGTTAATGGCAGGGTAGTTGAAATCACCCAGTATTTGGGTGTTTGTTTGTATCTTAATATTTTCCAGTATGTTTAGAAAGGTGTAGTGAGAGTCTTGGGGCATGGTGGGGGATCTGTAGCAAGCTACAATTTGGATTGCAGTCTTACCTAGTGTTAGTTGCACCTGGAGAATTGCAGATGCATTGTGTTGGGCGACTAGCCTGGAGGTGTGAATATCCTTGGTGAATATGGACACTCCTCCACCTTTAGTGTTTCGGCCTTGGTTTGGTGGCTGAAAAGTGTAGTAAGAGTTGTAGCCTGGAACTGCAGGGGTGCTCTCTGGAGCCTTGGACCAGGTCTCAGTTACTGCATAGATATCAATGTTCTCCATTTTTAGGAGTGCCTCGAGAGAGTGCATTTTGAGGTTTAGACGTCTAGCATTGAGTAACATTACCTTCAGATTTAGGTTCATAGGTTCATAGGTTCATAGATTAGTACTAAGCTAACTGCCCTTGCAAGCCATTTTAAGCTTAGCCAATTATCTCTTGTGAGACTCAAACTCTGCACCCTGTGTTTGTAAGGCAAACACCTTAACCATTAGGACACCTTAAACGGTGGTGGTTTTATCCTTTGAACTTTGCCTAAAAAAGGCACTATAGGGGTGGCAAGAGCTTTAGCCAGTAACCTGAATTCCAGGGGTGACAGGTGCAGACCATCTCTAGCAAAGCATCATGGTTTGTCGATCATGTTGCCCCAGGCAGACAGATACTGGATCCCCTTTGAATGACACCAGAAGCTTAGCCGATTGTTGAAGTAAATAATTTTGTCCTTATACTGTGGTATCATTCTGGGCGAAGGCAGGATGCTACTCATAGCTAGGGTCATACCTGCCTGGGCCACATGATCTGAGAGCTCTACCATGTCTCTTTTCATGTAGTCCAGGGAGGTACGTCCGGACAATGACTGAGTCGTATTTGTACTTGTTGTGGAGTGACGTGAGTGTATGTGTTATGTGGCGGATCCTGGCACCCGACAGCAGCTGACTGTCGTTTTCTCCTTGTTCAGCCTGGTGAGTGGGACATCAGTGTGCCTGACTATAGAGTCACCTATGACTAAAGTGTTGGGTACGTTGTCTTGCCTTAAGGGCTGTTGTTGGGTGGCACACTGGTTTTGTGAGCTGTGTGTCACTTTGGTTGTGACTGGTGTTTGTTTGCATTTCAGCTTCGGAGGTCCTTGTTGCTTGGGCAGGTTAATGTCAAGGGCCTCCGCATTTGTGGGTTTAGTATTGCTATGTGTGGGTGTTGATGGTTTGGGTTTTGAAGGGCTGTGTGTTGCTTGAGTTGTAGTACAGGTGTTAATATTTTCCTCTTGACTGTCTAAAGTTGAGTTTTAATTTGCTTTACTTTAAATGCTGTTTATGATGGACTGGTTGTTTTCATATTGTTCAGGACTTTCACTTAGATGTTTACTACATCAAAAGAGTGTTCAGGTACTTGTAGGCATGTTTCAGCAGTGAGACTTGAAGGTACTGCCATCTTTCAGATGAGGCAGCAACACAAGTTCTCATCTGCTTCATTTGGCTAAGTAAGCATTTATGATATAATATAGTTTGCATCTGAAAGAAATGTTTTTTTCCCCAAAAACCTTCATTAGAATTCCTTCATTTCAGTTTAGCTTTATTATTCTTTGTTACACATGAAGCACTGTTTAGCTCAGAAGCAATGTATTTGTCACAAAGTATGTCATTAAGCATTGTGTACATTATTTATTGTGATTGTTGAAGTATTTTTAGGTCATAAATAATTTTGAAATCTTTATAAGTTATGTGCCATTTAATGGAAAGATGTGAACTGCATTAACTATATAAATGGTTATCAAAGAGTTGGAAGATGTATTCCTTGTCATCATTTAATTCCTGTCCTACCAAATGAGTAAGTGGTCAGTCACACACAACTTATCCATAAAATCAAACAGCAGAACTTCCAAAAATATTTACTAGAAAATGGAAATCAGAGTCTAAACCAACCATATTTGAAAGAGTGAATATTGTAACAGAGATAAAAGAACTGGAAATGGGACCTGTAGGTAAACGATGGAGCAACTACATAGAAAAAAATGGAAATTCAGTACAGTATATGCAGAAAATATCTTTGAGGAGGAAGGAGTTTTAAGGGAAGGCAGCAATTGATATATGGTTTGTTTTCTTTTATATAAATGTAAGTTTGCCTGTGCCACAAGTGATAATTCAGTAAAGTTGTTAAAAATAAATAAAAACAGTATAACATATCCACCCAAACCCTTTACTTTAGTATGCTAACTCCACTATCACAACAACATGGAGAAAGCAGAGATGCCTTGCAAAGGTAAGCACAATAGTAAGCATGATTTTTGACTTCACAGTCACGGTATTCAAGATAGGAAATAGGTTGACATCAGGTAACAGAATAAGGAAATAACATCGGAATAAATGGATGTTCGTCATAAGTTAACAGTGGTAAACATGGTTGGTATGTGTAGTTTGAATTATAGGATCTTTGTCTTATAAATACGTCTTTAGACTTTTTTGCAACATTTGAAACTGAAAGAATTTTTCTAGTGCTTCTTTTTTTTGTTGGTGTCATTAACCTTTGGTCGTGGGATAATAACATCACTACATTTCTGTGTGCTACATTGTAATTAGGCTTGGAGCAGTCCATAAAAGCATTGTAGAGACTTTTGGTCATGCTTCTTTCCTTTCATTCTTTGGCGAGTCCCTCAACCTTAGCCTATCCCTTATACTAACTTCAAACTGTTACTTAGTAACTGCAAAAAAAACATGTATAATCAGATGAACTTCCTTTCTTTTACAAGCCACAGTGGTGCAGTGGTAGCGTTGTTGCCTCACAGCAAGAGGTTCTCCCGTTCGATTCTCGGCTTGAGTGCAGGGAGTGCCTTCTGTGTGGAGTCTGCATGTCTTCCCCGCGATTGGGTGGGCGTTCGAAAGACATGCGTTAATGGGCGTGCCTTCGTTGAAGGTTGAACGTAGAGCTGGCACCTCAGCGTTCGTGAAAATCTACTGCCAATCATTAGTGGACTGGAGTTCCGCTGTGGCAACCCCCTAACCAGGAAAAGCCGAAATACAACAACATTAAAGTCATAATTACCTGTGTGATGATGTGAGGTATTGCCATCTGTGCCAGGGAGGCTAGGGCAGTGCATGTATAACATATGCCAGTATAGTTAGCTGCAGTTTTGTAAATAATTTTTGTGTCATTTGACTATCACACTGACTTGTAGAGATGCTTGTGTTAAAAATGTATCAACAGTGTTGTTGTAACTGATTAAATATATATATGTAAACAAGGAATTCTTTAAGGGGAAGAGTAGAAGTTTTTGAAATTGTTTTATAATTTTCAAATACTGCAACAAATCTTAGCAAAGCTCTGAGTGTATTGTACCATAGCCATGTGATCAAATGTGATGTCATTCTGTAACTAGCACTGAGAAGATGGAACTCGCACAGAATTTTGTTTTTTTTTCCTTTGGAACTTGATATAAAAGATCAATGACAGTTATCACAGTCAGTTAATTGAGTTCAGTTCAGAAGCTCATCACCTTACCTTGTGGAAGTAAGCATCTGAGCATCTAATCTTGGCTTGCTCTATTAATTAAGTTAGCTAGGGAACAGTTATTCTTTAGACAGTCAGGAAATATAGTGAGATTAGTTAAATATTATTTTCCTGCATCTGTTTAAATCTGTCCAACTGTGTTATTTTTGTTTCTCTGATGAAAACTCTGGTGTTTATTGTAATTAAGATTTTATTATTTTCATGTTTTGTATTTTATTATTTATTAAATATTTTATACCTTTTATTGTGGCTGGTCTTTTAGAGAATACTTTAAACATCTTGAGAGTACTTGTGCTTATTTTAGTGACACCTTGGCCACTACGAAAACCCTGCTGCTTTGGTTATACTGTACCATTACATTAGTATTGGTTTTGCTCAGTATAATTTGATAGCCTTGTAAGAACATGAGAGTGGTTGACTGGTGGTGTGGTTGCCTTATAGTCTGGGCAGAAGGGGTACAGCTAGTAAATCTGTACCAGACATCCCAAGGAGTGTGTGTGTGTGTGTGTGTGTGTGTGTGTGTGTGTGTGTGTGTGTGTGTGTGTGTGTGTGTGTGTGTGTGTGTGTGTGTGTGTGATCAAATACCCAGGTGTGTGTATGTCAGCTATGTTTGGGATCTTGAGATACAGAGTATTCATTCCCAGGTCTGGAGCGTGTTCTCTGTACGTTCCTGGGAGAAATTGTGCTTGATGCAGAGAGCTTTATCTGAAAATACTCTGTAAATTCATTCATGTTTTAGTGACATTCTCCCACTGGTGAGAATTGAGACTCCTTGATTACTGGCCCGGGGTAGAGAGGCCATCACAACCAGACAGATAAATATTGTCATTTTAAGTTGAAATAGGCCTTGAAGTAGTCTAAAGTAGATGTTCATCGTGTTACCCTGCTGCAGTCATATCCTGTCATCAGGCGGTCCCGCAGTCGGCCTGAATTCCAAAGTCTTGGTCCGGTGTCGGTTGCTGTCACTTCTTCCCTGACGTCAGTGTGCCAGGGGTATATAAGAGACGTCCAACGCCATTTTCTTCAGTCTTTCTTGCCGCGCGGTGCCGAAGCAGAAGCAGTTCGCAAGTGCTGGTCGGCCGACACCTGAGATTTTCTAATCGAATTTCAGTCCGAAGTCTTCAAAGCGAAGTACCCCATTGGGGAACCTTTTCTTGCCTCAGTCCAATGTCAGAAAAAGTTAACAATTGCATTTCTTGTGGGAAGCAAATACCTCATAAGGACTTTCATTCTTATTGTATACCTTGCCTAGGCCCAGACCATGACGTCACTGGTTGTCGGTTTTGTGCTAGGTTCAATAAGCGAACTATAAAGCGACGCTTTGATTTTGCATGACACTACTTCGGTAGGAAATTTAATTACACTATGCCGTTGGAGCAACCGACTACCGGCGTGCATAAAAAGTGCAAAGATAGACAGGCAGCCTAGATCCAAGCCAGACTCTGATGCCTCGGCTGGGCTGGTCGCCGGTTCTCCGGTTTTCAGTGAGGCGCCTACGCAGCCCCTGACGACCGTAGAATTGGAACCCCAGACCGCTTCGGATTCTCAAGCAGAGAGTTCTAGGCCGACGCAGCCATTTTCTTTAGGCCCTACCGACAACATTAAAGAAGGAGAAGCCGGTGCTGCGGAAACACCTTCGGTTTCAGAAGGCATCTTCAGACCGACTACTCTCACCATAAAATCTTGTGCTAAGCTTAAGACTCCTCTAAAACCAAAAAAAGACTGCACATCAGTCTCCAGTTCAAAGCCCCATGCCTAAGAAACAGATGCTTAAAATGGCTGAAGATTTGATTTCTTTAATCACGGGTTCCCAGCCACCCCCCCCCAGACAAAAGGCCTAGACAAGAGGAGGATTGTGCCTCCTCTGATAAAGTGTCTATTTCCTCAGGCTCCTCTGAGGAACAGGATTACTCCTTTCCCCCTTATGAAGATTCTGATGCTGAAGATTCCATTCCCTCAGCTTCTCCCCCTGAAGACTATTCCTTTGGGGAAACCTTACATACCATGAGTGAACATTTCCACTGGGAAGGTCAAGACTACTCCGACTCAAAGAAAAGGCTCCAAGAGTTTCTTTTACTCCCCCTGCACAGACCACTTGCTGTCCCTCCAGTTTTAGACATTGTGGTTGATGTTTACTTAGAATCTAGTCTAAATCCAGATTCTCTGCCTCCTGCTCCAGCCAACCAGATAGATATTATAGAGTGCCTGACTCACACAAATTCCTTTGCAAAAGCCCTGTTGCTGATCCAGAGACTATCTCCCAGGGTCCCAAAGGGGCTAAGGCTTCTATGGCTAAAAATCCTGTACCCTCTGAAAGGGACTCCAGAGCACTAGATAGGTGGGGGAAGAAGGTTTACACCTCAGCTACTCTGGCTATGAGAGCACTAAATTGTCAATTTCACATGCTGAAATACCAGCAATTCCTAATATCTCAAATAAAACAAAGATGAGCACACACCCTCAACAGTCTGAATTCAAAGAAATGCAGGATCTGTTGCATGCAGCTGAACAGGTGGGCAAACATACTTTACAATGTGGATTTGATTCCTTGGAAGCTTCCTGTAGAGCAGCTGTTACTGGATCTGTTATACGTAGGCATGCTTGGTTAAAGGAACAAACTCTGCCTGATCATGTTAAAGCAAAGTTACTAGATGCACCCTTACAGCAGGATGTCTTATTTGGGGTTAAAGCAGAAGAGGTTTTAAAGAAAATGGAGGATAAGGCAAAATCTATGCAGACAGTCAAAGATTAATTACAGGTACAACCCCCACGCTTCAGCAGAAATTGGCCAGCAAAAAATTGGTCCTTTCCAGCTTCTGACAGACCACAGAGGGGTAAATATAGACGCCCAAGGGGCAGAGGACAAGCTCAAATCCCTTACAAACCTCGCCAATAGGGCACTGCAATACAGAAGGGAGGAGAAGACAGGTCCCAAACTACTAGAAGACAAACACAATGACTTAAATCTCAAACTGCCAAGCAAAAATTTTTTGGCAGCTCCCTTGGGAGGAAAATTAGCACTTTTTATAGACAACTGGCACATCGTCACAACAGACAAATGGGTCCTAGACATTATCTCACAAGGATACAGATTCCATTTCCACACCTTGCCAAGGATAAAAGGAATGCCAAACGTGCCACAAAATCAATGGGCAGAGGCACAAAAACAAATTACAGCTCTCATGGACATGAGAGCCATTCAAATGGTACCTACACAGGAGCAAGGCCAAGGATTTTACTCGAGGCTCTTTCTAGTCCCCAGAAAGGACAATGCTTGGAGACCCATTCTGGACCTTTCAATTCTAAACACCTTCTTGCAAGTACCCAAATTCAAGATGCTAACACTACAGCAGCTTCTTCCCATGTTGGGCAAGAAAGCTTGACTAGTAACGTTGGACCTCAAGGAGGCATACCTGCATGTCCCTATCAGACAAAATTGCAGAATATACCTCCGTTTCATTGCAGGTTCAACCCATTACCAATTCTCTGCACTGCCCTTTGGCTTATCTACTGCACCCAGGGTCTTCACAAAATGCCTGGCACCAGTAATTGCATACTGCAGACAAAGAGGAATTCAAATATACCCATACCTGGACGACTGCCTCATCCAAGCAGAAAGCAAGGACATTCTCTTACAACATCTGACTTTTGTAAAACACTTTCTAAGTTGCCTAGGGTGCACAGTAAACGAAAAGAAATCAAAACTAGTGCCCTCACAAAATATGACATTCCTGGGTGCCAGCTTGAATACAATGGCCCAGATGGCTTATCTGACTCCAGACAAACTACAACTAATGCAATACTTCAAAATAATGGCAACAAAGACCCAACTCCCTGCAAGAAAAATTCTGCAGGCCTTGGGCTTCATGGCATCTTGTATACTACTAATACCATTTGCAAAACTGCATATGAGGAAATTACAATGGTACCTGAAAAGCGTATGGACTCAACACAGCCACAGCTTGGAATCAATGATACCTCTCATTCCCTGCCTTCAACAGAGTTTCTGTGGTGGTCACAGGCATGTCACCTCAACAAGGGTCAGCCTTTCACCTTACCCCCAGCTAGGCAAACTATGACAACAGATGCATCAGACTATGCCTGGGGGGCACACATGGCAGGACGGTGCGTTCAAGGTATATGGACTGCAGATCAAAGGAATCTGAACATCAATCAAAAAGAAATGCTAGCTGTACAAAATGCTCTGACAGCCTTCAAGGACCTCTTACATCCAGGACAGCTTATAATACGGACAGACAACACCACAGTAATGTGGTACATAAACAAACAAGGGGGTACACACTCCTACCCTCTATGCAGGCAAGCAATGACCTTGTGGAACACAGCACTGGCTTACCAAGTTCAATTACATGCCCAATTCCTGCCAGGAAAAAAGAACACATTGGCAGACGACCTAAGCGGAAACATCATGGATCCCCATGTCTGGAAACTGGATCCACAAGTATTTGCAATGATAACTCAAAAATGGGGGCGCTCAGATGTTGACCTGTTTGCCAACCCCCAAAACCATCAGCTTTCAAAAGTTTGCCCAAGGACATTTCACCATCTAGCTTGGAAAGTGGACACACTCTCATTCAGTTGGAAAATGCTGACAGTATATGCATTTCCTCCATTGCCCCTTCTCACAAAGGTGCTGCTGAAAGTCAGGATGGAGAGACCTCGAATGATACTCATTGCCCCAGACTGGCCACGCCAGCAGTGGTATCCACTACTAAGGAACATGGCCCAGGGCCCACCATGGATTTTACCACAAATTCCTCATCTACTCACACAACAAAGCAGTCAGATTCTACACAGCCAGCTCAAAACCTTAAATTTGGCTGCATGGCACATCACCTAAGCAACCAGCCAGCCCCTCTTTCACAAGCTGTTATGGATGTCATTCTGGAGGCCAGGAGGTCCAGCACCAGGAAAGCCTACTCAGACAAATGGAAAAGATTTTGCGCCTGGAACCAAGCTAAAGGCCAAAATACCCTTCAGCCGAACATGCCTCAGATTCTACAATATTTAACTGAGATGTTACACAAAGGACTTTCTTTTTCATCTATTAAAATCCACGCCTCAGCTATTTCAGCTCACTGCAACATGAATCCTCCCTTATTTTCACATCCACTTCTAAGGCAGTATCTCAGAGGGGCAAAAAACATTAGGCCTCCCAGGAGAGCGCCAACACCAACTTGAGACCTAAATTTTGTTCTGCGAAAAACTTACCCTGCCATCTTTTGAGCCAGCTTTCTCAGCTGACTTAAAGTTTATATCATGGAAGACTGCCCTGCTGCTAGCAATTACTTCAGCCAGAAGAGTCTCAGAGCTACAGGCACTAATGGCAGTAGAGCCCTTCCTCATTTTTCATTAAGACAGAGTTTCTCTGTGAACTAACCCCTCCTTTATGCCAAAGGTGGTATCCAGTGTGGCTCTAAATCAAACCATCCACTTACCCACCTTCTTTCCAAATCCATAGAACAAAGTAGAAACACTCCTGCATTCCTTGGACATTCACAGGCAACTACGTTACTACTTGGATAAAACTAAGGCTTTCAGAAAATCTGACCAACTTTTTGTATCCTATGCTACAGCATCACAAGGAAAGGCAATCTCAAAACAGACCAATTCCAAATGGCTAGGACATTGCATACATTTTTGCTACACCCATCATGGAAAACCAGTTCCTGCTAGCATAAGGCCCTACTCCACCAGGGCAGCAGCTACATCTACAGACTTCCTCAGGGGGGTGCCAACCAAAGATATTCTGGAAGCTGCAACTTGGAGTTCAGTACACACCTTCACCAAACACTATCACTTACCACTTTACTCTAAGACTAGAGCTGGCTTCGCCACTGCAGTTTTGCAGGGCCTTCTAGCCTCCTCTAACCCTGTTTGACTCCACCTCCCATCCTTATCTTTGGGATTCTACCCATGTATGATGACTGCTGCAGGGTAACACGATGAACATAGTACAGTTTTGTACCTACCATAAATGTAGATGTTCGAGTGTATACCCTGCTGCAGTCCAGGTTACCCTCCCTCCATCCCCTCTGACCTAACTAAAACCTTTCAATACCTTAAAATCTGATACAACCTTTGTGGTGTATTTGCTTATAGCTGGAGGGATGTTTTGTTTGTGCTAAGCTTTTATTATTGGTACTATCTACTGTGACTATCTTTTGGGAGGGCACCTGACATCTGGGGCAAGAAAAACTGACAAAAATGACGTTGGATGCCTCTTATATATACCCCTGGCGCACTGACGTCAGGGAAGAAGCGACAGCAACCAACGCCAGACCAAGACTTTGGAATGCAGGCCGACTGCGGGACCGCCTGACGACAGGATAACCCAAGTGTGATGACTGCAGCAGGGTATACACTTGAACATCTACATTTATGGTAGGTACAAAACTGTACTATATTTTTTGTAGAAGTAATTGGTCTAAACTGGGTTCCCTTTGTATTTTTTGAGACTGGATACTGTGAATCCCAAAACTCTGAAGAATGAAGTATGATCAGAGGAAGTGGGAAGAAATAAATACCAAGTCTGATATCAATGTTTCATGGACAATTTCTCCCCATCCAAGTTGTAGTGTTCTCGGACTTTTTATATTTAAGGTATAGTGGTGCAGAAGAATTGAAAGTATTTAACAGTGAGTTTCATACTTCGCTATTTTGCCTATAAGAAGGTGGTTAATTTTTTAGAATTTCAGGATTCTTACTGTCAAGTTATGAACTTTCATTAAAGTTTACCAAAAAACATTCATCTGAAGTTGTTAATCTTCTTCCTGTTCATCACTGATGGTTACAAGGGCTCGGAACAGAACCTAAGTTGGCCTTATACCAAGCTTGCGTGCACCAAAAACTGTCGAGCTAAGCTGCTACCCACAATGCCCTTCACTCAGTTACCTCAGATCTCGTTTGTCGTGCAGCCATTCACCAAGCTCTCTGCTAAATGTTATATTTTTCAAATTTTATAAGTATTTGTGAGTTCTTTTCTGTCAAATTGTTATATTTTTGTCTAATTACTCACTCAGCTCTACCCACAGATATCTCCTTTCTTGTACCATTGTTGGTATTGGCCCTCTAACCCTTGTGGTATTCCCAATACCATTGTTGGTATTTCCCTCTCCCTCTCTCTCTCTCTCTCTTGCTTTCTAGTTTAGCGTTGTGTTTTTTTCTTTTATGTCTGAAAAGAGGGACTTAGCGGTTTAAACACTGTTTTTCTTGCAGTGGTAAACTCCCAAATAGTTATTTGCATGAGGAGTATGTGTATTGCTTGGGGGTTCCACACTTATCGGCAAAACCTGCCTGTGATATTTGTGCTAGTTTCAGTCAGCGGAAGTTGAATGAAAGACTAAATAAATTAATCTTCAAGGGGCTGCTTCCTTCTCCCTTTTTGGAGGCTATTTCTACATCGGAGGTCTCAACCCCTCCTTCTGTGGACAAGAAACATCCTCGTTCTGATCCCGGTGATAGGGGTAAGCTTCTTAAGCACAAGGCTCATAAGACTTCTTCCAAGCATGGAATCGCCTCCTCTGTTCCGACCACCTCGGCTCCGAGTTTGGCTCCAGTGGTTCATACAGAAGTTGCCATGATCGCCTCGTCGGTGCCAGTCCCAGCACTGACTATGGCTGGTTCCAGCCAGTTTGCCTCTACTTCGGCACCAACGTCCCCCATCTCCACTCCAGCATCAGTTCTGACAACATCTTCAGAGCCATTCTTGACCTCCACCCCAGCTGTGACTTCGGCTCCGATTATTCCCCTGCTGCTGGTTTCTAAACTGGAATCCTTGGTGCTGATTTTCAATACTCCACGGACCCAGTACTCCCCGTCTGCAGATCCATTTGCCGGACAAGCCTTCTGCCCCTTTTTGGACCGGCCTGATTCCCCCTCAGGGGCAATGGTAAGGTCCACCGGGAGCCTATCTGAATTGGATGTGGTGTGCCTCTTTAATCAGCTGCTGACCGCCAGGGGAATTGCAAATTTTCCTAAAGCCCATCCCACTCTGGGTTTTGGGTCTATTACCCCGGCGACCCCCACATATTCTCCTCCCTTGGAACCCTTGGTTCCGAGGCTATAATTTCCGACGTCTACGAGAGCACCCCTTGTCTCGTCACTGAGAACTACTGTGTCTGAGGCTCCGAGGCCATTTGGGTGTCGGTTCAGTTGGAACCCACCCTTTCTCAGTCTCATGGTTGGGGGGTGGAACCCTCTGTTCCGGCCACAGTTCTGGTTGTGTCACTGGTTCCGTCATCGGGGCCAAGGGTGACTCCCACTCCGGTTTTGCTTGAGGCTCCGTCTCTGGGAGCAGACCGCGTGGAGCAGTGTGTGACTCAGGTTCCGAAATTGCCTTCTTCGGTTCCAGGCTCCCATTCCTCTTCAGGCGGACCTGCTTTCCGGGTGATGGATAAGGTGCTTGCTTTGAGCAATCCTCCTACGTCGGACATTCCACCCATTCCTTCTGAGCTGCAGCTATCAAAGGCTACTCCCACCCCCAGGACTCTGATAGCGCAAGGCCCAGGAAACCCCTGTACAGTGTATTTCCCTTTCTGAGTCTTCTTCGGATGCTCCAACCAAAGAACCCCCTCGGAAACGGGTGTATAAGAGGAAACACATGGACTCCCCAGAGGAGTCTCTCACGGTAGATATGGACTATGATGATGGGGAAGGGTCCCCACGGTCACCCTCTGATGATGTCTCATTTGGAGACATCCTGGAAATCTTGAAGCAGAGGGATGACTGGAAGCCCTCCAACCCTTCCTCGGAGGAATCCGTATTGCTGCAGGCCTTCTGCTCTCGGCCCTCTACTCCTTGGGTTAACCCCCCCCCCCTGCCGATGAGTTGGTCAAAGTCATTGTGCAGCGGGCATGGAAGAATCCCGACACCGTTAAGGCCATCCCCAGGAGATCAGATAAGATGCTCTCCACTCCACAGGATCAATCCCATTGGTCTAGAGATTTTTCAGTAGATGCTATGGTGGCGGCGGCCACGAAAAAGGACCTTGCGGAGGAAAGTCCTGCTTGTCCACCTGCCCAACAGAGAGTCCCGGGTGGTGGACAGGTTAGGGAAGCGAGTTTTTATGTCCGCGACCTTTGCTGTCAGGTTTCTGAACTTTTTGGGAAATTTTACGAGGCTCCAGAGCTATCTCATCACCGAGCTCTGTGGAACCCTCGCGGGTCAAGTTTCAGACAGGGCACGTGATAAAGTTGATTCCCAACTTGCCACCCTAGAGTCAATTTCCAACTCGTCTATGAGGTTGCTGTCCCACGCAACCGAAGGAGCGGCTAGAGCTGCGGGTGCAGGAGTAGTTATGAGACGTCACTCCTGGATGTGCATTTGTGACCTCGCGGACTCCTTCAAGTCTTCCTTTTTAAATGCCCCTATCGAACCATCAGCTCTGTTCAGTTATAAGGTCAAGAATACATTAGTCAGGTGAGAGCAGGATGGGAAGACCTAGTCTGCCATGGGTCTACGTTTTTCCAGACCTCAGCACTCCTTCTCCAGGAACCAGAGGAGTGGAAAGATGTGGCACAAAAAGTCTCAAGGTCCTATCTATGAGGCATGTGGTGAGGACTCCCGCAGAGGGGGTTACAGTAATGGAAAACGTCCCTTTCGGGGCAGAGGGGAGTCCCCGAAATCAGGACTCCAGAGATTCTTTCTCGGAAGACCGTATCAGCAGTCCTGAAGCGTTGCCTGATTGCTTTCCTCTGGAAGCCGTCGGGGCTCGTTTCTCTCTGCACCAAGCTGCCTGGCTCTCTATTACAAACAATCAGTGGGTGCAGAGAATAATTTCCAGAGGCTATCACATTCCCCTAATCTCTTGCCCAAGACCTCCAAAATCCCTTCCCAATGTTCCACCCAGTCAAAGGGAGGCGGCAACTTCCAAAATACGAAAGCTGTGTCAAAAATGAGTCATCCAACAGGTCCCCACCCCTCGACCAGTGCGGATCAGGGTTTTACTCAGGATTCTTTTTAGTGCCAAAAAAGACCAGGGACTGGAGGCCCATTTTGGATCCCAGCCAGCTAAACAAATTAGTGGTTCAGACCAAGTTTCGCATGGTCACGATTCAATCCACCCTCCCTTTTCTTCAGGAGGATGTGTGGATGTGCTTGATAGACCTCCAGGACATGTATTACCACATCAAAATGGACAAACACTCCAGGAGTCTCCTTCGCTTCCGGTTGGGAGCCAATCATTACCAATTCAGAGCACTGCCATTCGGTCTCTTGACGGCCCCCAGAGTGTTCACGAAATGCCTAGCAGTGGTTACAGCTCATCTGAGACTTCAGGGATTCCAGGTGTTTCCATATTTAGATGATTGGCTCCTCTCCACCCCCACCAAGCATCTCCTGGTCAGGGCCCTCCGCTACACTCTAGTACCGGCGGAGTAGCTGGGCATCACCATTCACTGGGAAAAGTCCAACCTTCAGCCCTCACAACAGTTGAAATTTACAGGGGCAGTATTCAACACTCAATCAAGTCTGGTCTCTCTTCCCCCTCATAGGCTTCAGAGATTAAGGGCACAAGTTTAAGTGATAGTCTGACGAAGAAAAGTGTCTGCCAGGGAAGTTCTTCAGGCTGTGGGGTCTGTGGCGGCGGCCATCCCAATTGTTTCCCTAGCCAGATTACATACGAGATTGCTACAATGGCTCTTTCTGTCCCAGTGGATATCCAGTCTTCATCCCCTGAGCTCACAGATTCTCATCACCAACTCCTGCAAACAAGACCTCCTCTGGTGGATGAGTACAGACAAAAATCTGTGGTGCCGCCCCTTCCACCCTCCCCAACCCAGCGCCACGGTGACCATGGACACTTCCTTGATAGGGGGGGCCACTTCTAGGGAAAGTCGGTCCAAGTCATGTGTTCCAGCATACAGGTCAACTTGCATATCAATGTCCTCGAGTTAAGAGTGGTGCTATTGGCATTGCAAGCATTCCATCTGCTCCTTCCGTCAGGAACAATTGCTATCCAGTCAGAAATCATGTCCGTTGTCTGGTACATCAACAAACAGGGAGGGTCCAAATCCTACCCTATATGCAAAGACATGAGAATCTGGCATTGGGCGATAGCTTCTGCTTTCTGATCACAACACATATCCTGGGGAGCTCCAGCGTGATTGCGGACAAGCTGTGCAAGTACATCCTCCGTCCCCAGGAGTGGTCTCTCAATCCGAGTGTGACGACAGAAATCTTCAGCCATTGGGGCCAGCCATGCTGTGACCTATTTGCCTCCCCCTCAAACACAGAATGCAGCAGCTACTTTGCCCTCTTTCCCTCTCATGGGGAATCACCGAGAGACGCTTTGACTCAAGATTGGCCCGCGGGTCTCCTTTATGCTTATCCTCCGATACCTCTGATTCCCCTTTTTTTAAGAAAAGCTATTCGGTTGAGAAGCAAAGCGATCCTCATTGCCCCACTCTGGCCTCGTCAAGTGTGGTTTTCCTTCCTTCAACCTCACATATTGCAACCTCCTTGGATCCTGGACACTCGTCAGGACCTCGTATCTCACCCACAATGGCGGACTCCACTGAATCTATCCACTCTCAAGCTGACAGCTTGGCTTCTCCACTTCTGTTAGTTGCCAGGCAGGAAATCCTCTCCTCATCTGACCATGATATTGTCCTGGCCTCCCATAAACCATCCGCCAGAAAACTTTACAGGGGCAAATGGAAAAGATTCTCTATCTGGTCACATAATCGGATGCTAAATCCGTTTTCAACTCCAGTAGCTACTATTCTTCATTACCTTTTTGAGTTGTTTGACAATGGTGCATCAGCTTCCACCATTCGAGTCTATTTAGCAGCTATTTCCAACTTCCATAATGGCTCAGATGGAGTCCAGCTCATTTCCACCCGACTTTGCAAGACCTTCCTCAAGGAAATTTTCCATAGCAGACCTCCTGTCAGGCAGCCGGTGGAGGTATGGAATTTCTCACTGGTTCCACAGTCTCTCTCTTTACCCCCCCCCCCTTGAACCTGCTGTGACATGTGATCTAAAGTTCCTGTCAAGGAAATCCTTGATTTTGGTGGCAGTCACTTCAGCCAGATTAATATCTGAGTTACAAGCCTTATGCATCAAGAGTCCCTACCTGATCTTCCATAAGGACACAGAGTATCACTTCGTACTAATCCATCCTTTCTCCCCAAGGTGGTTTCCAACTTTTCTATTAACCAGTCCATTGAGCTTGCTGTATTCTTTCCAAATTATTCAAACAAGGGAGAATACTGCCTACATTCATTGGATGTTCATAGACAACTATGTTTCTACCTGGACAGAACTAAGCCCCTTCGCAAGTTGGACCAACTTTTCATTTCCTTTTCTGGTCTTAAAATAGGGTGTGCAGTATCTGAAGTTACTTTGTCAAAATGGCTTAGGGATTGCATTACCTTCTCATATTTGCTTATGAATGAGCCTAAGCCTGCTCAAGTCAAAGCTCACTCAACTAGGGCTATCGCAGCATCTGTTGCCTTCCACTCTAGCGCCTCCATGGATGACATCTGTGCAGCAGCCATTTGGGCTAAACCCCATACCTTCATCAAGCATTACAGATTGGATCTGATCTCCAGGGGAAGAGCTGCCTTTGGCTCAATGGTTCTCAGGAATGTTCTTCCATAAAGGCCACCCAGGTTCTCCAAGTAGCTTGGAATTCTGTTCCATCAGTGGTGAATAGGAAGAAGATTAATAACTTCAGATAAAGAAGTTATGTCTTACCATAACTTTCCATCTGAGTTGTTGATGATCTTCCAGTCATCACACCCTCCCACTGGCCCCCCACCAAAGGCTCCTGGCGGATCTTCTGGGTCTTTGTGGTGTTTCAGGGTTTCTGCGCAGAGATGGCCTCTGACTTTGTTTCTTCTATATGTTGCATGCAAACTCGATCTGAGGTAACTGAGTGAAGGGCATTGTGGGTAGCAGCTTATCTTGAGAGGTTTTGGTGCACGCAAGCTTGGTATAAAGCCGACTCGGTCCCGAGGGCTCGGAACCGAACCCATCAGTGATGACTGGAAGAAGATCAACAACTCGGATGGAATGTTATGGTAAGACATAACTTCTTTTTTTCTTTTTTTTTCAAAACAGGTTTATTGTTTTAACATATAAGAGAAATATCATAACAATTTTATACAAGTAATTAAAAATAGGTATTATAATATTCAACAAAACAACTAAAGTATTTACAAAGACATCCACTACAATCAAATCAATTAATTCAACTAAAATACCATGCTATTGAAATTAAAATTTTTTTAACAAATTTTGTAAATTATCCCATACAATATAATAAGATGTTTTTCTATTTGTTCTTGTCCTAATTGTGTTTATTTCCATATGGCACACTATATTCATAACATTTTTAAATTCATTGAATGAAGGAGGTGTATCTGAAATCCAATTTCTAGTTATTATTTTCCTAGCCACTTCTAGAATAGACCATAACAAGGGAAGCTTAACCTTTTTAACACTTTTAGGTACAGGTGTGTTGAATAATATAAGAGATTTAGAAGTAATGAAATTATCTGTAAAAAGAGCCTGCAAAAATTCATTAATTGACTTCCAGTATTCTTTCAATTTTATACAGTCATAAAACATATGAGCCCAGTCAGCATTAATTTCTACATTACATCTCTTACATAAATTATCTTTATTATTTATTTTATTCATCATCAAAGGTGTATAAAAAGATCTATGTAAAAAATTCCATGTATAAAGTCTCCAGACAAGGGAAGGCGTACTCCTATAAACAGACTTCAATGTATATTGTTTATGCTGTTGATTTGGTGGGGACCCATTAATAGAAGTGGAATAATTCCAGTATGAATCTACACTGTAAAAGTTTCTTGTCTGATAATTTTATGTATGTATGAAAGTTTACCTTTATCAGAAACTTTATGTTGTAAATTTAATATCAAGTAATCAATCAGTGTTGGAATAGATTCTTTAACTGTTATAGACATTAGATCTATTTTATTAATGAGATGTTGTCTAAAGGTCTGAACCTCTAACCAGCAAGTTTCTCTTAGATCAAATTCTTGTTTTAAGAAATCTAGATTTTTAACTTTATTATCAGATATCAACTGATACCAGTACTTTAGATCATTATCTATAGCTAAATGAGTTCCTTCAGAAGTAGATGACAAAAACATACCCTGAGTATACATTATAGGGAATACAATAAAATTACATTCCCTATACTTAGGGTGCATGAATATAAAGTTACGATAACTAATAATAATATTTAATGGGTAACAAACCATATGTTTAGGTGTAATAGGTGAAGTACAAAATTCCTTTAGTAACCATAACATGGAGTTATTTACAATCATATTTGTATGTGTTAAGGAGATTTTCATGAAGTGCATACTAATTAGCTCCCAATAATCTTTCCATTTTGCGACATATGACTGATCTATTAATAAAGTAATAACTTTTACAATAGAAGAGATAGTATATAAATTAAAGTCTGGAAAAGAAATACCCCCTTGAGACCAGCTATTAGTATGTTTCTTTCATGCAATCGTAGGTCTATTAGGTGCCCATAGGAAATTTAACATTAGTGTATTCAGTTTCTTGATAATTATTTTTGTAGGTGGAAGTATTATTGATTGTATTAAGTATAAAATCTTGGGGAATATTATCATTTTAATAATTGTAAGTCTCTCCTCCATAGTAAAAAACATATTATTCCAGGAATTAAAAAGATTTTGTATATTAAGAAAACAGGTATTATAATTATTATATATAATAGATTTAATATCTTTAGATAGTATTATACCTAAATAAGTTATCTGACCTGAATTGGGTACATATTTAGTAAAATCACTAATGAGAATATTTTTTCGTGTATATATAGGTAGTATTTTAATTTTTTCTTCATTGAATATTAAACCAGAAATACTTTTAAAATTCATCATGTTATCAAATAAAGACTGCATAGAAGAATTAGATCCTGCTGATGTAATTAGAACATCATCTGCAAAAAGTTGAATTTTGGATGTTGTATTTTCATCTATTTCAAAACCCTCTATGTCAGTACTGTTTCTGATCAAATTAGCCCAAGGCTCCATTACTAAAGTGAATAATAGTGGAGAAAGTGGACATCCTTGTTTTGTACCTTTAAGAATGGGTATTTTTTGTGAAACATATGTTCCTACCTTAATATAAGCCAACATTCCTTTGTATAAATGCTCAATTAGATTTACAAATGCATCTGAGAAGTTTGTGCACTTCATTAAGGTAAACAGATAGTCCCAACTTACTGAATCAAATGCTGAACTTGTATCAAGACTTAAGTGTTAAATATTTCTTTTTCCTATTTGCAAAATCTATTAATGTTAAAGTTCTTCTTATATTATCAAAAGTATTTCTATTTACAATGAAGCCTGTCTGATCTATATCTATAATGCCGGGAATGATTGTCTTCAATCTATCAGCAAAGATACTCATAAACATTTTATAATCAACATTAAGTAATGAGATGGGCCGATATGAAGAACATCTAGTTGGATTTTTATTAGGTTTTAAAATTGGTGAAATAAATGTATATTGCCAAGATGGGGGGGGGGTTATTAACTCAGTTTGGGCCAAAATAAAAACCTTATGTATTAATGAATATGTACTTTTAGAAAGGATTTTATATATCTCTGGTATAATACCATCATTACCTGGTGCTTTGTTTGATTTAAGCTTATTTATTTGTGTAATAACCTCTGTATATGAAATACTTTTGTCCAATAGTTTAATCTGTTGTTTATTAAGCTTTTTATTCATGTTTGTGGTTATAAACTCCTTTATTTTATCTTTAGGTTCCATGTTAATGTTATTATGGTTAATTTTGTGAAAGTGATTTCTAAATTCATCTAGTATTTCTGGTATACTAGAAACATTCTTCTTTTCCTTAGAGAAAAGATTTCTTTGATATGGTTTTGTTTATTCAACCTTTTTGTTTTATTTTTAAGTCTATGTAAGTATTTGGGGCTTATTGAATAAGACAAAAACTTGTATTTCTCTAAAGTTATTTTAACTTTATGAGTTAAAATTTCTTTGTATTCTCATTTAGTTTGTTTATTTCTTCAATAACTTTCTTGTCCATAATATTTTCTTTATTATTATGTTTATGAGTCTAATTTACTTTGAATATCTAACATTTCCTTATCCCAAGATTTCCTTTTATTATTATACCATCTGATACTTTGTCCATATAGATATGATTTTAAGGCATCCCAAACATAAACAATGGAGACTTCAGGAGTATTATTTATGTCTAAAAAATGTTTTACTTCTGAAAGTATATATTCTTTATAGTCTTTTAGTTGAGTTAAGTATGCTGGTATCCTTTTGATCTGAACATTATGAGTATTTTTTATCATGAATTCAAAAACAATTGAATTATGATCAGATATAGGACATGAAATGATTTTGGAATTAATTAAATCTGTTACCATCTGGTTAGAAATAAAGACCCTATCTATTTTTGAATAAGTTTTGTATCTGTTAGAAAAAAGGTGTATGGTAATGATTTTGAATCTATCTGATTATTAATATCATTCAAATGATAAGAATTAGCAAAATCATTTAAATGTTTTGCATTATATGTAATTCTTCTTTTCCCTATAGTGGTAATATCACTTTCATGTAGTATACAATTAAAGTCACCAGCTAAAATAATATCTCCTATAGAGAATGATATGATCTTATCAAGATGATGTTTCACTGTATTAATACCAATTCCAGGTATCCAATATACATTAATTAAAGTGCAAGTCTTCCCATTAATTTGTATTGTAACCATACAAAACATTCCTTTGTCATCCTGATAAGACTTAATGGTTTTAGGAATGGGCATACTTTTATTCCATAAAATAGCCACTCCTCTTTTTTCTGAGTGTGCTCTGAACTAACCAATACTGTATATTTGTTTGTGGCTAGTTTATCAATATCTTTTTCAAGAGATGGGTTTCTTGCAGGAAGACTAAGTTGGCCTTATGTAAATTAATGTATCTTATTAGGCTTGCCCTTTTACATGGATTATTCAATCCATTAATGTTTAAAGAAATTCCTTTTAAAGATGTCATTTGGCATTTTTAAAACTTAAGAATCTTATGATCAAAATAACAAATAACAAGATAAGTAATGTTACATCTCCTCCTTTAGGTGTACCTTTAAATATAGCTGTATTTATTGAATCTCTTATGGGATTTCGTATAGGATTCAATTTTGTTTGTAGTGACAGTGAATGTACAAAATATATTGTGGATGTCAAAACTATATACAAATAACAATGAACAAGTGAAAATAATGTAAGGATTAAACCTTGCATCCAGCCTGGAGTTATAAACTCCAACTTAGAGTAGTATTTACCACTCAAGTTAACCCCCTACCCTAAGCAGCAGTACCTCAGCTACCACCTTATCAATTTAATACTAGTTATATTTAACTGAGGTTAACTGTTTTCAATTCAATTATCTAGCAAGACAAGACTACACATTTGGTAAAACAGCATCATATAAACAAAAATAAACCTTTTTTTTTTTTTTTTTAAAACTGTTCATACTACTATATACATCCATGTAATATAAAACACTTGTATTCAAATAGCATTCAAATAATCTTGATGTTAGAAATCAAGAGGAGAGAAAAATAAGTTCTAACATTCATTTAAATCAAAAACTTTGGCTAATATGATTCAGACATTACATATATTAAGATGCATCTATTTTCTGTCATGTAAATGCAATTAACAGCTTCCAAAAAAAACCTTGAATTGCTTGTATATGAGCATTTACTCAAACTCATTATTGTCAATAGAATAAAATATTGTATTCATAGAAATTGTTATAAATCATACTGCATAGTTATGCAGATTCTCAGAAACACTTATATACATATATACATACACACACACACACACACACACATATATATATATATATATACACACACACACACACACATATATATATATATATATATATATATATATATATATATACACACACACACACACATATATATATATATATATATATACATACACACACACACATATACATATATATATATATATATATATATATATATATATATATATATATATATATACATATGCATACACACACACACACACACACACACACACATATATATATGATCTCACTGAGTTGTGTCCTTACTGAGCACCATCTTACTTGCTGTCCCTACAATAAATCTGTTTGCTTTATACAAAATAATGCACAGCAAACACATTTTAGTAACCAGATTTTACAACCATGCTATACTACTGCTTTAAAATATATCACATGACAATTTCTTCCAGTATAGAGTTATAAAATTATTTATGCTTGTCAATCAGATGAATTAAATGAGTTATAGTAATGTATATGTTTGGAACATAAGTTTTTAACACAGATTATTAAGCTGCTAAGTAGATTTTCAAAAACACTTGAGTAAATGTTTAATTTTCTATGCCTTCTAAAATAAGACATTTACTTACTACAAGAAACTGTATCATTTAAACTCATTATAACTGACATATTTTATGAATTATAACATAGATATTTAAGTAATTATATAAAATAACTCACATTTAGATGTTAAAGAGTTCATTTTCCTTCACATAGTCGCATTTGTATAATTTCTATTTCCTGGTAGAGTGTCACTTCTGAATCTGTGATGTGTCAGTGTGATATCTAGGTCAAAGGTGAGACTAGCTGCTTTCAGCTTCTCTTTGAGAATTCTGAGAGTTGAAGCTTTTGAAGTAGCTCATGGACACTGTGCATGAGACAGCCCACATCCCAGATTGTCTCTCTTAACATTTTGGCGGGAAACTTATTAAAAACTAGTGACAAACATTCATTTAGCAGTGTAAATGCATCTAAACATGACAAAACCTTCACAATGTATTTTACATGTTATTACAGCCTCTATGTAAGTGAAATTAAGCCCAAAATTATTAATAAGTAATAAAACTCAATATTTTTGTCCCAACTCAATTTTATGCAAATCTTATTATTTACTGTGTCTATATGATCAAAAGCATTTCTATATATTAATAAAGAAAAGAAAAAGAGAGTAGAAAGTAAAAGGGTGTAAGGCAGAAATAAAGAAAAATGTAAGAGAAAGCTATATGAAGTATATACAATGGAATATTACTTACTGTTTATATTAATAGAGTTAAAAATAAAACATATTATTTACTATTATTTAGTTCTAATTATTATTAGTTAAAGCATGACAGATTATTTACAAACAAGCATTAGCAGTGTAATCAAGAAAGTATAATTAGGAACAGCATTTGAAGAACATATAAACTTTTTACAAGGAATAAATATGTTATTATTCTATTAATCATATTTTCATTACTCCTCTCCCTGCCCTCCCCCACCCTTTACCCACTACATAATCTAAATAGAATGTCATTGTTTAAACAAAGAAAAGAAGAAAAGGAGAAGAAAAAAAAAAAGATAAAGAAAAAAATGTATCAAATTACTGACCTTACTTCTCCTTTTCAGAAAGAGAAACAAGTTGAATCACAACTTGCCATTAAATCTCCAGATATTTTGACTAGTTATGAAACAAAACATTTCTTTGCACACAGAGAATAACTTTGATTAAATCTTTTTCAAAATATTTGTTGCTTCTTGGAAATGCAGGAACTATATTTAAAAAGATTAATAATGAAATAAAATGATGAGAGAAAAAACATAGAACAGATCATTTGTTTTTTAGTCTCTTCTTCTTCTCTGAAGTCTTCCACGAAGTTTCAGTTGCCAGTCTCTTTAATGAAGGACTAGCCCATTCCATTTCTTCTATTTTATCCCAAATCTTATTTTTTTTGATAAACAGTAAGGCAGAGTCTAAGTCATCGAAAATTTTAGGACCATCAGGAAGGAAGATTTTAAGCTTGGCAGGAAACAGAAGGTATGTTTTAAACTGTGCTTTTTTAAGCTCCCTTATTAGTGGCAGAAAAACTTTTCTTTTAGCTATTACCATGGAAGAATAGTCTTGCCAAAATGCACAGTTGTCTCATTAATCTTAACAGGAGCTTTAGCCCAAGCAGATTTAAGAACCATCTCTTTATCAAAAGATGATAAAAATCTAACTATAACTGATCTAGGATAGTTTTTGTTAGAGTTAGTATTAGCTATAGATTTATGTGCTCTTTCGATACCAAAAGAGAATGCTTCTGGTAAGTCTAAAGTTTTAGGGAGCCATGTTGTTAAAAAAGAGGTAATATTGTTACCTTCAATATTTTCTGGCAGTCCAAAAATCCTAATGTTATTGCGCCTCGATCTATTTTCCAGGTCATCCAGCTTTGTTTGTAAATGTGTATTTTGTTTCAGCAGAAACTCAATGTTGATTTCCTCTTCTTGTATTCTATTTTCCATGTCATTCACAGCTTCTTCTATGCCTGTCATCTGGATCTTCTGTTGTTGCAGGTCTATATGTAACAAGTCTATTTGTTTTGTAGTATTTTCTATGAAGGTGTCTATTTTAGTATCCATTTTATCCATCTTAGCAGTAAGTTGCTGGATTATAATTATCAGAGACTGAAGTTCTTTCTTGATGCTGGAGTCTTGAGAATTTGTCTTACTGGAACTCATTTCAGACTGATAAACTGACAGGAAAATTTCCAAAGTGATTTCTGACAGGAATATTGTTAAGATTTCCTTTATTTTTTAGATATAGTTCAAGAACTATATAAAACAAACATATTTAGAAAGAAAATTACTTCAAAAATTAATTTTTTAAGTAATTAATTCCTGTCAGTGTAATGAAATTGGTGGAGCTGAAGAAATCTGCTGCTATCCTGTGTTCATCCTTGGCCACACCCCCATAACTTCTTTTTTTCTGAAGACCTGCAATTTAGTTTGTATGTAAATCATACCAGTGGATGTTTATAAATCCCTCACCACAAAAGCTTTCATTAGCAAACCAAGTAAACTGTTTTTTTCCTATTTGGAGATATTTATAAGATCTTGTACATTTTCCTGTCAGTTGTAAAGTAGACCAGGTTTAAATTCAAGTTAGACTTCCCAGTTATTTTTCCTGTTTTAAAAACCATGGTGTGATTTCTTTTTTGTATGTTGGCAGTGATTTATGTAACTGTAAGTTTTTTTTTCCTTTTTTCCCACTTGTGTGACTAGAGTTAATATTTTGCTTCCTGAAGGAAATACTTTTTTTGTAAGTTCCGTTGACTTGAAGTTTCAGCTGGCTTGTTTCATCTCTTTGAAGTGTCGGGATTTTAGACTTGATAAAATGTAGCAGAAGTACTTTTTTCATCTAACAACATTTACTTCATTTCTCTAGCTGTGTATTTCCTTTACACATGTTTAGGAAGATTACTCCTTACTTAACTCATTTCTCTCCAGTAAATCTCTTTTGAGTATGTACCTTTAACTCCCAGTGGGTGTGGCATGAGCCTTAAAAAAATGAAGTTACCACCTTACAGTTAAATATTCATACAGTGGATATAAAAAGTGTACACACCCCTGTTAAAATGCCAGGTTTTTGTGATATAAAAAATGAGACCACAATAAATCATTTCAAAACTTTTCCCACCTTTAATGTGACCAATAACTTGGAGAATTCAGTTGAAAAACAAACAAATCTGTTAGTGGAAAAAGTATTAAAAAAAAAAACGTACAGTAATCTGGTTGCATACGTGTGCATACCCTTAAACTAATACTTTGTTGAAGCAGCTTTTGATTTAATTACATCATTCAGCCTTCTTGGGTAGGAGTCTATCAGCATGGCACATCTTCACTTGGCAATATTTGCTCCACTGTTCCTTCCAAAAGCACTCCAAATCTGTCAGGTTATGAGGGCATCTCTTGTGCACAGCCCTCTTCAGGTCACCCCACAGATTTTCTGTTGGGCTTCGGTCTGGGTGCTCTGGCCTGGGCCATTCCAAAACTTTAATTTTCTTCTGGTGAAGCTATTTTTTGTTGATTTTGATGTATTCTTTGGGTCATTGTTTTGTTGAAAGGTGAAATTCCTCTTCATCTTCAGCTTTCTAGCAGACACCTGAAGGTTTTTGTGCCAAAAGTGACTGGTATTTGGAACTGTTAATAATTCTCTCCACCTTGACTAAAACCCCAGTTCCAGCTGAAGAAAAGCAACCCCAAAGCATGATACTGCCACCATCATGCTTCACCTTGGGGATGGTGTTCTTTTGGTGAAGCGAAGTGTTTTTGCACCATATGTACCTTTTGGAATTGTGGCCAAAAAGTTCAACTTTGGTTTTATCAGACCATAACACATTTTCCCACATGCTTTTGGGAGATTTGATGTATTGTTTTGCAAATTTTAGCTGGGCCTGGATGTTTTTCTGTGTAAGAAAAGGCTTCCATCTTGCAACCCTACCCCATATTCCAGACATATGGAGACTGCGGGAGATTGTTGTCACATATAGTACACAACCAGTACTTGCCAGAAATTCCTTCAGCTCCTTCAGTGTTGCTGTAGGTCTCTTGGCAGCTTCCCTGACCAGTTTTTGTCTTGTCTTTTCATCAATTTTGGAGGGATATCCAGTTCTTTGCAATGTCACTGTTCCATATTTTCTCCACTTTTTGATGACTGTCTTCACGTGTTCCATGGTATATCCAATGTTGTGGAAATGTTTTTGCATCCTTCTCCTGACTGATACCTTTCAACAATGAGATCCCTTTGATGCTTTGTAAGCTCTGTGTGAGCCATGACTTTTGCTGTAGCAGGCAACTGAGTAAATGTCAGGAAAATCCTACTAGGACAGCTGAACTTTATTTGGGGTTAATCAGAGTCTCCTTAATTGATGGCAGGTGTGTACTCAAGAAGACTGAATGCTGTAATTAAATCAAAAGGTGTTTCAACAAAGTATTAGTTTAAGGGTGTGCACACTTATGCAACCAGCGTACTGTAAGTTTTTTATTTTTTATATTTTTTCCTCTAACAGATTTGTTTGTTTTTCAAATGAATTGTACAGGTTGTAGGTCATATTAAAGGTGGGAAATGTTTTGAAAGGATTTATTGTGGTCTCATTTTTTATATCACAAAAACCTGGTATTTTAACAGGGGTGTGTACACTTTTTATATTCACTATATCTCTAGAACCATAAGTGTTAAAAGAAAATTCTAAATGGCAAACTATTCAGTGTAAATGAATTTTACATTGGTGGGATTCATTCAGTCTGATGCTTTAAACTGGATTTTATAAGCCAAAATAAAGGCGATGAATTTTAATTTTGTAATGTTGTATATACAGATTATGATATCTCCATAAACATTCAAGTAAGACACGTACTGCCAGTGGGATTTTCTGACTGTGAGCTTTCATATGAGGTTATGCAATTCTGTCTGTGTTACCTGAATGTTGAGATATTTAGAGAAATATGAAAATTATCACAATGTAAATATACAGTATGCAGATAATAATCAATATCTTTTTAGCTGCATTAGACAGAAGTCAAATATCAACACAATTATGTTTGCAATTATGTATGCTTCAAGATAAAAATCTTCAGATACCTTGTATGTAGCATGGTTGTGGAATTATTAATTCAAATATGAACAAGCAATATTTGATGCCTAGAGGTGTGCAGTAGGAAGTAACTGCAGAAATGCCTGGAGGCGCACTCGACTGTAATGAGTTGGCTTGCATCCAAAATCCCAGTCTCTCATTTTTTGAGCTTCCCCCGTGTTTCACCATCATCCCTTTTCATTTTGAATTATAGTTTTCAGCTTGTGTTGTGCGTAGGAGTCTTAACTGTGTAGCTTCTGAAGTACCCCTTCAAATTGGCTAATCCCAATCCGCCCTATTCTACTGGAAGAATCAGCTTATTCCACTTGACTGTTGCTGTCTTCTTCTCTCATTTAAAGTCCTTCAGCTCTTTATTTATTGCTACCCACAACTTCTCTGGTTGATAGAAAAATGCCTGACTGTGTATAAGACTAAATGGACTAAAAAATTTTAACTGCTTGTATCTTACTATCCATATTCATATAACAAAGCTTCCATTTTCTCAGTTTTTATATAGTCTTCTGTTTAGTCTCTTCCCACATATCCTTAGCTGCCACACTAGAATAATTTTAATCCATACTCCTAAGTATTTCATTTTATCATGTCCCTATAAGTATGGGTGTTCCTGAACCAGTTCATGCGTGAGTACATAATTTACTCCTATTGTCTTTGTTTTAGCTTAATTAATTTTGTATCCCAAAAAGATCTGAAACTGTCTCAGAATGTTCCACAACACTGTAATGTCTTTTTCTGGTTTTGTCAGGCACAAAATAGTATCATCTGATAATAAAGCCAGCTTTTCTTGACTACCATACCAATTATAGCTTTAAAGTTTTGAGTCCCTTGTTTTCTTTGCCAGTAGTTCTACATATAATGCAAATAATAAAGGGGAAAGAGGATACCCCTGCCTGGTTCCTCTGCTCAAGCAGAAATGATCAGCGAAGACCTTACCTACTTTAATTTTCGCTTCTGATCCCTCATATATTCTCCTAATCAACCTTAAAATTTTTTCAGGAAATGCAAATGCTTCCATTGCCCTGCTTATAAAGTCCCAGCTTACTCTGTCATATGCTTTCTCTACATCGATACCGACCAACAGCAATGGTATTTTCTTGCATTCTTGCTTCCCTCTGGATCATCATTGTTCTGTTAATGTTGTCAAATGTTTACGTCCCCTCCACAAAACCACATTGATCCATATCTATCAGTTTTGGCATTATTTTTGCCATTCTTTTAGGCATTGTAGACATGAACACTCTATAATCATGGTTTAATATTGAAATGAGCCTGTATGAAGCTGGATCTGGTGGATCCTTACCTTTTGGGTATTACAGCTACCACTGCTTTCTTCCACGGCGGTGGTACTTCTCCTATTAAGAGCTTCTTTTGGCTGCTCCCGTTAGGGGTCGCCACAGCGGATCAACTGTTTCCATTTCTTCCTGTCCTCTGCATCTTGCTGTATCACACCAACCACCTGCATGTCCTCTCTCACCACATCCATAAACCTTATCTTATGCCTTCCTCTTTTCCTGTTACCTGGCAGCTTCATCCTTAGCATCTTTTTTCCCAATATACTCTGCATCCCTCCTCAGCACATGTCCAAACCAATGTAATCTTGCCTCTCTGGCTTGGTCTCCAAACCTTCCAACCTGGGCTGACCCTCTAATATACTTATTCCTAATCCTGTCCATCCTTGTCACACCCAGTGCAAATCTTAACATCTTCAACTCTGCCACGTCAAGCTCTGACTCCTGCTTTTTTGTCAATGCCACTGTCTCCAACCCATATAACATAGCTGGTCTCATTTCTAGACCTTCCCTTTCACTCTTACTGGTACTCGTCTGTCACAAATCACTCCTGGCACTCTTCTCCACCCACTCCATCCTGCCTGTACTTTCTTCACCTCTCTTCCACACTCACCATTACTCTGAACTGTAACCTTCCTGATCTTTATCATTGTTTTCCTTCTAGCTTCCAAACTTCCAGAGGAATACCATCTATTCATGGGGACTTTCCTGTAGATTGGTTATACATCACAATTTTTATTTCATCTCCTCCTATCCTGTTAGTAACTGCGCTTCATCTACCTCTAACCTTGGCATATTTAATTCTTCCATAAACATTTCGTTTTGTAGCTTTTCTTGATTTTCTTATTTTCTGCTTCATAGAGACTCTCCTAGAATTTCCAGAATATTTCTAATACCTGTACAGGATCTCGTTACCTTCTTTGTTATAGGCTCCCTAAGTCTGGCAACAGCCCTTTTTGCTTTCTATTGCCCAAGTCGTTGTGCTAAAAGTTTCTGTGCTCTAGTGTCATTATGAAATAGTTGCTTAACAGCAATCTTTCTAAGCTTGTGCATATTATCGGGATAATCCCTTATTTTGCCTAGCATTCTGCAATTGATGCTCTTGTTCTGTGAGATTTACCCCTATTCTGCAATACTTTCACATTTGTCAGTCCCTCTAAATAATTCTTGTTACTTAACTATAGTGCCCTGTCTTTTACTTCCACCCTATTTTTAAACTCCACCTTAATTTTATCCCATTCCCTAGCTATATTTTCAGAAGAAATTTCAATCCTCTCTTAACAGCTCCTGAATAATCTCCACTACGCATTCCTTATATTCCTCTCTCTTCAACAGGTGAGAAAGCGCCAGTGTCTCATTTTTATTTCATTACCCTTTTTTTTATTTTAGCTATTAATGGTGCATGATTTGAAATAGTTATTGGTGGTTATCAAGACCTTATTAAATGCACATGTTCCTGTGAAATGTAAATTCTGTCTAGCCTAGTCCAGATGTTCATCGTGTTTCACTGTCGCAGTCATTACTCTTGGGTTATCCTGCTGGCAGGCTACCCTCAGTCGGCCAGAATTCCAAAGTCTAGGTCCATCGTCGGTTGCTGTCGCCTCTTCCCTGACGTCAGTGCGCCAGGGGTATAAAAGATGCAGCCGACGCCATTTTCTTCAGTCTTTCTTGCCGCGCGATGCCCGAAGCAAAAGCAGTTCGCAAGTGCCGGTCAGCCGACTCTTGAGATTTTCAAATCCGAATTTCAGAACCGAAGTCTTCATTAAAGCTAAGTACCCCGTTGGGGAAACTTTTTTCTTGCTCCAGACCGATGTCAGAAAAAGTGAACAATTGTATTTCTTGTGGGAAGCATACCTCATAAGGATTTTCACTCTTATGTATTCCTTGCCTAGGCCCTGATCACAACATTGCTAGATTTAACCAACGTACTATTAAGCGTCGGTTTTATTTTCGCATTTCGTTACTTTGGCCGAAGATTTAATTATATAATGCCGTCGGACCAGCCGACAACCGGAGTTTACAAAAACGCAAGGACAAGGAGAAGGATAGGCATCTGAGTTCCAAAACCGATGACGAGGCCTCTGCTAGGCCAGTCGCCGGTTCTGTGAGGCACTTTCGCAGCCCCTGGCGCCCGCTACCTCAGAGCCACAGACCGCTTCCGACTTCCACGTGGAGTCGACTGGGCCTCTGGATACTCAAGGTATTGGACACTCAGAAATCATTCCCTCAGATGGGTCCAGAGCCGCTGAGTAGGCATCGGCTTCTGAGGGTGTCTTCAGACCTACACAACTATATATTAAGCCATCTTCAGCTTCGAAGACAAAGACTAAAGCAGCTCTAAAGGCAAAGAAATAAGTACAGCATTCTCCAGTTCAAACTACCATGCCTAAAAACAGATGCTCAAAATGGCAGAAGACCTAATTACTTTGATCAGGGGCTCCCATCCCCCTCCTGATAAGAGGCCTAGGCAAGAGACAGAGTATGATTCTTCTGATCAGGTTTCTATTTCCTCTGACTCCTCTTCTGAACAGGAATACTCCCTCCCTCCCTCCCTCCCTATGAGGATTCTGATGCTGAAGAATCCACTCCTTCAGCCTCTCCTCCTGAGGATTATTCTTTTGGGGAAACCCTGCATACCATGAGGGAGCATTTCCACTGAGAGAGCCAAGATTATTCTGAATCTAAGAAAAGGCTCAGAGACTTTCTGCTACTTCCTCAGCACAGACCCCTTGCTATTCCACCTGTTTTAGACATTGTAGATGATGTATTTTCAGAGTCCGGCCTGTCCCCTGACTCTTTACCCCCTGCACCTGCTAAGCCAGACAGATACTACAGGGTTCCAGATTCTCATAAATTCCTATATAAAAACCCTGCTGCTGACCCAGAAACTATATCTCAGGGTCCCAAAGGGGTTAAAGCCTCCACTGCAAAAAACTCTGTCCCCTCTGATAGGGATTCTAGGGCTCTAGACAGATGGGGGAAAAAGTATATACTTCTGCTACCTTGGCTGTAAGGGCTTTAAATTGTCAGTTTCATATGCTTAAATATCAGCAATATTTAATGTCACTGCTTAAACAGAAATTGTTGACAAATACTGAATGTTCAGAGAACAAGGAATTGCAGTATTTATTGCATGCAGCTGAACAGGTGGGAAAGCATACTTTGCAATGTGGTTATGATTCACTGGAGGCCTTGTGCAGGGCCGCTGTCACAGGTTCTGTTATTAGAAGGCATGCTTGGTTAAAGGAACAGAATCTGCCTGATCATGTTAAAGCAAAATTATTAGATGCACCATTGCAGCATGATACTTTCTTTGTTACTAAAGCAGAAGAGGTTTTGAAGAAAATGGAGGATAAAGCAAAATCCATGCAGACAGTCAAGGATTTCTTACGGGTACAGCCACCCAGGTTTAGCAGGAACTGGCCTTCTAAAAATTGGTCCTTTCCAGTGTCAGACAGACCACAAAGAGGCTGATACAGGCATCCCAGAGGCAGATCTCAGCCCCAAGGCTCATACAGGCCTAAACAATGGGGTGCTCCTACCTCCAAAAGCAGAGGAAACAAATCACAACCTTACAGGAAACAGTCCCAATGACTTTCCTCTACCAGATCCAAGCACTTTTCTTTTGGCAGCCCCCTTATGGGGAAAACTAGCATTTTTTTCATCAAATTGGCAAATGATTACCCAAGACAAATGGGTCCTGAACATAGTGTCCCAAGGTTACAGGTTCCATTTTCACACTCTACCAAGGTCAAAAGGTATGCCAGACCTGCCACACAATCAATGGGCAGAGGCACAAAAACTAATTACAGCCCTCATGGACATGAGGGACATTCAGCAAGTACCACAACAAGAGCAGGGGCAAGGATTTTACCCATACTTTTCCTAGTACCCAGGAAGGACAGAACCTGGAGGCCAATACTGGACCTGACTATAGTAAATACGTTTCTGGAAGTTCCAAAATTCAAGATGTTGACTCTACAGCAGCTACTGCCCATGCTGGGCAAGAAGGCTTGGCTCATAACTTTGGACCTAAAAGAGGCATACCTGCATGTCCCAATCAGACAATCTTGCAGAAGATACCTCAGATTCATAGCTGGCTCAATGCATTACCAATTCTCTGCACTGCCCTTTGGCTTATCTACTGCACCCAGGGTCTTCACAAAATGCCTGGCACCAGTAATTGCATTTTGCAGACAAAGAGGAATTCAAATATATCCCTACTTGGACGACTGCCTAATTCAAGCAGAGAACAGACATTCTTCTAAAGCATCTGGCATTTGTAAAAAGATTACTAACTGGCCTAGGGTACACAGTAAACGAAAAGAAATCAAAACTAGTGCCCTCTCAAGAGATAATATTCCTGGGTGCAAGCTTAAATACAACTGCCCAGATGGCTTATCTCACGCCAGACAAACAAAAGCAACTGACTACTTATTTCAAGAAATTGGCAACAAAAACCCACTTATCTGCAAGGACAATCCTGCAGGCCCTGGGTTTTATGGCATCCTGCATTCTACTAATTCCATATGCCAGACTGCATATGAGGAAACTACAATGGCATCTAAAAAGTGTTTGGACTCAGCATTGCCACAGCCTGGAGACAGTAATTGCACTCATTCTCTCCCTGCAACAGGACTTTCGATGGTGGGCAGAAGCCTGTCACCACAACAAGGGTCTGCCATTCAGTTTACCCACAGCCAGACATACACTGACAACGGATGCATCAGATTATACCTGGGGGGCCCATATGGCAGGAAAATGTATTCAGGGCACATGGCCTGCAAACCAGTTGCATCTTCACATCAATCAAAAAGAGATGCTAGCTGTTCAAAATGCCCGGACAGCTTTCAAGGACCTGCTTCATCCAGGACAACTACTGATAGACAGACAATACTACGGTCATGTGGTACATAAACAAGCAGGGAGGGACACATTCCTACCCTCTCTGCAGACAAGCAATGACCTAATGGGACACAAGCATTGGCTTTTCAAATTCACCTGCAAGCACAATTCCTGCCAGGAAAAACAAATACTCTGGCAGACGAACTAAGCAGAAACCGCATGGATCCCCACGAATGGAAACTGGATCCACAAGTCTTCAGCATGGTAATAAGGAAATGGGGATGCCCAGGCATAGATCTATTTGCCTTCCCTCACAACTGCCAATTGCAGAGATTTTGCACAAGGATTTATCACAAGCAAGCATGGAAAGTGGACGCCCTATCCTTCAGCTGGAAAAATCTAACAGTATATGCCTCTCCTCCACTGCCTCTCCTTCCCAGGATACTCCTAAAGGTCAGACAAGAGAAGCCAAAAATTATACTGATTGCACCAGATTGGCCACGCCAACACTGGTACCCAGTCCTAAAGAGCTTGTCTCAAGGTCCAGCATGGATATTGCCTCAAACTTCTCACTTGCTGACCCAACAAAACAGTCAGATCCTGCACAGCCAACTCAGGACCTTAAATATGGCAGCATGGTGGATAATGTAACCATTCAGAACACTCCTCTTTCAAAAGCTGTTATGGATGTTATCTTAGACGCCAGGAGGCCCAGTACCAGAAAGTCTTATGCAGAAAAATGGAAGAGATTCTGTGCTTGGAACCAGGAACAAGGCATTGACACGTGTGTACCAAATATCCATCAGATTTTACAATACCTAACTGAGATGCTGAACAAAGGCCTTTCTTTCTCATCAACTAAGATTCATGCCTCTGCCATTTCAGCCCATTACAATACAGAACCACCTATATTTTCTCATCCTTTAATAAGGCAGTACCTCAGAGGGGCCAAAAACATTAGGCCTCCAAGGAGAGCACCAATTCCGGCCTGGGACCTAAATTATGTTTTGGAAAAACTCGCACTGCCTCCTTTCAAGCCAGCTTCAACAGCAGATATAAAATTTTTATCTTGGAAAACAGCTCTACTCCTAGCAATAACCTCTGCAAGGCGAGTCTTGGAGTTACAAGCACTCATGGCTGTGGAACCTTTTATCATTTTTCATCCAGACAGGGTTTCTCTGAGGACAAAACCCTACATTCATGCCTAAGGTGGTATCCAGTGTGGCCCTCAGCCAAAACCATTCACTTGCCTACCTTTTTTACAAATCCACAGAACAAGGGTGAGAAAATTCTGCATTCTTTGGACATACACAGGCAGTTATGTTTCTACGTGGACAGAACTAAAGCTTTCAGAAAGACTGAGCAACTTTTAGTGTCATATGCTGCAGGATCACAAGGAAAGGCCATCTCAAAACAGACTATTTCTAAATGGATAGGCCATTGCATCTGTTTCTGCTATTTTCAACATGGCAAATCAGTGCCTAAGGGCATTAGGCCTCATTCCACCAGAGCAGCAGCCACTTCGGCAGCTTTCCTCAGAGGAGTACCAACCAAAGATATCTTAGAGGCTGCAACTTGAGTTCAGTGCACACTTTCACAAAGCACTACCACTTACCTCTTTAAGTCCAGAGCAGGCTTTGCCACTGCAGTTCTGCAGGGCCTCATAGCCTCTCCTAATCTTATTTAGCCCAGCCACCCATCCTCAGCTTTGGGATTCAACCCAAGAGTAATGACTGCAACAGAGGAACACGATAAACATAGTACAGTTGTGTACCTACCATAAATGTAGATGTTCGAGTGTATTCACTGTTGCAGTGCAGGTTACCCACCCACCATCCCCCTTTTCTTTGCTGGGACTTATCTGCACTTCTCTATCCTATACAACCTATTTGGTGTATTTGCTTGTAGATAAAGGAAGTGTTATTTTTGTGCATACATTTTTATTGGCATATTTTTCAGCCTTCCAATTTGGGGGCACCTGACATCTGGGGCAAGAAAAACTGAAGAAAATGGCGTCAGCTGCATCTTTTATACCCCTGGCACACTGACGTCAGGGAAGAGGCGACAGCAACCGACTCCAGACCTAGACTTTGGAATTCTGGCCGACTGAGGGTAGCCTTGCCAGCAGGATAACCCAAGAGTAATGACTGCAACAGTGAATACACTCGAACATCTACATTTATGGTAGGTACACAACTGTACTTTTTTATATCTTGGGGAATAATATTGCTAAATTCACATCTTCCATGCCAAATATTTTCATAAATTTCTTCACAAATCTACCCTCCTTTGTTATATTTTCCCTTCTGGGCCCCCCAGACACATCTTCATTGCTGCAAATCAAATTCCCGTCCCCCCTATAAGTAATATGCCTTGCTGAAAACTGATTATTTCTGCAGAATTTTCATAAGCTCCATTATAGCAGTTTTAGGTGGCATGTAATTACATGCTAGTCTAATCCTCCTCCCTTGCCAGTAGCCCCTTAGCACTACAAATCTGCCATTATTATCTTTATCTTTTTCTGTCACTATTGGACCTCCTCTTGTAATTAATGTAAATACTCCTCTTTTCCTTTGTCCCAGGTATTCACCTGAATAACCATCCTGAAAACCTTTCTTTATCAACTTCACATGTTCAGGTGTTTTAAGCGTCTCCTGTAACATAGCTATTTGCACTCTGCATTTATAGTATAGTTCAGTAGTCTTTCTTGTTTGTATTTATCAGTGAGGCCATTTACTTTTAAAGATATTAAAGAAAGTACCATTGTATTAAAAAGTTATTATTCCCACCTTTTTTGTTAAATGCCTATTTCCAGCTTTTGTGTTACATGCATACACTGTTTGGCAGGTTGAACTTTTATACAGTTGTTTCTTGTCACATATATTTAAGTGCATGTCACATCTTATACATTTTTTATGTTATTGAAAACTCTCAAAAAAAACCTCCCTAAAACCTACTAACTTAATACTAACACACACAACTATGTACACGTTAGTTAACCTAAAAGAAAGGTCATCCATGCTAAGATGCATGATGCAGCCTGTGCTTCTAAGTGCTGATTGGTTTTGTAGCTTTCCCAGCTGGGAAAACCCCTGAATGTTTCCAGAGAACATTAACTGCCTAGGGAAAGCCCCTGAATGCTTTCAGAGAACATTGTCTCCTAGCCAATTTCTCTTTTTCTCCCCTCAGCCAGTCACTGTCCACCAAACTATAGCCAGTTTCTCTTTAACAGATTGTTTCCATGGAAACATAAAGACCAGCTGCAGAATTGTTACTGAGCATACATCTATTTGCTAGAAAAAGCCTCATAGTACTCAGTGTTCTTTTTCATTTACTTGCTCTCTCTTAAAACTTGTTACTAAATCAGTCTGAGGTATTTAATACAGTCATTTCCCCATACAAGAATGAGAAAAAGGATATTAATTTTCTTTTATCATGCTTTGTAACCAGGCTTTTTTAATGTATTTGCAGCGCCTGCATTTCTTAAAACTGAACAAGGCGAGAGAGAGAGAAAGGAGAAAGAAAAGAAGAAGAAGAAAAAAAAAGAACAGCAGCACCTGTTTACAATCCCCAATTGTACTTAAAAATAACTGAATAAAAACTTTATAGCATGTAAAGAAAACCACATGCCATAAATTGTGTAGTATTTAAGCAAAAAAATCGTTACTTGCATGTAACATTCTCTCTCCACTTCCCCTCCCCAAAGCACGTTTACGAACATAAATGACATGAAGTAAGGCATATGCTTTAGAACCTCCCCACAAGTCCAACATATTCTGAAAAAGTCCAATATTTCCAGATTTTCTTATTCTGCCCTATTTCACAAATATAATTATTGCATTGTAATCCCATACTAAGGTACTGGTTTTATTACTGTTCGTCTCCAAAGTCCTATCGCTGCTTCATTTCCAATGTACTCTGAATTCTTCTAGTCAACTCTCGTGCTCCTTTCTTTCTCTCCAACATTTTCCGTTGAAGGTTTCACAGGTACAGTCCCTCTGTGGTCTTTCTTACCAGAAGAACAAGAAGCAGAATCTCCTTCTGTTTCACAGCTTACTTTTTGTTGGACAAGCTTTTGTATTTTCTCCTTAACATGTACTTCATCAAAAAATGATTTTGTCCCTCCAGGAGAGAATACCTTGAAGACAGCTGGGTACAGCAGTTTGAATCTCTCACCTGCATCTCAACATTCCCTGAATAGTGGAATAAATTTGCTCTTCTTCTTTCTGATATACAATGAGTAATCATTCTCCACAAACACTCCACTGTCTCCCACACTTTGTCCTTCTGCCACAACTTTGTCAGAATCAACTCCGTTTGCTGGTCGGATTGCATCTATACTATTAAAGGTCTTGGTTGCTTGCTTATAGCCAGGTTTGGAGCATACACATGATGTGCCCTTTCAATTAATAACTCCTGCTGTGGAATCCCAGTAGAGTTGCTTATTTGTGCTTTCATAAAATTAAGGCAGTCTGTTCCTTCCAGCTTCTCTGGTATAGCTGAAATTCTCAGATCTCAGTTTTTTTCCTGTTATGTCCTCTAATTCTATTATACTTTGAAACATCTCTTCCTGAGCAGTCTCATATTCTGCCAGACTTTTTCTTTATTTCCACCTCTGATTTTTGCAGTTTTATCATCTCATCTGTATATCTGTTTAAAGCTTCTTCCATTTTTCCAGTCTTTTGTTGTTTGTGTTGATATACTCCGTCATTGTTTTGTTTATTTTAACCAGGTCTGTATGCAGTTGTCTTATAGTCTGAATGTTGGATTGCTTTTTGCTGAAAAGCTGCAGAAATGTCCTCAGTCAGTGTTTCTTCCTCACTTTTTTTGTAGCTGATTTTTTTCCAGGTCTTTTGTATTTCTTTATTCCTGACATCCAGGCAATGCAGTTACTAGCCAGTTACTGAAATTTACCCATAAGCACACAAGTCTACTGGCCTTCTCTGCTGTGCTTGTTTTCACACTGGGGGAGCTAGAAATAAGCTGTTACTCAGTATGCAGTCATCCTGGAAGTATCTTTTCCTTTCAATTCTATGTCTGTGCCAGTGTGAAAGGAAACTTTGGTATTCCATGCTCCTTTAAATCTATTTAAAACAGTACATCTGCTTACAATGTGTCTATATATTTTTCGTAAATTTGGCAAGTTTTATACTGCATTTTATAAGAGGGCAACTGGTTTCGAAGTGCCATTTTAAAATATATTTATTTTATGTGCCTGTAAGTTGAAATTCACTCAACTCTGACTTATGAAGTCTTTTAGAATTCAGTTACTGTTGAGACAATATGCATTCAAGGTGATTAGGATTTGGGAAGTTCCAAGAAGGCAACAGCAGTATAAGCAACTAGAAACAGAGCTGTGGGCAGTGAATAGTTTAAATTTTCAAAAGTAAATGAGTATAAATTCTTAACAAAAATTCTGAGGTGAAGTCTGTCATCCAGAAGGTCTACAAGGAAAAGAAAAAGTGAAGTAAAAGGTTGAGAAACTGTGGAAATTCAGAGGGAGACTGAAAACATATGGTGAAACAGAGCTGGAGAAAGGAGATGGTAATGGCAGCAGAAGGAGAAACCTCTTCTGTCATCCACCCTAGCGGGAAAACTTGATCAAATGCACTCTGAAATTTTAAAGATAAGTGAGTCCTTGTTGGAATATAATGAGACAAATATCAGAAGGATGTAAGAAATAATAGCCATTTTATCCAGGCATTCAGAGGGAGTAGTGCATATGTAAATGGCTTAAAAAATGATGGGGCAGGAATTAAAACATGAACAAATGGCACAGAACTTGAATAACTTGAGGACAGGTCACACAGAGACAACTTGAAGTTTACTGTAGTACCAAAGCAAACTGATGGGAAGGATTGTGAAGACTTTGAGAGAACATGCCTCAGCACATGGTCTGTTTTTTCTGTTGATGCTGTTAACATACAGGGAACACACAGAAGAAATATTACCCAGTGTGAGACTTGGAAAGCACTCATCTTACAGAAGACATATCAACTAAAGGAGTAAAGTCCTTTTTATTTATTTTAAAAGGAGTAAAGTCCTTTTTATTTATTAATCCTTTTATTTTGTGGAGCAAAGGAACAATTGTAAATGTTGGAGATAATGAATTTTCATTATTAACATGAACCAATATAAAGTCTTTATTTCCTTCTGTAAGACGCTGCAGACTAACGAAGCTTCATATATACTGGATTAAAGTCCTACACAGACCCTTGACCTAACTCAGATCAGACCCAGTAGTGATTTCCTTGGTAAATCCAGTTGGTCTTAAACCTCTGTTAAATGCCAGTCTTTCACACTCTGACAATAATGGGAAAGTCTTTAAAAGAATTTGAGGAAAAAAGTATTTTCTTCTATAACGCTTATTGTTAGAATTATCTGCTGGCAAGCTCAAGTTTAAAGCTTATGCTTGTGTCTTTTGAGAATATATGATGTACATTATGGGGCTTTTTTTTCCCTCATTTGAGAAAAAATTATCTTTGTATAATCTTGCAGCTAGAGTGTATCAAGTGACTTAACATTATTTGAAACAGATTACTATCAAAAATGCGACATTGAAAAATGTGAGCAGTGATGTCACTGACGCATTTACTTGACTCATGAATATTAAATAGGTCCAGTGGTCGATGCGGCAACATCAACAATGTGTTGTCGATGTTAAAGTCGACAGTTGCTATTTCAAAATATGCTTCTTGTCCCTGCCTTGTTTACTATATTATGAACTGATGGTCACTTGTATGTCGACATTCTAAATGTCGCTCCTACCATTTTCAAATAAGTGCCTGTCATTTAACTAACTTTCTGTCTTTTGATAGTAAACCATTTGAAACATGCTTATGATTAAGCTGATACCAGTTTTCATAGCTGTTACTGGAATTGTTATGAAGAAGTTTGCCTGGTTGCACACAGTATCTTCTGGATGATATAAAAGCTGAAGTTTTGTTCTTTCCCCTGGACAGAAGGTAGTCTTTGGACCATCTGCTACAGAGGTCTTTAAAAAGTATGATGAGAGAGAAGCTGATTCTGAATTTTTCAGAGTTTTCAGCCTTCCTTCTCCAAGTTGGTCAAGTTTTTACTGCAACATGTTACAAAAAGCAAAATGAGCAGACTCAATAAGCTGCTGGTCAGCAGACTTCAAAAAAAAAACAAATGCAGTGGGCTCCAAAAAGAAAGGAGGGGTCCCCCCAGAAAGAAGCACAGTCTAACAAGTTTGAATGGCTGTCTTCAGATTACCCCCACCCCATCCTGACAAGCCTTTAATTCTTCCCAAAAAATCTGACCTTCAATTTCTCTCTTTGGCAACAGATAGTCTTAGAGAAATGGATTTTGAGAGTGATCCGTTGGAATTCTCTCCCTTCTTTTCAGGGTATTCCTCTTTGTCTGCCAGATCACACTTTTTTCCTTCCTGTCATTTATCATCTGTAAATTCAGGTGGGTGGTGAAAGCTGTTACTCCTTATCAGAAACAAGAAGACTTTTTTCTCAAGGATGTTTCTGGTGTCAAAGAATGAAGCTTTCTAGAGACCATTCCTAGATCTTTGCTTTCTAAACCAGTTTGAGAGAGGTCCAAAGTTCAAAATGTCATAACCTGTTACCAGTCATTCCCCATGTAAATTTTTGGTGACCCTTGATTTAAAAGATGTTTGTCATCACATTCCTGTAATACCAAATTTCAAATGTTTCTTGAGGTTTTTCTGTGTCTGGATCACACTTACGGTTCTCTGTATTACCCTTTGGGTTATTCACTGTTTCAAGGGTATTTACAAACTGTCTAGCTCCGATGGAGGCCTACTGCAGGCTGCAAGGTATTCACATTTTTGTCTTGTGAGTTTTTTCAGGTGTCAGGAATCTCTTACATAGGTGAGAGATTTCCTGCACATGCTGGGGTTTTAGGCAAGCATTCAAAAATCTTGCTTGAGTCTTTTTCACATGATTGTGTTCCTTGTGGTATCTCCTAGATATCTCAGTTCAAAGAGATTTTCTTCCACAAAAAAAAGCAGATCTATACCTAGGTGTATTCCTGAGTTTTTCTGATCAAAACAAAGGTCTCAGAAATGGAATTTGTCAGTACAGTGGGATTCATGGCATCGATGATTCTCGTGATTCCTCTAAGCAGACTCCACATGAGAAAAATTCAGTGATACCTAAAATTCATATGGTCTCAACATCAGTGCCCCTTGACATTCCAGATTCTCATTTTGGGATTTGGGAGATGGGAACTATTTTGGTGGAGAGACCAGTTTTATCTGAATCCAGGCCTCCCATTTTCTCTAGCTCTAGCACAGTATGCATAGACTTCCAGGAATTCATCCAGCTATGGAGAACACCTCCGATTTATCTATTTGCCTTCAGTTACAACCATCAGTTGTCAAGATTCTGCTCCAGGATCCCATGCAAGAAGGCCTGGAAAGTGGATGCATTTTGTTTTCCTTGGACTGGAATGTTCATGTATGTTTTCCACTGATATTTAGGGTCATTCAGAAGTTCCAGAAAGACTCTGCAAAGATCATTGTGGTGGCCTCTGTTTGGCTTGGGCAACAGTAGTTCTTCCTTCTTTTGGAAATGGTCAGGGTCAGTTACCACAAGCTTCCTCACAGACTGGACCTGCTTGCACAAGACGGGGATGTTTGATGCACCCCAACTCAAAACACTTACCTGACTGCCTGGATGATAGAAAGTATGTGCCTAAAAGGTATTAAAACTAAGAACGTGCAGCAGGTGTTAAAGGAAGCAAGAAAACCTGCTACTAGGTAATTCTATATTAGCAAATGAAAAAGATTTTCTAGTTTGTGGTAGACAAAGAACCAGGATCCCTTTAAAACTAGAATTTTCTGATTCTGCAATATTTGTGCGAGTTGATACCCTCTGGCCTTTCGTACTCTTCCATCAAAGTGCACTTGTTGGCCATAACATGTCTATCCATGGAGCCTCCCTTTTCAGTGTATTCTTAGGTGAAAAAGGTTTTGAAAGGGCTGTTGCATGCTAAGCCTTCTAGAGAACAGGTAGTTTCTCCTTGGGATTTCAACTTTGTTTTATACAAAAATTACCAGATCATCAGGTTTCTTTGAGATTCTTAAAAGGGAAAACACTTCTGTTGACTTGTGCCTGCAAGAAGAGTATCCGAGTTGCAAGCTCATATGGTCGGTCACCCTTATTTCATTTTCCTAATTGACAGGGTTTCCTTGAGAACTGATCCTTCCTTTATGCCTTAAGTGGTATCCCAAGCTTACTTTGAGTCAAGCTATTACTTACCATGTCTTCTTTCCGGAAACTAAAATTAGGGAGAAAGTATCTTCCATACTTTGAATGTCCTCGGACAACCCAGATATTATCTTGACAGAACTAAAACTTTCAGGAACTCTGATTATTTGTTAATTTCATATGAAGGTAAGAAAAGATGCATGCCCAAATAGTTATCTCATGTCACCTTTTGTTATACCCACCACATTAATGCAATTCCAGGCAGGGTCAAGGTGGTGCGATCTCGGAGTTGAGTGTTTTGAATGTTTTTTTTTTTGTTTGTTTTTATATATTTATTTATTTATTTATTTTTGGTGGAACAGCAATTTGTTTCCCTGGGGAAAAATTGGTGTTTCGTGTCTTCGGGATTTCAAGCTTTCACTTTTAAAGGGTCAATAAATCAGCATTCGCTGATTTAATATAGACACTATTTTCAGCAGAGGCCCAGGGAGAAATGCTCCAGACGTGTGTCTTTGTAATGTGGGAGGAGACCGGAGCACCTGGAGGGAACCCACACAAATGCAGGGAGGACATGCAGACTCTGTACAGAAGGCACCCCAGCCGAGAATCGAACCAGAGAACCTCTTGCTGTGAGTGACAATGCAAACCGCTGCACCACTGTGCTACGTTTGTTTACACAAGTGTATTTCCTCAGTCCAGAACATGATACAAAAGTATATTTGATAAATTTAAATGTTTTAATACTATAGCAGTATATAAGGCAACAACAACAGGCTGTAAAATGAACTATACCCAACATGACTTGGTAAAGTTTTTCCTTTGTTTTCTGAAGTCATGACAGAATGAGATACTTGAGGATTTGGTTGAAATGAGATGTTGAGCAAGCAAGGAAATATAGTAAGAAGCTGTTCAAAAGATTATAAGTATGATAAAACTATGGGCACTGCTGTTTATGGTTAGAGATAAGATACTAGTGATTAAGATGTTTTTGGTTTTGCTGGTTCCTTATGTAGATAAGGATTATATGCATCAACCCAAAGACCAGATACGGAAAAATATGAAAACAGAAGTGAAGGAGTTTCTTTGGGATAACAACAGAAAAGTGTGTAATGGGGTTAGCTAAAATTGACAAAGGAATAGGGTGGTTTGCAGCTTCCATATTTGAAGGCATACTGTAATTCCATGCAATTTAGATGAATATATTTGATTCGGGATATATTGTGGACTGTATGCCAAGTAGAAGCACATGATAGGCATAGTACCTAGTTAAGTGATAACAGGAGCTCACATAGGCATTTGGGCAGATCTATGAAAGGAATATAAGTATTATGTACAGGTTTATGTAAATAAAAGTATTAAGCAAGTCTTTAGGTTAAAAGAAGTTAGACCCTGGAAAAATAGAATAACACAAATATATTATACTGTATGCAGTAATAAGAAAGACACAGGGAAGTATGCCATGAGTATTTGAAATAGAAGGAACAAAAATAAGGTTATGGGAGCAGAAAGGAGATGAAGTATTAAAAGGGATTAAGCTTGACAAATTTTCAGGCTCTTGAACTCTGATCATCTTGCATATACAGGTCTAATATCAGAGATCATGGAACCATGAGCTGAAGTTGGAAAGTAGTGTTGTTAAACCACAAGTAGTAGATTTTATATTTGAGTTTGGAATAGAAATGGCAGAAAGGAAAAAACAGTAATAAGCTGAGTGTACAAGGCAATATTAGTTTTGAGCAGACAATACAGTAAAGTACAAAGGCCAAACGTATTATGGAGTGGTACTTTAAGATATTACAAAGACATACATCCAGAGCATTTCTCCCTGGGCCTCTGCTGAAAACTGGCTTCATTCCAAGTCTGGCTTTCCCGGTAAACAAATGTTAAATATATAAAATATCGCAGATGAGCAGTGGAGGGGGAAGTATGCCTTTACACAAGAACATTTAGAATTTTTGCATGGAAATGTTTGTACTAATATTTCTATACCCCTGTGAAACTGGAAAAAATGCCCCCCACAGGAAAAAGGCAGATGTTTGGAGACATGATGTTCAAGAAAAAGTTTTTGAGAGCATATATTCTTGGAGTGTAATGAGTTTCTTCAGTTCAAAACTCACTTAAATAATATGCAGACTGTTGGACTTGGAAGAGAATTTTACCTCAATATAGAAATGTTTTTGTTGACTTGGAATAAAATTGTGTACTGAAGATGTGACTATATATTTATATTGACATTGGCTAAGAAAGCTACAAGTAGAAAATGGACAGTCAATACCTCTCAACTGTACAGATTTTCACAGAATGTCCAGATTTTTGTCTCAAAGGTTTGATCTGTTCTGCATAAAATCTGTGGATTTCTGAGAAATCACCGAGTATTGAAATTAGTAAATAATTACCAAATAATGACACATATTTGAGTTTCAGACTTTATATCCTTAATCCATACTAATACAAATCCTGTTATATTAGCTTTCTAAATTTATAACAGCAACATTTAAAATCTGTCCCTTTTTTTGGCCTTTGTCCCCCCATTATTTTAGGCTATGTCCGGATTTCTTGCATTAAGAGGTTGAGAGAGGTATGATTAAGACAGATGAAAAATGAATGTAGATACTAGCAGTATGAAACTGAACTATTAAAGATCAGAAACAAAAGTTTGTACTAAGAAAATGGGCAGTATGAGTTGCTTTTTTGGAATATGAGCTTCAAGAGGATGTTGACATTTAAACAAAAGTACTCAAGATCTTTATCTTTTGGTAGTCACTGGTCCATTCGTTTAGTGGACTGGAAGGAGAGTGTAAATTAAATTAAATAAAATGGTCACTAAATTCCTAATCTCAAATTAGATTTTAAATAGTTAATCTGTGTGTTTTAACTGAGAGATGTTAACCTGTATGACATTGGATTAAAACTGTGATTCTTGGATTTGTATGGTAAACAATGCCAAATTGTTGCTAATTGAATGCAAGCATTGCCTGTTTGACAAGAGGCTGCTTTACTGGTATTGTATAAACATTGCTGTAAAATGATTGTATCAGCAATTCGTGCCAAAGTAGCAGTGTGGTACACTGAAACAGTTATTAATAAATTATTTTCATTGCTCTAAAGGATCAGAATTTATTTTTTATTTTAGAAACTACACAGCAAATCATAAAATCATACCTTTCACAGAATGTATAGGTTCAGATGTTAATACTCCACTTAGATTGGTTTGATAATTTATATGTAGTATATAGTGTCATGATTCCGCTCATAAAATGGCAAAATTACAGCCTGGTTGAGCCCTGCTATAGTGCAAGACAAAACCTTAACAGTGTTCAGAGTGCTTAAGTACCATAAGCCTATTAAGGTTGGGTCTGCACTAAAACTAGACAGAGCTGACCAGTAAAAACAGCAGCAGATAGAAACAGCTTCATTTCAGTTCCTGCTTTTACCATCTGCCTGCTATTAACTACACATGGCATTTTGAATTAGTTTCCCTTATACAGAGAATATTCAAGGATGTCAACCCCTCCCCCACTGCTTTGCTCTCACAATGAATTTCTTGGCATCCAGGTCTTGAACACATAAGTTACGATGAGCGACCTGATTGATCATAGTCCTCTGCTGTTTCTAAAACTATTCTAATAATGTAAAACTAGCTGTTTAAGTACTGTTCTAAAAATGTATATATACTACACCTTTCAGTTCAAAGTGTATAACAAATCCAGTTGTTAGTAGCTCATTTTCATATACTCCATTTACTGTTCCTCCAAAGCAAATCCCCTTGTTTACAGGCTTAGCTAGTTAACAGCTAGTCTTTGTCTGCTCGATTACTTGTAGTTACATTTTCATGATCATTCTGTACTTGCCTCACAAAAATGTCTCTCAAGAACTGTGAAGAGAGCATTTTGTTGATATTTTTGTAACAATACTTTTAAAGATTCAGTAGAGAATAATGTACACGCTGTAAGAATATTTTCCTGCTTAAATATTTACAAATCAGCTCCTTTAATCATTTTCACAGTGTGGATTTCTAAGACAAATTGTCTGCAGTTATCTTGTAATTGTCTTAATGTTTGGCTTTTATCACTCAGCAGAGATAAATCAGTCGACTTTTTTTGATTTTACAATGCAAGTCAATAGTAACGTTAGGGGAAAAAGGGCTGCACAGGCAGAGAAGAGTATTGGGTGGGTCATAAATTGTGCAAAGTTCACAGATCAGAGCTGAAGGAACCCTGACTCTGTGACATAGAAGAATGTAGCATTGACTATATCTAATATAACCTGTGTTCAGTTGGTGGCATGGATGCCCTAGGGGCAGGGTGGGACATTGAGCTTGAGAGACTGACACCAGCTTGCTTACCCTTGGGGGGGCTGCTTGGCCAGTGACAGTGATGGCACCTTGCAGTGGCTGTTTCTAGTATTCACTTGTAAAGGCTGGTTTAGCTCTCTATGTCATGCAAAGCTGTGCTCTTTTTGGTGCCAGGGAAAGGGAGAAGGATACATGAAGCATGTATGCCTCCTCCTGAGTACATAGCAAGCTGGTCGTGGGAGGAGTGGGTAGTTCACTCCTCAGGACATGAAGTCTGCCTGCTCCCTACCCTCCAGACTCTTACCAGAGGAGGCGATTAGCCTTGCCAAGCAGGAATGAATGGGCTGTAGCACATAGCCCAGGGATACTGGTCTCTCTCTACCTTGATGGAGCAAATGTCTCAATTGAATACAGGTGGAGGAGCTGTTTGGTAGGTCCTCGGGTGGGGGTTGGGGAACAGAGGCTGAAGGAAGGGAATTTTTCTGTGAAAACCAAGCATTTAATCATACTATGTAATGTATATATTCTGATATAGAGTAATGGCTTGGCTAATTTTTCTTTCAGCCTGCTGAAATTCTGATATTGTGTAATCGACATCAACCCTGCGCCTTTTTTCCCCTCTTTGTTCATGGGGTCAGGGTGCACATCAGCAGTGACAACCACCTAGAGCCACTGTTCACACTGCTGGGTGGTTAGCCCAGCCACAGTGTCATATTATTGTGTAATAATTTTTTTAGTTTTTCCTTTAACTTGCTGTTATTGCAGGCTTATACTTATTTTAATGATTCATTTCTTTGTACTGTTTTTGAGAACTTTTAGATGTTGCAACATTTTTTAAAGCTGTGTTCCTTGTGCTCAGTAAGGTGTTGACAAGACTGTATGAACTGTGTTAATTAAATCTTTTGTGGTAACTAACACAGGATAGTAGTGAAACTCACTTCCTTCCCAGCAGATAAATAGTCTCATGAGTGCCATGTAGTTCTTTTGGTAACACATGAGATGCAGTACAAAGCATGATATGATTCCATAATTGGTGAGATGTAAGCAAACAGTTTTCCAGAACTGAGTTTTTTAAACTAGTGGTGTGTACTGCTTTCATTAACAGTATTATTCTGTTTTAATCATCTGTTCAACATTCTTATAAACCAAGGTTGAGTTACTGTTCCATAAAGAATTGTCAGAATTTTGTTCTCCACATATAATAATGTAAACCTCAGCCATTTCCTTGTTTATTTGAATGTATAGTAGAGTTCTATTCATGTATGTAGGTTTACCATTGAAATTTCGTCGTGCAATTACACGGCTATGAAGTATTCGAACTACAGATGTTCAAATACTTCGTATGTCTGCAGGTTACATGAGCGAATGTTATATTTGCGAATGGACTGCGCATTCGCAAATATAAAGTTCAATTATGTGCAGGGATCAAAATATAGTGCGGTTAGGGAAATACATCCCTTTCCTCACTGAGTTGGAATATTAAGTCCCCCCCTGCATAAACAGGATGTTAGGTGTAGGGGTTTAGGGAGTTATGGCAAGGGTGAAATTCTTGTTAATGCCATAAAATGTTGTCGACATTTTCGGCATTAACAGCTATTTTTCGACACTAGGGCAGTTAGGTTATTTGTACTTTCGGCAAAACAATTCGCTGATTAGTACCGTTTTTTGTTTTTTTTTTTTAAATGTCGACATTTCAATAGTAAACATATATATATATATATATATATATATATATATACACACACACACACACACACGTATATCCTTAGTGTATTGTCATGTAGTTTCATGTCAGTTTTTAAATTACCTCCTTGGTGGGAATTAATGCACCAAAAGTACAGTTTTGTATGCCGTTTGTATAAAATTCCATCCAACCCAGTTTCATAGGTTCGTAGCGTGAACATGAAGCTACGCACAAATGTTCTGAAGGCAGCAAGGCGATATTGGTGTATATCTGGGAAAAGCTGCAGTAAGTTTAGTTATCGTTGTGAGTTGTTTACGAGCAGGCAAGTTGCTGAAGCTAGGGGTTTAAGTTAGTGAAGCTCTCAGAAAGGTGCTCAGTAGAAGTAAGGGGTATATATTAGGCTAATGACTACCAAGGGCCTTTATATGTATAGCTGTGCAAAATGTTTCCTTGCAAGATCTAATTTCTATCCATTCCCATGGCCAGTGTCTAGAAGTATATAAAGAAGTTCTTAACGTAACTGTACATATGTGTTAAGGTCATCATCATCATCTTTCGGCTTTTCCCGTTAGGGGTCGCCACAGTGGATCATCTCTTTCCATTTCTTCCTATCCTCTGCATCTTGCTGTGTCACACCAACCGCCTGCATGTCCTCTCTCACCACGTCCATAAACCTTATCTTAGGCCTTCCTCTTTTCCTCTTACCTGGCAACTCCATCCTTAGCATCTTTTTCCCCAATATACCCATCATCCCTCCTCAGCACATGTCCAAACCAACGCACTCTTGTCTCTCTTGTTTTGTCTCCAAACTGTCCAACATGAGCTGACCCTCTAATATACTGATTCCTAATCCTATCCATCCTAGTCACACCGAGTGCAAATCTCAACATCTTTAACTCTGCCATATCCAGCTCTGACTCCTGCCTTTTTTGTCAGTGCCACTGTCTCCAATCCATATAACATAGCTGGTCTCACTACCCTCTTGTAGACCTTCCCTTTCACTCTTACTGGTACCCGTCTGTCACAAATCACTCCTGACACTCTTCTCCACCCATTCCACCCTGCCTGTACTCTCTTCTTCACCTCTCTTCCACATTCACCATTACTCTGAACTGTTGATCCCAAGTACTTAAACTCGTCCACCTTTACCATCTCTACTCCCTGCATCCTCACCATTCCTCTACCCTCACTCTCATTTACACGCATATATTCTGTCTTAGCCCTGCTGACCTTCATTCCTCTGCTCTCTAGAGCATATCTCCACCTCTCTAGAGTCTCCTCAACCTGATTCCTACTCTCACTACAGATCACAATGTCATCTGCAAACATCATAATCCATGGGGCCTCCGGTCTGATCTCATCTGTCAACCTGTCCATCACCACTGCAAATAAGAAAGGACTCTGAGCTGATCCTTGATGTAATCCCACCTCCACCTTAAACGGATCTGTCACTCCCACTCCAGTCCTCACCACTGTCACACTACCCTCGTACATATCCTGTACCACTCTTACATACTTCTCTGCCACTCACTACTTCCTCATACAATACCACAACTCTTCTCTAGGCACCCTGTCATATGCTTTCTTCAAGTCTACAAAGACACAATGCAACTCCTTCTGACCTTCTCTGTATTTCTCCATTAACACTCTCAGAGCAAACATTGCATCTGTAGTGCTCTTTCCTGGCATGAAACCATACTTCTGATCACTAATCATCACCTCCCTTCTTAACCTAGCTTCTACTACTCTTTCCAATAACTTCAAGCTGTGACTGATCAATTTTATCCCTATGTAGTTACTGCAGCTCTGCACATCACCTTTATTCTTAAAGATAGGTACCAAAAACACTTTTTTCCACTCCTCAGGCATCCTCTGACTTTCCAAAATTTCATTAAACAATCTAGTTAAAAATTCCACTGCCATTTCTCCTAAGCACCTCCATGCTTCCATTGGTATGTCATCTGGGCCAACAGCCTTTCCATTCTTCATTCTCTTCATAGCTGTCCTTACTTCCTCCTTGCTAATCTGTTTCACTTCCTGATTCACTATCCCCACATCATCCAACCTTCTCTCTGTCTCTCTCTCTCATTCTCTTCATTCATCAGCCTCTCAAAATACTCTTTCCATCTACTCAACACACTCTCCTCTCTTGTGAGTACCTTTCCTTCACTATCATTTATCACCCTTACTTGCTGCACATCTTTCCCAGCGCTGTCCCTCTGTCTAGCCAATCGGTACAGGTCCTTTTCTCCCTCTTTAGTGTCCAATCTCTCATACAACTCTCCATACGCCTTATCCTTGGCTTTTGCCACCTCTCTCTTTGCCATGCACCTCATCTCCTTATACTCATGTCTACTTTCTTCATCTCTTTTCAATCCCACTTCTTTTTCGCCAGCCTCTTCCTCTGTATACTCTCCTGTACTTTCTCATTCCACTACCAGGTCTCCTTGTCCTCCTTCCTCTGTCCAGATGTCACACCAAGCACCTTTCTAGCAGTCTCCCTTACTAGTTTTACTGTAGTTACCTAGCTATTCGGTAACTCTCCACTGCCTCCCAGTGCCTGTCTTAACTCTTCCCTAAACTCCACTTCACAATCACCCTTTTTTAACTTCCACCATTTAATCCTTAGCACTGCTTTCACACTCCTCCTCTTCTTGATCACCAACGTCATCCTACAGACCACCATTCTATGCTGCTTAACTACATTTTCCCCTAACACCACTTTACAGTCTCCAATCTCCTTCAGACTGGCACTCCTACATAGGATATAATCCACCTGTGTGCATCCTCCTCCACTCTTGTACGTCACCCTATACTCCTCCCTTTTCTTAAAATACGTATTCACCACAGCCATGTCCATCCTTTTTGCAAAATCCACAATCATCTGACCTTCTGCATTCCTCTCCTTAACACCATACCTACCCATCACTTCCTCATCCCCTCTGTTCACTTCACCAACATGGCCATTAAAGTCTGCTCCAATCACTAGTCTCTCACCCTTGGGTACACTCACCACAACTTCATCCAACTCACTCCAAAATTTCTCTATGTTAAGTTGTCAATCTCGCCTTCATTCTTGCTGGATGGGTTCGGAGCTGATCCTCGGCTCCGACTTGGCACTTGCTAAGCTCAAGAGTTACTTTTACCAGCTCGAGGCAGCCCCATATCCCATGATGCAAGGCGGTGATTACCCAAATCTCGTTTGCCGCTTCGCTCATGAGGTCACCTTTTTTGCCAGCTCCTGGTAAGTGAATTTAATTACTCTTTTCCAAGAGATTTAGCTATCCCAGTACCTAAATATTTACTTATTTATAGTTTGTTAGTACCTCGATTCACTTAGCCCTATTCCCGTTAGTTTTCCGTTCCCTTATCTATATTTTTCTGTTATTCAGGTCTTAGGTCTTACCCCCCCAAACAATTTCCTGTCAAGGGTCTCAAGCTTTAAGAAGTGTGACTCGTGCTGTCAGAAGATGTCTCTGACAGACGGTCACACTTCTTGTATTTATTGCCTGGGACCCCTACACCTGCAGGACTCCTGTGCTATTTGCCACTGTTTCAGCCAGAGAGTCCTGCAGGAACGTAGAAATAAATTGATCCTAAGGGGTCTTCTCAAGCCTGAGAGCTCCCCGGCTAAGTCCGGCTCCGGGAAGCACTCAAAGCCATCCAAGGCCCAGCCTTCAGTGTCCAAGTCTGTGGCCTTGGTTCTGACTTCACCGGAGTCAAGATCGACTCTGTCCGGAGCCGATCCTTCCTGCTCAGAAAGTTTAGTATCGGTGCCGATCGGCACCGATACCCTGGCTTCAGCACCTGTGTCGGCTCTGGCTGGAGCCGATACCCTAGCTTCGAAACCTGTGACGGCTCCGGCTGGAGCCAACACATCTCTAACCCAGCTCGGAGCCGACAAGTTGTCTGCTCCAACTGGAACCGAAGGTTCTTCGGCTCCGATGGCTCCGTCGAGAAAGAGATCTAGATCTCCTTCACTGGAGTCTATCCACTCGGCTCCGGCCTCCCCCTTACTTTCGGAGCGGAGCCATCGGAGCCGATCCTCAAGGTCTTCCAGACTCTCAGACCATGACTTAGAGAGAGTGGTGAGTAGACTGCTGAAATCACAGGCACTGGCCCAGATGCTCCATAGCCCGTCTCAGCAGACGACCGCTATTCCACACCCTCCAGAAATTCCTCCTTCGACTCTTTCAGAGCTCGGAGCCGGAGATTATTGGTACCGTGACTGTTGGTGCTTCGGAGCCGATACCACCCCTTTCGGCTCTGTCGTCTTCGACTCCTATCTCCTCCTTGAGACCGTCCTTGGAGGGATCCGGTCGTCGGGCTTCCCTGGTCGGTTCCGAGGGGGCGATTGGCATCGGACCCTTGTCCGACCCCGTTCTCCCTCTCGGGGCTTCGGCCTTGGTGAGCTCGGCGCCGACATCTGCTTCGGAGCCTTCCTTTTCGGTGGGGACGGGAATTCCTGTTTCTTCAGAGCGGGAGCTCTCGGTCCTCCCCGGGAGGGGGGCCTTCGAGGTGATGAGGAGTGTGCTAGCCCCCGAGCTTAGTCAGCAGTCGGTTCCTTTAGCTCCTCCCTCTACGGTGCCTGTAGATGTCTCTTCCCACTCTCTTCCTCCCGGACCCAGAGATCCATCGCCCCAGGTTTCCCCATTGGGAAGAACTTTCTCTTCTGAGGTTTCTCCTGATCCTTCAGGGGAACCCCTGCGTAAGAGGACCTGCAAGAGGAAGCACTTAGACTCCCCTGAGTCTACGACATCAGATACCGACTTAGATGAGTCGGAGGGGTCCCCAAGACCCCCCTCTGAGGATGTCTCTTTTTCAGACATCCTTGAACTCCTGAAACAGAGGGGGAACTGGCCCTCCATTAATCCCTCCGAGGATGAGTCGGTATACCTGGAGGCTTTTGGATCTCGACCCTCCACCTCCTGGGTGTCTCCGCCTTTCGACCCCCTCATGGACATGATAGCTCGAAAGGCATGGGCATCTCCTGATTCTGTGGAACCAGTCCCCAGGAGGCCTTCTAAATTTATCACGGCCCCCACTGAAAAACAGTTTCTCACTAAAGGAGTCCCGGTTGATGCCATGGTGGTGGCGGCCGCCACCAAAAGGAACTTGCAGATCCTTCCATACCAGTCCATCCTCCTAACAAGGAGTCTAGGACCATGGACAGGTATGGTAAGCGGATGTTTTCCTCAGCAACCTTTGCTATGCGTTCGCTGAATTAGTTATGTCACTTCACCCGACTTCAAAGAGATATCCTCAAAGAATTGGGTGAGGTAGTACAGGATCCGTCAGCTGCTGGGGCTCAAGAGAAGATTGCCTCTCAGCTGGGAATCCTAAATTCCATAACTAACTCCTCCATGCGGCTCATATCTTATGCAGCCGATGGGGCGAGTAGAGCCGCAGGCACAGGAGTGGCTCTCAGACGTCAGTCCTGGATGCGGCTTTGCAATTTTTCAGACCCCTTTAAGGCGTCCTTCACAAACTCTCCCTTTGATGGGACAACTTTGTTTGGACCTCAGGTGAAGGACACTTTGACCAGGTGCGAGCAAGATGGCAAGACTCTTTCTGCTGTAGGAGTCCGTTTCTCCACCCCTTCTAGACCTTACCCCAAAGGTCAGAAGGGAGGGAAAATGTGGTTCCGAAAATCACAGGGAGTCACGCCTGACGCACGTGGTCAGTTTACCCCAGAGGCAGAGGGGGTAATAACAACAGATGCCGCCCTAGGGGCAGAGGGGGTCTGCAGAACCAGGGCAGCAGAGAGCCTCTCTCTGACAAGCCCTTCCAGCATCCCTGAGGTGTTGCCCGACTGCCCACCCTTGGAGGCAGTCGGGGGGAGATTGTCACTGTACCCAGAAGCCTGGCTTTCCCTCTCTCAAGGCAAATGGGTACAGTCGATCATATCCGAGGGTTACAAAATACCTTTCGAGAAAAGCCCCTTCCCTCAGAAAGGTTCCCTTCCAGACGTTCCACCCGGTCTAAGGGAAATTGCAAAGCTAGAGGTTTCAAAGCTTCTAGAGAAAAGGGCCATCCAGCCAGTTCCAACAGATCATTTAGAGTCCGGAATCTACTCAAGGTTCTTTTTGGTTCCCAAAAAGACGGGAGACTGGAGACCAATACTAGACCTCAGCAGGCTAAACAAGTCTGTCAAAAAGGCAAGATTTCGGATGGTCACACTTCAATCGATTTTGCCCTTTCTGGGCAAAAACAACTGGATGTGCTCCATAGACCTTCAAGATGCGTACTATCACATAAAAATCCACAGACGCTCCAGAAGGTTTCTCCGCTTTCGGCTGGGGACCAGTCATTTTCAATTCAGAGCCCTGCCCTTTGGTCTCACTACAGCCCCCAGAGTGTTCACCAAATGCATGGCAGTGGTCACGGCTCACCTGAGACGTCAAGGATTCCAGGTGTTTTCGTACCTAGACGACTGGCTCCTTTCAGCCACCACCAGGCATCAACTTCTCCAAGCCAGAGATTATACTCTACGTCTCTGCGGTCAGTTAGGAATTTCAGTCAACTTCGAAAAGTCTTCCTTATCGCCTTGCCAATCTATTACCTTTATAGGCGCAGATCTAGACACTACTCGGATGTCAGCAAACCTAACAAACCAAAGAATCCTGGATATCCAAAACCATGTTCGGATCATCCTATCCAGCAAAAAGGTACAAGCCAGGTTGGTCCTGAAAGTGCTAGGCCTTATGGCAGCTGCCATCACACTTCTTCCTCTGGCCCATTTTTACATGCGTCTCCTACAGTGGATGTTGTTTACCCAATGGTCCTTCCAGCAGTTACCCATGCATCACAAGATCCTGGTGACACAGACCTGCAAAAGCCATCTATCCTGGTGGACTTCTTCCCCCCTAGTCCATCAGGGAAGACCATTTGTCCCCCCGGCCCCAGTAGCCACGGTCACTTCGGATGCCTCCCTGATCGGGTGGGGGGGGGCATTATCAGGGCAGGATGGTCCATGGCACGTGGCAACCGTTCGAATACCACCTGCATATAAATGTCCTAGAGATGAGAGCAGTGCTTTTAACGTTGCAAGCCCTCAACGACTTTCTTCCCTTAGGAACTATTGCAGTTCACACGGACAACATGTCTGTGGTATGGTACATCAACAAGCAGGGCGGGACCAAGTCCTATCCTTTGTGTCGAGAAGCTCTCAGACTTTGGCAATGGGTGATCTCCTCTCATCAGTGTCTGGTAGCAACGCATATCCCCGGGAAAACCAACATAATAGCGGACAGATTGAGCAGAGCTATACTCATGCCTCACGAGTGGTCTCTCAAACAATCTATAGTGGAGGAGATTTTTCAGGAGTGGGGGCCGCCCATGCTGTGACCTTTTTGCTACACCCCAAAACAGCAAATGCCCAGACTTCTTCTCTCTCTTTCCACTTCCGGGCCATCCCCCCAGAGACGCTCTAACCCAGGATTGGCCCCGGGGACTTCTTTATGCTTTCCCCCCTTTTCCGTTAATACCTCAAGTACTCCAGCAAGCTACCGTCTTGAGAGCCAAGCTGATTCTCATTGCCCCTTACTGGCCTCGACAAATTTGGTTCCCTTTCCTTCATCGCCATCTCTTGGTGCAGCCTTGGCATCTGGACCCAGTTCCAGATCTTCTGACCCACCAGTCGGGTCAACTGCACCGGTCCATTCGTTCCCTCAACCTCACCGCTTGGTTGCTCCACTTCCTTCCTTAGCCAGGCTTCCTTTGATCTCTAACCCCGTTAGAGATATCATAGTAGCTTCTCTAAAGTCCTCTACCAGGAGGATTTACTCTAGCAAATGGAAATGTTTCTCCTTTTGGGCAAAGTCTAAGAACATAGACCCTTTTACTACCCCTATTCAGTCAGTCTTGGACTTTCTAGCTGAAAATTTTCACTCCGGTTCTTCTTCTTCCACAGTTAAAGTCCAGTTGGCAGCAATCTCGAATTTCCATGTCGGATTTGCAGACCAGAACATTATGTCTCACAAACTTTGTAAAGCCTTTCTCAGAGGGGTGTTCCTACGTAAACCCCCTGTTAGGGATCCTTCACCACAGTGGGACCTAAATTTAGTGCTGGCATCCTTGATACTTCCCCCTTTCGAACCAGCTGCTACATGCTCATTAAAATTTCTTTCTTGGAAGACACTTTTTCTAGTTGCTATTACCTTGGCTAGGAGAGTGTCTGAACTTCATGCTCTCTGTGTTCGTCCCCCATACTTGGTCTTCCACAAGGATAGAGTATCCTTAAGAACCAATCCATCCTTTTTGCCCAAGGTTGCTTCTAAAACAAATTTAAACCAATCCATTGATCTTCCTGTATTTTTTCCCAATCATTCTAACAGGGCGGAACAAAGATTGCATTACCTAGATGTTCATCGCCAACTCAGATATTACTTGGACAGAACGAAGCAATTTAGGAAGTCTGATCAGCTTTTTCTTTCTTATGGTGAAAATAAGAAAGGTCTCCCTGTTTCTAAAGTGACCTTATCCAGATGGCTGTCTTCCACCATTTCTGACATTTATCAGCTTAGGGGCAAACAACTGATCTCAAAACCTAAAGCACATTCTACAAGAGGTCTAGCCACATCTACAGCTTTTCAGGCTAGACTACCCTTAGACACTATTTGTGCAGCAGCCACTTGGGCCACTCCTCATACCTTCGTTTCTCATTACAAATTGGATTTGGCCTCCAGGGACAGGGCAAGTTTTGGTTCCACAGTTCTCAAGAGTCTGTTCCATTGAGCCACCCAGGATAGAGGTGCTAGGGACGCGGTCCCATCCAGCAAGAATGAAGGTGAGATTGACAACTTAACATTTAGAAGTTATGTACCTACCAATAACGTTCCATGTTAGTTGTCTTCTCTCGCCTTCTTTCTTGCTTCCCTCCCTCCTGTCCCCCTAGCCTGGACAGACCTTGAACTTCCTTTTTCTCTGGGAGATTGTTCTTCCTTGGACACCAGTTAGCTTTGGACCTTAATTACCTGGGTTCCCCTTACAGCCTTCTCAGGTTAGTTGTTCTTCTTTCCTTTGTGGAAAGATTATGGGCAGTTTTTCCTCTAGATACCAAACGAGATCTGAGTAATCACCGCCTTGCATCATGGGATATGGGGCTGCCTCGAGCTGGTAAAAGTGACTGTCGAGCTTAGCAAGTGCCGAGTCGGAGCCGAGGATCGGCTCCGAACCCATCCAGCAAGAAAGAAGGCGAGAGAAGACAACTAACATGGAACATTATGGTAGGTACATAACTTCTAATTCTCATCCATCGCGCACCCAACTTGTGGAGCATACGCACTAACAACATTCATCATTAAACCATCAATTTCGAGCTTCATAAACATCACTCTGTCAGACACTCTCTTCACGTCTAAAACACTCTTGGCATATTGTTCCTTTAGTATAACCCCTACCCCATTTCTCCTGCCATCCACACCATGATAGAACAATTTGAACCCGTTTCCTAAACACCTGGCCTTACTTCCCTTCCATCTGGTCTCTTGCACGCACAATATATCAACCTTCCTTCTCTCCATCATATCAGCTAGCTCTCTTCCTATACCAGTCATACTGCCAACATTCAAAGTTCCTACCCTCACTGCTACACTCCTAACCTTCCTCCTCTCTTCCTGCCCTCGGGCATGCCTTCGCCCTCCTCTTCTCCTACGGCCAACAGTAGCCCAATTTCCGCCAGCACCCTGTTGGCTAACAGTACTGGTGGCGGTCGTTGTTAACCCAGGCCTCGACCGATCCGGTATGTAATTCTGAAAAGTTCTCCACATCAGTAATTTTTGGCAGAGGTTTTTTACGCTGGATGCCCTTCCTGACGCAACCCTCCCCATTTATCCGGGCTTGGGACTGGCACAAAGAAATGCACTGGCTTGTGCATCCCCAGTGGCTGGGTTATTGTTTAATTAATTTTTTTTTTTTTTATTCTGATGTCTGTGTTTACTAATCTGTGTTTGACTGCGAGTTGCTGTCTTGAGTTAAGCCTATATCAGCTGCTGATGGCCTATGGTGCTTACACAGGAGAAGTAGAAATAATACTTTGAGTATCCACTGTTATTTAACATTCCTGCCTGGTATCCTGTACAGTCTAAAGGTTATCATACCATGTTTGCTTTGCTTTTTGTTCATTATATGCAGTAGTGGTAGTTAACTATTTCATAAAATGCACTTACTGATGTTCATTGTATAATTTGCTATTGCAATAATGACTCTAGGAATTTCCTGCTGCAGACTTTATGGCAAGCCAGTGTCCTAAGGTTTTCACTATTCCTCATTTAGGAAAGGTGGCCACCCACCCATCTGGAAGTCAGAATGTTGGTAGTATAAAAGAGATGTCAACTTGTGTGATCTTCATTTTTTTCTTGCCACGCTTTGCTCAAGATACAGTGCGTTTTTGTATACTCCTATCTGTTGATGCAGCCTGGATTTTGCACAGTTTAGGCAAGTATTCCAGGGAGTAAATGTCTTCTGTACTTTTGCTGTTTTTTTTTTTATGTTGGCTTAGTTTAACCTTTGTCCTTCAAGAGTAGATGTCTGATTCTGAAGAAAGAGTAATTGTGCTGATTGTAGGAAACAAATCCCTAGTAGAGATTTCCTGAATAGGTGTGTACATTATGCTAGGCCTGAGCATGGCATTCCTAATTGTTGCAATTGCACCAGGTTTAACCATTGGACAGTCAAGTAGAGAGAAAAATCTTTCTGGTGCTGTTTATCTTAGAAATTTTTTGTGTGTCTGGAATCAGGGTGCCTTTGAATTGCCAGATCCACTGCTGAAATCCTGCCAGAATAGGAGTAGTACTTACATAAGCCCTCCACAGAAAATAACTGCCAGGATGCTAATGACAGTCTTAATTCCAAAGACCACCACCACCACCAAGCTTGAGAGTGTTGAATTTGATGAATTGCCTTTGCAGTCCCCAAATCTGGCATCTGCTTCTACTAACACCTTTGGCACAATCCTTCTGAAAGGTGCCTTGTTCTCCAGTGTAAGCATGTCCTTCCAAGCCAATTTTATCCTTTTATTGGTTAGTCAGGAGGCTTGTGTACAGTTCTTGCTTTCTAACACCAGGGTTATGTTGAGCATAGGCAGGATGGTGTCCTTTGTTTAACAATTATGTCAATAGTACCCGAGTCTACATAACATGTGATAGCCTGGCCCTTTTTCTCTTCCGTATTTCAGGCCTCCTTTCAGAAAACTTTCAGGATGGCCTTAGACTTTATTTCAGAGACCCAGGCAGCTGTCCTCTGAAGAACAGTCAGTGCTAGGATCCTTTTTTTGGAAAAAGGGAATCATTGATCTCTCAGGCTTCTGCTTTGTCACAATCAGAGGCAGATTGCACCATTCCATCTTACACTCCATCCATTAAAACAATACAAACCCAAAAGGAGACTTCGCTCAAAGGGCAAACACCTAACAGAATACCAAAACTCTAGTAACTTACATGGAGGCTTCTTGTAATAAATATGCATAGCCAGACTGTGGAATAGCATTCCTTTCACCATCAGTTAATAAATAACCCTTTCGCTTTAAGGCCAGACTTGTTCGTCCTTCGTTGTCGACGATGACCAAAGAGATCATGTCAAGGAGGTTGTCTGAGTACGGTATGTCCTTCTGTGGCTGATCATTCCGATGCGGGCTTGGAAAGCTCTGCCACATGTTGGGCACAAGTGGTCATTTGAGTTGGTTGGCAATGTGTTGGCTGTGAATTTACGCAGCTCACACTTCCTCTGGGCCTCTGCGGTCCTGCGCTGCTTATAGGAGATGGCACCTTTGCTGATGCAGTTTCGCCAGGCAGAGCAGTCTTGCTCTAGGATTTCCCAGGAGTCCAGGTCAATGCCAAAGCTCTTCAGAGAGACTTTCAATGTATCCTTGTGTGCGTTTGCCTACTGCAAGTTCACCATAAAACAGTCTCTTGGAGAGGCGTGTGTCTGGCATACGTACAAGGTGGCCTGCCCACCTGACTTAGGCTCTCCTCAGCAGGGTGTAGATACTTGACAGTCCAGCCTAAGAGAGGACAGCTGTGGCAGTTCATATGGAAGCGATTCAGCTTTTTAGCATGATGCTCATACACAGTCCATGTCTCACAGGCATACAGTGTAATGTAGGCAGTATAACTGCCTTGTACACCTTCAGCTTTGTGGACAGTTTAATGACAGTCCTCTCCCACACTGACACCCACAACTGTCCAAATGCGGAGCTTGCCTTGGCGATGCGTGTCTACCTCATCATCAGTGTTCACAAATCTGGAGAGTGTGCTATCAAGGTATGTAAACTTGTCAACAGCCTTCAAGATCTCACCTTCAATGGTGATAGTTGGTTCTGCATACGTCTTCTGCAGTGCAGGCTGATGCAAAACCTCAGACTTCTTGGTATTAATTGTGAAGCCAAAGTTTCTGCAGGCAGTGGAAAAGCAGTTCATACTCTGCTGCATCTGGACCTCTGTGGCAGCATTGAGTGCGCAGTCATCTTCAAAAAGGAAATCGTGCAGAAAGTCCTCTTCAACCTGCGGAGGCTACAGCGAAATACCAAGGTTGAACAGCCTGCCATCAGTCCTGTATCTAATCTTGATGCTGGTTTCTTCATCATTGCAGAAGCCATCTGTCAGCATGGCCGAGAATATCATGCTGAACAGCATGGGTGCCAATACACAGCCTTGCTCAACTCTGTTGGTGATTGGGAAGGCATCAGAGGAGTCTCCATCGTCCAGTACTCTAGCAAGCATGCCATCATGGAACTGGAGCATCATACTGATAAATTTGCCTGGACAGCCAAACTTCCATGATCCGCCATAGCCCCTCATGACTAACTGTGTCAAAGGCTTTAGTCAGGTCCACGAACATTGTATAATGGTCACCGTTTTGTTCCTGGCACTTCTCCTGAATTTGATGTGCTGCAAATATCATGTCCAATGTCCTTTGGCCTTCTCTAAAGCCGCACTGACTCTCTGGCAGGTGTCCATCTTCCATGTGTTGAATGAGACGGTTGAGGAGGACTCTGGCAAGGAGTTTGCCAGCAATGACCAGGAGAGAGATTCCTCTGTGGTTGTCACAAGACTGCCTGTTTCCCTTTCTCTTATAGAGATGGACAATGGAGGCATCCTTTAGCTCCTGAGGGGTAACTTCCTGTTGCCACATGGTTTGGAACAGCTTGGTGAGCTTCTGTAACAAGACTGGTTCCCCTGTCTTGTAGATTTCAGCAGGAATGGAGTCAGAGCCTGGTGTTTACTATTGGAGAAAAGCTTAATTACTTCCTTAACCTCTGATTTTTTTGGAGGTTCTTCCAGGGAGGTGTTAATGGCTACTTGCGGCATGCGGTCAGTGACTTCAGTAATGATAGAGGAAGGCCTATTCAGGAAATTGTTAAAGTGCTCAGCCCATCTTTCCGGGATGGTTTTCTTGTCAGTAAGCAGGGTGGACCCATCGGCACTGAGCAGTGGTGATGTTCCAGGGGACTGTGGCCTGTAGATGGTCTTCAAGGCATCATAGAAACGCTTGGAGTTGTTACTATCAGCATACTTCTGGATCTCATCTGCCTTTCTTCTAAGCTAGGAGTCTTGCATCTCTCTGAGCTTTGCTTGCTTTTGATGGAGTTATAGGCTTCTTTCTTGAAGACGGATGTAGTGCCTTCCTGGAAGGATCTGAATGCTTCACGCTTCTTATCCAGCAGCTTCTGAATGTCTTCATCATTATCATCAAACCAATCCTGGTGTTTGCATGTGTTCAAGTCCAAATGAGCGAGAGCAGTGTTGTAGACAACATCCCTAAAGGCTACCCAGTCCTCTTCTGTGCTGTTGGTGCCAAAGCTAAGTTGATCAAGCTTACTGTCGAGGTCCTCTCTGAGGTTCTGGCACACAGAAAGCTTTTGTAACTTGCTGACATTCAGGTGCCTATTGATCTTTTTCCCCTGCAGGCACCGCCTAGGCTGAATGTGCATGTTGAGTTTTGAGAGGATGAGTCTGTGGTCTGTCCAGCAGTCTGCGCCACACATGGCCTTAGTCACTCTAACATCCTGCCTGTCCCTTCTCCTTACTATAACATAATCAATGAGTTGCCAGTGCTTGCTGTGTGGATGCATCCAGGACATCTTGTTGTGGTTGGGTAAGCGGAAGACTGTGTTTGTGATCAACAGGTCATGAACTGTGCAGGTCTTCAGAAGTAGATGACCATTGCTGTTACTTTTGCCGACTCCATTCCTCCCAATGACATCCTCACATGTCTGGTTGTCTGCACCAACTCTGGCATTGAAGTCACCTAAGATGATGAGCTTATCCATCTTGGGCACAAGCTATGAGGGACTCCAGGTCTTCATAAAACTTGTCTTTCCTCTGGATTCGTCGTGGTGGGGGCATATACACTGATGAAGGTGGCATGGCACTTTCCTTCACAGAGACATGAGTTAGTCATTGAATCCTTTAGGGAGGCTGGCTAATTTGCTTATCAGATTAGATCTGATGGCGAAACCCACTCCTGCTTCATGACGTTCATCGCTGATGCGGCCACTCCAAAAAAAAGTATAACCGGCTTTAACTTCTGTCAGCTGGCCTTCGTCTGCAAACCTGGTCTCACTGAGGGCTGCTATTTGGATGTTGTGCCTGCCGAGTTCTCTTGCAGCATTTGCTGTCCGTCTCTCAGGTCTGTCTGTTTTGGAGCTACCCATGAGTGTTCGCACATTCCACGTGCCAATGGTGAACAAAGTCACCAATGTTTTTTTTCTTTGTGATTCGACCGCAGCAAGCAGGCCAGGGGTAGGATGAAGCAGGCTATGTTTAGGGCACCTTTTCTAGCCCCTTCCTCAGACCATGGAGGTGAGCAGAGTGATCCTAAAAAGGGCTGCTCAGACACCCAGGGGGCTGCCAAACTTCACTGCTGCTTTAGTCCAGTAGAGAGCGACCCATTGCCCTGGGCCGCCTGTGTGTGAGATTGTGACTATAGCTTCCACTGTATCCGGACCTGCTGCTTCGTCATTCACCCATCACCACTGGACTTGAGGGGAGGGGGTGATGTTTTGTCTTGCGCGTGAATTGGATTATAGTGAGAGAGAGTTGCGCAGATAGTCAAGTCTCCCTTTCTCATCCCAGCCTATCTTGATCCAGTGGCAAGACATAGTTGGGACAACTGGAGATGGGTCGGGATGCAGTGGATGGCCAACAGTGTCCTAATGTGTCTCACTGTGCCCTGTTTGTGCTCCACATCACTTGCTGAGTCCACTTTCCTACCCGTTGAGTCAGCCTACCCAGTGAGTCAGCCTAGTGATTTTTCTCCGCCCAGTTTGCCGGATCCAGTCTTCTCTTGCAAAGGTAGACAAGCCTTGACTCGCCAAGGGTTGCAAACCCGTCCGCTACCATCACCTGGTTTAGCTGGCCAGTCAAAACCATTGCCTGGGGTGTGGCCGCTGTTGCATGCAAACAGCTACGAGGAGCCACAGGCGAGAGCCGAGTGTCAGGTGAGGACCAAGGTGGATGAACTACTCTGAAGAGCATGACATGTTTGCCCATCAGAGGTACTACCTCTCCCTGGCACCCCATACACCCCAAAGGCCAATACTACATCTGAATCCTATCAGAACCTGCAAATGCTTTGAATCTCCAAAGTAAAAATGCCCGACTACTCGAGACTTCATTTCAGGGTCTTAAGGTGGAGGAGGAGTCGCCAACAGTACTGCTTATAGAACCCTTATGACCCAGACAGTGCTGGTTTTCCCTTCTTCTGAACTTAGTAAGGGCATAACTGGTCCTGCTTCCTCGCACGTGGATCTCTTGACACAGAACAAGATGTCACTTATATTTTACAACCCGAGGACTTTGAAGTTCTCGGCTCTCATCCCTTTGTATGGGGGTGTTTTCAGAGGACATGCTCTTCATTCTCAGACCAGCTAGAAAACCAAACCTAAGGAGATCATGATTAGTTAAATGGTAAAGAATTCTCCTTTAGTTGCCTTAGAAGAGTTTAGAACTGTAGTGAAAGACCTGTCCTTAATCTTCACATAGCTTTTAGGTCTTTACAAAACGGGGTTTACTTGTGCCCTAGTCATGGTACATACTTCAGCCATTCTTAGCATGTCTGCTGTAAGATACCCCTCTCTGTTCCTTTTTACCAGCATATCAGTTCCTCAGGGAGGGGGGGTTTGCTACATTTGAGACATGCCTTAGGATAAATTACTCCACTGTAGGGCATCGATTACGTTTTGGAGAAATTTATCTTGTTTCTGTACCATGTATGTTTCTCTCCTGAAGACTAACTTCTTAGTGACAGTTAATTTTGCTAGAAGAATCTCCAGAATTGCAAGCCTCATATAGAAAAAGACCCTTTTTACTTTCCACAGTGATAAGGCTGCCCTCCATAATAATTCACCTTTCATGCCCAAGGAACTATCTGTGAACCCGAATCTCCTGAGTTGTAGGCCTTATGTGCAAAGAACCCTTCCGTACTTTCTACAAGGATAATGCCACCCTACATATTAATTCAGCTTTCATGCCCAAGGTGGTAACAGAACTGTCTGAACTGAGGCTATCCAACTCACTGCATTTTTATGTCACATAGAGGAAAGGGAAGAGTATCTTGTGTTCCCTGGATATGTTTAGGCAACTGGGAGTTGACACAAATGCAATAAAGTAAGTTAGAGAATCTCATCACTTGCTCATCACATTTACTAAGAGTAGAGATGTTTGGGCAGTTTCCAAACAGGCTGTACATAAATGGCTAGCTCACAACATCTGCTTCTGCTATTCCTTTCATGGCAAAATTGTTCCTGAACATGTCTGGGCCCATTCATCTAGGGCTATAGCTTTCACCACTGATTTTCTTTGGGAGGGGTCATTACACAGCCCATCTAGACATAGATACTTGATCATCTTTGCACTCTTTTTCCAGTCAGTACAATGTGTGTATTGTATCCAGAAGCATGGTTGGGTTTGCCTTGGATATTCTTCACTGTCTCCTACAACCAGGTCTTTGCAAGGGCCAGCCACCCACTAGTCTGTAAGCTTGTAGAATATTCCCAGGAATCATTACTGCAGTAGTGAGTTATTACAAACAATATACAGTTGTGTTAGGAACTTACCATATGTGTAAATGTTAATGTACCTTCACTGTTGCTACACCAGTGCCCCCATGCTTTCTTTTCTCATCCTCCTACTAGCATTCTTGGGTGGGTATCCTATTGCCTTCCTTCCTGACTTCCCTCTCTGTTGTTCCTTGACCGGCACTAAGGGCTCATCCACCTGATGAACAAAAAATCTGCTTAACATCTGGAATCTTGTGCAGTATTGCAATGACTGGGAAAACAGCAAAGCAATATACTGCTCTCAAGGGAAGATTAGTATCAGGTAGCACAGGTCAGAAGTCCATAACTGTGGAATGCTAGAGAGGAGCATTTTACTTGCAGAAATTATTTTCCGGTATTGCACAGTGAAGACTCTAGCTTGTCTGAGTCTTTCTTGCAGTTTTACTCAAGTGGTTTCTGTGTGTAAACTTTTTACCCTTTGAATATATGGTACTTGCGTATTATCGCAACCACATTTTCGCATTTGCGAAAGCGCCTACCTGCGGATAAATGAGTGGCTGAACCATTTCTAACTGCTAATCATAGTCCTTACTACTGGCCAAAAAGTGTAGATTACTTTGAGGAACAGGAACAATTTAAGAAGTACTATTCCTGTTTTGCGTGCATTACAGATGCACGCATGAGTTGTCATGGCTGGTGTCATACTGTCTATACAAAGAACTGTTAACATTTACTCACCCACATGTAATGGTCTGCCGGGCAGGTCAGAAACCTTGGTAGTACCTATTTTAACACTTCCCATAAAATCATCTAGCTTTTTTTTTCACATGGTACATTATATGACATGAACCTTTGTCCCACCATGTAATATCACTTACACTTGTCTGGTTTGCATTGCTTTCTGCATACGTATGCAACCAGCAGTGAAACTGGAGAAATGGTCACAAATGTGGATAATTACAACTTTAACATGGCTGTGAATGTTTAACATGTAAGGATATGTAAAAGTCGTTACACTTATTAGCAATACTTTGTTATCAAAAGAAAAAAGGGAGAGTCAGATACTTTGTCAAACAACTGCAATTGGAGATGTTTCAGAAAATCTCACACTATCCGTATTTTGCTTTTGCACACTAAAAATGACAGCAATTGCTACCTGCCATTAAACTGATGTAAATGATTTGGACTGGTAGGTTAACATCAGCAGAAAGCAGGATGTAATATTTGAGGCGTCTGTAAGGCACGCAAAACAGGAAGAGGATTTCTTAAACTGTTCATGTTCCTAAAAAGTAATGTACATTTTTTTCCAGTACTAACAGCTTAGAATAACCGTTTCAAGTGTTTCCTGCACTCTTATCTATGCAGGTATGCACTTTTCGCAACCACGAAAATGTGGTTGTGATAATACGCAAGTACCGAATATATATATATATATATATATATATATATATATATATATATATGCACGAGTGTGTGTGATTAAGCTTGTGTTGACATTTGCATTTGTCAGCATCTAAAACAGAATCCACACTGTCAAAAATGTGATTGTCAATGCAGTATTACTTATGTGCTGCAAAACAACCTTTGTGTATGCAAAACTTTAAAAAAAAAAATTCTTTGCAGGGGGCAAGTCCTCTTGCACCCCCCAAACTCCATGCTGGTTACATATACTAACTCCAAAACTGCAAAAAATTTAGGAATGAGAATATTCTCAAGCCCTGAGAATTGTGTGATTTCACACACCTGTTGAGGATGACTAAACAGATATTTGCCAAACACTATGTCAACCGAACCATCTGCAGATGCATATGTTTGTTTGTGTGTGTGTACACACACATACATGTTGGAGTAGTCTACCATCATGTTAAATTGTATTCCCTAGAGAAAATCCATGCCTGTAGAGGGAGGATGTTCAAATTTTGCTTAGACGGTGATTGGAGGTCAAGACTGTTCCCTAGATCTATGAACAGTGAGTTTATTAGAAAGCACTCCCACCGTGCTCCTCCTTCAAGGCCTCGTAAGCCCACAAGGAAACAACCCCCTCCAGCTAGAGCATCCCCTTCCTCTAACCAGAGGACTCCCTTTCAGGACAATGCTGGTAGCATCCGACTACCTGCCACCCCTGCCTCTTGCTCACCTTCCTTCTGTACCACTGTCCTCTCACCTCTCACTGTCTCTCCCTGTTTGGACCTATCTCACCTTAGACAAGTGGGTCCTGTCCATACTTCAAAACCGTTACTTTATGTACTGGATCTCCCCTCCCATAAGGAGAGGCATACCTCACCCACCTGCACCACTTGCAACCAGTAGTCCAGACCCTGCTAGATCGGGGTACCATAGAGACAGTGCCCTCTTCTGCAAAAGGAAAGAGGATTCTACTCAGAGCTCTTCCTGGTTCCCAGGAAGCATGGACCCTGGAGACCCAGTCTAGACTTTTATCTCAACTGTTTTCTAAAGGTCCCTGCCTTCAGAATGCTAACTGTGATGGCCCTTTTCCCTGTCATTATTCCACAAGGATTCCTAGCTACTTTAGATATAAAGGATGGTTGCCTCCACATCCCATTCAAGCCCTCCCACAGGAAATACTTGAGATTCTTGGTGGGTTCCTCTCACTTGCAATTCTCTGCCTCGCCCTTTGGACTCTCCACTGCACCCAGACTCTTCACCAAATGCCTGGCACCTGTGGTGGCTTACTGCAGGACAAAGGGAATACAGATATTCCCTTACCTGGATGACATGCCGATCCAGGCTGCCAGTCTACAAACCTTCCAAGGGCACATCCAGTTTGTGGTGACCCTCCTTCAATCACTGGGATTTCAGATAAACCTACCAAAATCCCATCTTAAACCAACACAAGACATTGTATTCCTTGGGTACAGGATCCACTCAGATCTCATGGAGGCATACCTACACCCACAAAAAGAGAGTTCCTTGACAGAACACTTTCTCCTGGTTCTTCACTCCACAGAGTTGACTGCAAGGCAGTACCTCAAACTTCTGGGCTACATGGCAGCCACCACACCCATGCTTCCTTTAGCAAGATTGCACATGAGAAAATTACAATGGTACCTTCAGTCAATCTGGAAGCAACACAGCCAGCCTCTGGAGCACATTGTGCCCCTTCTTCCCTGCCTGATAAAGGAAATACTATGGTGGTTGGCTCAGATAAATCACAACCCGGGCCTTCCTCTTCAACCACCTCAACCCACTCAGGTCATGCAAACAGATGCCTCAGACCTGGGGTGGGGAGCCACCCTCGGCCACCAGCAGGTGCAGGGCCTGTGGCCACAGCACCTCAAATCAGAACACATCAATGCCAGAGAGATGAGGTCAATCCTTCTAGCCCTCCAGGCATTTTCCTTTTCTTACAAAAGTGGCCACTTCTTATAATACACAGACAGAATCACTGTACTGTGGTATATCAACAAGTAGGGGAACCAAGTCCTACCTGCTCTGTAGACTTGCCCTTTTGGTTTGGGAATTGGCTACCTCACACAGACTCACCCTGCAGGTGACCTACATTCCCTCTCTCCACAACACGCAGACAGATTATTTGAGCAGAACCAGCACCAACAACCACAAATGGATGCTTCACAGGCATGTCTTCCTGGACATGGTCCCCAAGTGGGGTATACCTCAAATAGACCTGTTTGCCTCCACCATCAGTAGGCAACTTCCTGGCTTTTGCACCAGGACAGCAGAGCCACAGGCAGTGACAACAGATGCCGTCTCATTTCCTGGAAGGGGGAAATATCTGTATGCATCCACCTCTTCCCACTCATTCAAAAGGTCCTGCTAAAAATTCAGCAGGACAACCCAAAAATCTTGCTGGTGACTCCCTACTGGCCCAGACAGCACTGGTTCCCCTTACTCCTTCCCTTCTCCAAGGGCAACCACCACAAGCCCCCCCCCCCCGAGTGGACCTTCTCACACAGAACAAGGGGTCACTAATCAATCCACAGTGGCAGCGTCTGCACCTAACCCTTTGGCTGATAGGATTCTGATCCCATTCAGACACCTTTACAGTGAGGATGTGCTCAGTGTCCTGCAGGAAGCCAGGAAACCAAATACAAGAAAGTCATCTCTCTCAAAGTGGAAATGATTCACTATGTGGTGTCATAAAAGACTGCTGGACCCGCTTCTCAGCGAACCCCCTCTAGTGCTGTCCTATTTGTGTGAGCTACTACAGACTGGATTGGCTTATTTTTCCATCAAAGCCCATCTGTCTGCTATTTCTGCATGCCTGCCTCTGGATCCCCCTTTAGCATCCATACCTCCTTCCACACTCTTCCTCAAGGGGATACTTCACCTTAGACCCCACAGGAAACCTTCTCCCCGGCCTTGAGACCTTAACTATGTGCTCGAGAAGCTTATGCTACCGCCCTTTGAGCCAGCTGATAAAGCTTCATTAAAGCATTTAGCCTGGAAAACTGTTCTGTTAGGGGCCCTAACTTCAGCCAGAAGAGTGTCTGAACTTCAAGCCGTTATGGCTATTCCTCCATTCCTCATTTTTCACAAGGACAGGGTCACCTTCAGGACTAACCCGTCCTTCATGCCCAAGGTAGTTAATGACCTGTCCCTCAATCAGGTCATACACCTACTTGTCTTTTCCTAAAGCCCACAAGCAGACAGAGAGTGAGTGCTGCATTCCCTGGATGTACACAGGCAAATTAGATTCTACCTGCACAACACCAAGCCTATCAGACAGGCTGACCAACTTTTTGTATCCTTTCACCCCAGAGCACTGGGGAAGGCAGTGACCAAGCAGACTATTTCTACTTGGATCTCCAAGGCCATCACCTTCTTTTACCAATTCCATGGTAAGTCTCTGCAGGGTATAATTAAGGCTGATTCCACAAGGGCAGTGGCCTCTTCAGGGGCTTTCTTCAAGGGCCTGGATACCTCTAGTATCCTGGAAGCTGCTACTTGGTCTTCGGTCCACACCTTCACCAAGCACTACAAACTTGACCACATCTGCAGATCCAGGTCAGGGTTCACCAGGGCTATCCTTCATGGATTCCTGGAGTCTGCCTCTAGACCACCACCCCCAGTCTCAGTGAGCTTGGGCACTCACCCATATGCAGAATACTGCAACATGGGAATAGAAGGACATAGAAAAGTTGTGTAAAAATCTTAACATAACCATATATGTCCTTCTCTTTCATGTTGCAGTATTCCTTCCCTCCCTCCTTCCTCTCCTGTCAGCTAATGACTTCCCTTTCTGGATGGCAGTGATATGGCATTGCCTTTATAGGACTGGATCCAACTGGGGCTTCTGTTCCGAGAGTTGGTGTGTGCTGTCACCTTTATGGCCTACAAAATCTCGAGACTGAAGGGTAAACCCATATACAGAATACTGCAACATGGAAGAGAGGGACATTTATGGTTATGGTAAGATTTTACACAACTTTTCTTCAAATAACAAGGCAGGTTTGCCTTGTAACTATGCAGCTGACAGCTCTACTTGCTCTGTAATATAATTATCCCACCATCCGTTTCCCTTCACCCATCCTGCATCTCATTAAAGACCACTATGAATGACCATGTTGGAGTTATCTCTTGACTAAAAGAATTTAGAATTATTTAATGACTTCAATTCTCACTGATTTGCAGGAAAAGCGCAAACTTTATAATGAACATGCCAAAAATATGAGGCAAAATCTGTGCAGTTGAGCGGTATGCTCTCTCCCTCCTATAGCTTTAACTAATGTCTACCTACTGACTGATGTTTCAAACTCCTTACATCAGTTTTATTTATTCCTAACAGCTATATCATAACCCACCTTATCTATGTGAAATAAGTCCTGTTTAATGTCTGCTTCTCATGTATATTTCACATTAACTGTGTTTTATACTTGAAATTTAATCTTATGCATAGTGTTACTACATAACAATTAGCTGTTTGTATCTAGAAATCGTAAGAATTATCTATGTAATGTCTTTGTAAAAAAAAGTTTCTTCTTGTGAGTATCTTAAATATGTGGAGTTTTTCTCCTCGGGCCGATTCTGAAAATGGCCTTTGCGCAGTTCGATTTTCCACATTCAACAAGAGCGAATAAATAAATAACTCTCTTAAGTTTGCAGAATTTTTGTTTTATATTTTGAGTCATGACTTTTTTCTATTATGCTAATGTTGGATACGTTTATAATGAGAGAATTTATAATGCATCGTTGAGGATGACTCATTACACTTAGGAGCAATTGAAATTATGTCCATGCTTTTCCAACCAAGCCAGATTTTCATCCTCAATGATCAATACTGGTGACAAATTTGCAAAAGGTGAAATACATTTACCCAGCGAGAGCATTTGAAAAGGGGTTTATATGTGGTGTACAGATGGTGGCAGTCCTCTGCCACAGTATTTAGTTTGCAGAGAAAAACTGTCTTATAGAAGTAGGATGGCATATAAACCCTTACATCATTTTTCTACTAAATTCAACCATTTAGCAGGAAAATCTATGAAATATTCCAAATATATATTGAAACATAAACTAAAACAGATTTGCCTGCTTGCCTATCATTTGAACAAAAAAAATGTAAAAGGTATAATGTGTAAATAGCTGACATATTTGAAAGAGAAACTTAAATGGTACTTTACGAGGCTGAACACAAATGTATATGCTTAGATAAGAAATCTGTTTGGCTCATCAGTTGTTAGTGGCAGAAATGGATTTTAGTACTGAAAAGTAACTAGAGTTTAAAGTTAAAATACCATGAAAATGACCTAGACAACTTTGCATTTCCCTTAACGAAATCTGTTCTAATTTAATGGTACATGAGGTTGTTTTACATTTGTCCTAACATAAAGGAGAATTGTAAGCTACTATACCTGGAAAAACAAAATATTACAGATGTGTTTGTAGGTGCAGGGGAAATCGGAATGATAATTGAGATAGAAGGGAAGATAGTGGAGCAGGTAAATAGTTTCAAGTATCTTGGAGGGGTGGTTGACGAGAAGGGAAGTTTGAATGAAGAAGTCAAAGCTAGAATCATCGGGGCTGCAGCCAACTGGCTTAGAGTCTGAGTTGTAGTCTATGCCAGAAGAATGCCAAAGAAGTTGAAAAGCAAGGTGTGCAAGACAATGGTGTGACCAGTACTAATGTATGGTATAGAAACTTGGGCAGTAAAGGCAGTGCAGATGAAGAAGCTAGAAGTGATGAAAATTAAATGCTTGAGAAGGGTGGTAGGATGCACACTGTGGGACAGACGAAGAAATGAGGACATAAGAACAGAAGCCAAAGTAGCTCCAATTGCAGAAAAGATCAAAGAGAACAGATTACAGTGGTTCAGACACATGTGCAAAAAAGCAGAAGACAATCTGGTGAAGATTTGGGACATACAGGAAGAAGGTAAGAGAAAATGAGGGCATCCACCAAAGAGGTGGATGGATTGTATAAAAGGTGATATGTGACAAGCTTGAGTGTGGAAGGCAGGAGTGTGACACTGAGTCGAGTGAGATGGCGACAGTTAACATGATACCCTGACCCCATGTAGAAAATGGGGGCTAATGATGATGATATTTGTAGGTGTAGATGTGGTTTTATCTATTACTTTTCTAAAAGTCACACAATTACTGCAGATATTCTGTGCTTTTTGTGGAGTGATATTGCATAAAATTTTGTATTTATGAGGTGCCATTATGGAAAAACTTGTAACAAAGTACATATAGTGTCAAAGGTCTGAACTGTAACCACTGCTTGCTGAATTGAAACCATCGCCTGCAGTCTGTACCAAGACTGGAATTAGGCATAGGCGAAATAGGCACATATGGCGCAGTGGTTAGTGTCGTCACCTCACAGCAAGAGGTTCTTCAGTTCGTTTCTTGTCTGGGGTGCCTTCTGTGCAGAGTCTGCATGTCCTCCCTGAGTTTGCGTGGGTTTCTTCCCGGTACTCCGGTTTCCTCCCACATTCCATAGAAATGCTTTTGGAGCATTTCTCCCTGGGCCTGTGCTGAAATTGGGCTCTGTTCCAGTCTGACTTTCCCAGTAAACAAATGTTAAATAAATTAATGAATGAATGAATGAATACTTAGTGTGCCATTATTTTTAATGTTGTAGCATCTAACATACATCACATCTTGCATTTAATTTTTAGTGACTGAAACAAGGCAGCAACTTTTTAGTGGTATACCTCTCTCCAATTTTAAAAGTGTTTTATTTTTATTTTGCTAATCATGTTAGTTCACCGGATGCAAGGGTACCTTTTCAGGTGTAACCCCAGCAACTGTTTGGTTAAATGACTTGCTCAGAGTCATCTAGCAGGCAAATAATGGCTGTGGAAGTCCAAAGCCTGGACTAGCAGCTGTTTTGCGTTAATCCTCAGTGCTAACTGTCAGACTGAATTAGTTGCATTGCTCATCCCTCCCCATTTCATAGTGGTGTGCCCTGTACCCAAATAAGCTACAGTTCTAGCTTACAGGAGGAAAGCACTTGGCAACATGTCTTTGACTGTAGATGCTTTTGATGTTGTGTGTGTTGAGTGTTTATGCAGAAGTAGAAGCACAGAGATTTATGAAGTTTTAAAACTGATTTCTGTTCATATTTACTGTCAGAAATGTGGTATAGAGTTTCAAGGAGTATAGGTAACTAGAGCCAGTAAAACTCACTGTAGCGTTGGACTTGGTGAAACACCCTGTAATAATAGGGAAATGTGGAAAGGTAGTGTGAACAGGTATTTTAAAATGGATGCTGCAGTATAACAAGTATAGTTTAATGCTTGCTACTACTCTTCATAATTTTCTAATACTGCTCACTGTCAGAGATGGCTCTGTTTACTTGTTTTAACTTGTATCTTATATTGTACCAAAGGAGTTTTTCTCCCCCAGCCTCTGCTGAAAAAGGATTCTTCATCCATTGATACTTCTCTGGTCACAAAATGAAAATAAATGTTAAGTCAATAGCCTGCCGAGAAAACTTGGAACAAGTGCAGGAGTGTAAGCACCTAAGGGGGAAGAGTAAGTGGGAACAAAATGTTCTATAGTAGAAAAGAGATGCAGTGCAGTGAATTGGTAATGAACAGATTTTTGTTTTTCTTTCATAGGTGTTTTTACTCATTGTGTCTGCCAACAATCTCCCCATGAGCTTAGCCCATTTATTCCTTGTCCTGGATATTTCCCAGTGAGTTTGAGAGCTGACCAGAGGTGGGGAAGGAGGGAGGTTATGCAGGCAGCAATGGCAGTGACTTGTGTTCTTGCCATTATCCTGGCAAGTAGAGAGAATGCTTGGTATGGTCTTAACCCAGCCGTCTTGGGAGTTGATTTGAACGCCTGCATCTACATAGAGGAATCTTATACCTTTCCCTTGTGTGCATGTGCTTACTCATACATGCCTATAAGGACTATCCTCACCAATTGCAAACCACCGGACCTACATTTTTCTAGTCCTTGTAGCCCTTGATGTCATTATGCAAGTGTCCTGTTTCATGGAAGCAACTGGCCAACTGAGACACCATCTTATTTATGCTGGTATGAGTGAGCTGGTTAAGCTGCCGCCCTACCCTGCTCTTTCAGTAATTGAGATGCTAATCAAACTTGAGCCATGTGGTTTGTAGTTAGACCTTTATCTGACTGTGCCATAGAGCCTGGAGTTGGACTGAAGAATTTATACATTATTACATGCTGATGTTCATCGTGTTTCACAGTTGCAGTTATCACATTTGGGCTACCTGCTTGTAGCCCTCAGTCAGCCTGATTATCAAAGTCTTGGGTCCTGCGCCGGTTGCTGTCTCATCTTCCATGAGGTCAGGTCGTCAGGGGTATAAAGCATGCAGCCGACGCCATTACATCAGTCTTTCTTGCTATGCGGTGCCCGAAGCAGAAGCAGTTCGCAAGTGCCGGTCGGCCGACTCCTGAAATTTTCGTTTTCGAGTTTCAGACCGGAAGTCTTCAGCTAAGCTAAGTACCCCATTGGGGAGCCTTTTTCTTGCTCTAAACCGATGTCAGTAAAAGTTAACAATTGTATTTCTTGTGGAAAGCAAATACCTCATAAAGATTTTTATTCGTACTGCATTCCTTGCTTAGGCCCAGACCACGACGTACCTCGCTGTCAGTTTTCTGCCTTGTTCAAACCTCAAACTATTTGTTGTCTGCTTCTAAATATTTTGGTACTTGGTTCAGTTATCCAGAAATGGCTTTGGTAAGCTACCCGACTACCGACATTCCAAAAAAACGCAAAGATAAAGACAGAGACAGACCGCATGGGTCCAAAGCTGCCGACGATGCTTCTCCTAAGCTAGTCGCCAGTTCGCCGGTACTCAGTGAGGTGCTTTTGCAGGCCCTGATGCCCACTACTTCAGATTCGCAGGCCTGTACTGAGACCCATTCAGAGTCCGGTATGCCGTGAGATGCTTCTTTGACTGTGGAACCTGCGGATGCCTCTACCTTGGATGGGTCCGGAGCTGCTGCGCAGGCACCGGCCTTTGAGGGTGTATTCAGGCCTACTGACTTGCATATTAAACCAATGACATCTTCTTCTTCAAGGCCTAAAACTCGATCCATGCCTAGAAAACCGATGCCCAGACCGTATGGTCAGGCCCCTATGCCTAAAAAACAAATGATAAGAATGGCTGAAGACCTTATTACTCTAATCAGGGGAAGCCATCCTTTCACCTCTAAGAGACCTAGGACTGATTTTCCTTCTGATTCTTCTGATCAGGAATCTGAAATGTCTGTTTCCTCTGATGACCAGGATTTACCCTTATCTACCTATGAGGATTCTGATGCAGAGGACTCCATTCCCTCTGCTTCCCCTCCAGAGGATTTCTCTTTTGGTGAAACCTTGCATACTCTTAGGGAGCATTTTCTCTGGGAAAGCCAGGATTACTCTGACTCCAAAAAGAGGCTTAGGGATTTCTTACTTCTGCCCCAACACAGGCCTTTAGCTGTCCCTCCTGGACTGAACATTGTTGATGATGCCTTCTCGGAATCTAGCCTGGCCCCTGACTCTTTACCTCCTGCTCCCAGAAAATCTGATAGGTATTACAGGGTTTCTGACTCTCACAAGTTCCTCTTTAAAGATCCTACTGCGGATCCTGAGACCATTTCACAGGAATCCAAGGGCATTAAGACTACTACTGCCAAAAATCCTACCCCCTCTGTTAGAGATTCCAGGGTGCTGGATAGATGGGGTAAAGAAGGTATGCACTTCTGCAACCTTGGCCATTAGGGCCTTAAATTGCCAGTTTCATATGTTAAAGTATCAGCAGCATATTATTGGTTTGCTTAAACAGAAAATTATGTTGATTCCTGACTGTGCTGAAAATAATGATTTACAGGATTTAATGCATTCTGCTGAACAAGTTGGAAAACATACTTTGCAGTGTGGTTTTGATTCATTAGAGGCGTCTTGCAGGGCTGCCGTCACTGGGTCGGTACTTAGAAGACATGCTTGGCTTAAGGAGCAATCTTTACCAGATCATGTTAGCTCCCTTAAACCAAGACTGCCTGTTTGGCAGCAAAGCAGAAGTAGTACTTAAAAAGATGGCGGAAAAAGCTAAACTGTTAAAGATTTCCTGCAAGTACAGCCTCCCAGATTTAGTAGGCATTGGCACTCTAAAAATTGGCCCTTTCCTGTCTCTTCCAGGCCTTCTCAGTCCAAAACCAGAACCAGCAGAACACCCAGGCTGCAGTCCCAAGGTACTCAGGACTAAGCAGTGGGGGGCTCCCACTTCCAAAGCAGGGAGTAGTAAGACTCCCCCCTGTGGTAAACTGTCTCAGTGACAACCTTAAACCTTCCAACCCTACACAACTGACTGTTTCTTTAGGGGGAAAGATTGCTCTGCAGGCAAAAAATTGGGAACTTATTACCCAAGACAAGTGGGTTTTAAATATAGTTCCCAAGGATACAGATTCCACTTCCACTCCTTGCCAACCCCAAACAGTTGGCCAGATCTACCCCCAAATCAGTGGGCAGAGGCTCAAAAACAAGTTCTCTCTCTTTTAAGCATCAAGGCTATTCAACCTGTCCCAGAAGAAGAATGGGGACAAGGTTTCTACTCAAGACTTTTTCTGGTACCCAGAAAAGACAACTCCTGGCATCCTATCCTGAAATTGTCTATCCTAAACACATTTTTGGTAATCCCAAAATTCAAGATGCTAACTCTTCATCAGCTGCTTCCTATGCTAGGCAAAGATGCCTTGTTGGCAACACTGGATTTAAAGGAAGCCTACCTGCACATCCCAGTAAGGGAATCTTGCAGAAGATACCAGTGGCAGCTGGTGACTTCAAATCGAAGGGGGGCTGCAGGAGACAGCTGAATTGGTGGGGCCAATGGGAAGGGGAGCGACCAACTAGAAAGTTGAGGAGCTATGCTCAAAACCACAAAAACTGGAACTTTAATTAAATATGCTGCCCTGGGTGTTAAACAACTCATACCACACATTTCGGCCACAGAACACGGACCGAAACACAAAAGGAGGGGGTGTATCCATATTCATCAAGGATACCTACACCTCCAGGTTAGTGGCGCAGCATGATACCTCTGAGATCATCCATGTGCAACTAACATCGGGCAAATCTGCAGTGCAAATTGTGGTCTGCTACAGATCACCCTCCATGACCCAGGACCACCACTCCACCTTTCTGGAGACACTGGAAAACATGAAGGTTCTACCAAGCATCTTGATATTGGGCGATTTCAGTTGCCCTACTATTCACTGGGAAAACTACTCAAGTACAATTTCCCAGGCCCAGTGCTTCCTGGAATTCATCAACTCAAATGCCCTGGATCAGCTGGTAAACTCCCCTACCAGAGGTGAAAACATGTTGGACCTGGTCAGCACTAACATGGGCGACAGGTATTCCACACCGGAGGTCAACCCGTCACTGGTTAAGATCAGACCATAAACTAATCGCTCTTAATGTCCACACCCCACCACCACCCCCAACTAAGGAAACCACAGTAAAAAACTTTTCTAAAGCAAACTTCACCTTACTTAAGACAGAGGTGGTAAATTTCACACCCCCCACGGTAAAGGATAACGCTGCCTAAGATGCAGAAACCTTTACAAATGCACTCTATGAGCACCTACAAGGAAGCATGGATTGTGCCATCCCTAACAAAACCAAGACTCACTCCTCTAAGAGAAGGAAACCAGTTTGGTGGACCCCTTCAATAAACAGGCTATACAATAGAAGGAGGAAACTAGTTCAGAAAAAGAGCAAATCCCAAGAAGGAAAGACATTTTTGATCAGTATCGGTAAGAAACTGAGGTCCCTCATGAAATCATCCAAGGCTAACTTTGAAAGAAAAATAGCAAAGGATTCAAAAGATAACCACAAAGGCTTCTTTAGCTATGTTAAGAATCTAAGTGGCAACTCACAGATATGCACTGAACTAGTGCAAAATAGCACAAAATATACTGAACCTGCTGATATTGCCAACATCCTGGCAGATTCAGTGCAAACTTCACCCCCTCTAACCTCCAAAAGGGCCCACAACAATACCAGAAAAGTGTAGTGTCCCAAAAATCACAGATGCACAGGAGAAAACAGCCCTTTCAAAAGCCAAAAACACAGCGTCAGTGGGTCCAGATGGTGTCCCAGGCTGTGTCATGCACGAACTACAGAATGAACTAACCCCCCCACCTAAACATGCTGTTCAACCTCAGCTTCTCCACAGGCTAAGTGCCCATAGAATGGCGCACAGCAGCGGTTATTCCTCTCCACAAAGGAGGGGCCACAACTGACCCTGGTAACTATTGCCCTATAAGCCTGACTAGCCTGGTCTGCAAGGCTATGGAGCGCATCATCATGAAACTCATTAACAAAGACATTGGGAACCTCCAAACACTTGACCCGACCCAGTTCGGCTTTGTTAAGGGCACATCATGCCTACTAAACCTGGTTGACTTCTTTGAGACAGTCACCAAGGCCATAGATGAGGGAAAGGTGGTTCACACAGCCTACTTTGACCTCACCAAGGCTTTCAACACCATTCCCCACTCGGGTATTACAGAAAAACTCACCAGCCTGAACATAAACCCCTACGTCACAAAATGGGTTGCCAACTGGCTTACAGACAGAACTCGCACGGTAAGAATAGCAGGCTCCAGGTCTGACTCTAAACCAGTCACAAGTGGTGTCCCGCAAGGCTCGTTCCTAGGACCCCTACTGTTCGGCATATACTTTTCAGAAGTACAGGTAAATACAGGAGGACTATGGCTAACCAAGTTCGTCGATGACTGCAAACTGGGAGCCATAATTGACTTCTCCGGCTGACACGGACATCCTCCAAAAGGGCCTTACTGAGACGGACACCTGGTGTCAAAGTCATGGCCTCAAGCTAAATGCCAAAAAATGCATAGTCACCCCATTTGGGAAAAACAAAACACCCATGAATTACCACATAGGTAGTAAGAAGAGGTAATAAGAGATCTGGGGAGCCAGGTAGATCGTAATCTCTCCTTTGACAATCATACTGCCAAAGTAGGTAGGAAATCTTTCTATGTGGCCCATCTAATTACTAAAGGGTTCGCATCTAGAAATAAGAGGTTATAGTGCCCCTCTACTCGTCACTCATTAGACCCATCATAGAGTGCAATGCCCCATTTGAGATGTACCTCACAAGACACTTACAGCAGCTGGAAAGACCACAAAAGTATCTCACCAAGAGGATTACTGGTCTCAAACATATGTCCTATGCAGCCCAACTGAAAAATTCCGGCTGTACTCAGGGGCATATCACTTACTCAGAGGTGATCTCTGCCTGACTTACAAAGCCATGTCCAACTCAGAATTGATGGACATACTCCACCTAAAGAAATCTAAGTCACTGTGAGCCACGCACTCTAGTGAGCTATACCTTGCCACAACAATATATAGAACATGCTGAAGGGATAGATTCCTGTCACAGAGACTCCCCATGCTTTGGAACAAAATTCCAAATTATATCAAGCAAAGCCCCTCACTAACACTCTTCAAGAGAAGCCTTGACGAGTGGTTGGGTAACAGAAAATACAACCCTGGGATCACTTCATTGGCTCTGCTTGACAGAGGATCAGTCAATTAATCAATGGGGCGGCGAATGTTTCTCATCCAAATAAGACTTGCTGCCTGACAAGTATCTACTTGTTTCATTGGGCAAACATGATCAAAGTAAAAATTGAACAGCAAACAAGAAACAAGCTCAAGATACGTTGCTTAAAGGATTACTGCACAGGTTATGGACCACACATGATAGATTGGCATTCTGTTTAGTTTGAGTAAAGCCTGCAAAGATGACTGCAAGACTCCAACAAAGGTAATGAGCTTCTTAAAATACTGTAATCCTGTCCTTTATTACAAATACTGTCATATTAGTAAGGGAGGGTGGCCTAATGGTTAAGGTGTTTGCCTTACAAACCCAAGGTGCAGGGTTTGAGTCTCACAAAGGATAATTGGCTAGGCTTACAATGGCCCGCAAGGGCAGTTAGCTTAGTACTAATCTATGAATCTATGTAAGTGCTATAAAACCACAGCTGTGCGTAAACGCATTTGATTTTCAGCGTTGGGCAGCGCCGCCTAAACAGGTTTAAACTATTCCAGGCTCCACAAAGTCTGCTCTTCACTTTTTCCCTTAGAACTGTTCAAACTCTCAAATCGCTCTGCTTACTTTCTAAAGCCCTGCACTTGCTCAGCTCTTATAAGGAAACACTAACTAACTAAAGCACTACACCCTACTTGACTTCTCATAAGTATTAGACTCCCGATTGTTCCTTCCTGATCAAGTGAAAGATCAGTTCCCTTCCCTAATCTGATCAGTAAAAAAAAAACAGTTCCCTATACTAATCTGGTATGTCCAAGGGTCAGTTTCAAGGTTACTCTCCAGTCCAGCTGGTGAATCTGGGAATTTTGAGGCAATGTTACAGTTGCCTTATGTACACAGACAACCCTCTCTTCCTTCCAACAAACTCTAATACATGTGAGAGATGCAGTTACACAGCCAAACTGGAGGCAGAGCTCTCTCAACCCAAGACTGGCACAGTCAGTCAGGAGGAAAAGGTAACCACCCACACCACAAATCCATTCTCACACAGACCTATTGCATCTGCATACCCAACACAAACACACAAAAACATACTCGGAGGCTCTAAATAAAAATCTGCCTAAACAGCAAAGACCTCCTAAGCAGATATCCAAGCAACAGCCACCCCTCAACAATACCCACAAATCGCATATCTCACAAAATCAGTGTGCCTCACAGTCACAGCCCATAAGGCCAAACAACACACCAAATACACTTGTTATAGGGGACTCTATTGTCCGGTACACTGACGTCCCACTCACCAGACTGAACAAGGAAAAGGTCACTGTAAGCTGCCTGTCGGGTGCCAGGATCTGCCACATAACGCAAGCACTCAGGTCACTCCAAAGCAAGTACAAGTTTGACTCCGTCATTGTCCATGCTGGTGTGATTGACCTGAGACGTACCTCCCTGGACTACATGAAAAGAGACTTAGAGGAGCTCTCTGACCATGTAGCCCAGGCTGGTATGTCCCTGACCTTGAGTAGCATCTTGCCCTCACCAAGAATGATGCCACAGTATAAAGACAAAATGATCAGTTTCAACAATTGGCTAAAGTATTGGTGTCATTCAAAGGGGCTCCAGTGTCTGTCAGCCTGGGATGACATGCTCGACAAGCCACATTGCTTCGCTAGGGATGGCTTGCACCTGTCACACTTAGGCTTTCGTATACCGGCCAAGGCTCTTGCCACCCCCATAGTGCCTTTTTTAGCCAAGGCTCAAAGGACAAACCCATGTCTATAGACAACCCAAAGATAAAAAAACTAAAGGTAATGCTACTCAATGCCAGAAGTCTAAACCTCAAGATGCACGCACTCGAGACTCTCCTCAGTATGGAGAAAATCGATGTCTGTGCAGTAACAGAAACCTGGTTCAAGGCTCCTGAGAGCACCCCAGCACTACCAGGTTATAACTCATACCATGCGTTTCAGCCCCAAAACTCGGACCGAAGCACAAAAGGAGGGGGGAGTATCTATATTCATCAAAGATACCTACACCTCCAGGTTAGTGGCACTGCACGAAGCATCGGAAACCATCCATGTGCAACTAACAGCAGGCAAAACTGACTTTCAGTTTGTAGCCTGCTACAGAACACCCTCCCTATTACAGGAACCCCACTTGGCATTCCTGAGAACACTGGAGAATATGAAGGTCTCTCCAAACACTATGTTATTGGGTGACTTCAACTACCCAAACATTGACTGGGAAAACTACTCAAGCCCAAGCACCCTCGCCCAACGGTTCCTTGATTTTATAAACTCTAATGCAATGGAACAACTGGTCACCACTCCCACAAGAGGGAACAACATATTGGACCCTGGTCATCACCAACATGGGAACTCTATGTTCCACACCAGAGGTAAACCCCTCATTGGTAAGATCAGACCATAAACAAATTTCCCTGGACATCCATATCCCGTCCCCACCCCCAGCCAAGGAAATCACTGTAAAGAATTTCTCAAAAGCCAACTTTGCACTTCTCAAGATTGAGGTGGAATCCTTCAAAACCCCTGGGCCAGAGGATAATACAGTCCAATCCACAGAATCCTTTACAAATGCCTTCTATGAGCACCTGCAGGAATGCATGGATCGTGCTATCCCAAATAAAACCAAGACTCACTCCTACAAAAACAGGAGACCTGTCTGGTGGACCCTGGCCATAAATAAGCTGTACAACAGAAGGAGGAAGCTACTACATGACAGAGCAAAATCCCAAAAAGGGAAGGCATCTCTGATCAGTATTAGCAAGAAACTTTGATCCCTCATAAAATCATCAAAGGCCAGTTTCGAAAGAAAAATTGCCCTAGACACTAAAGATAATCACAAGGCCTTCTTTAGTTATGTCAGAAACATGGGCGGAAACTCCCAGATATGCTCTGAATTGTTGCTTAACGGTACAAAATATACCGAACCTACAGACATAGCCAGCATCCTGGCAGACAGATTCAGCGCAAACCCCCCCCCCCCCAAAAGGAGCAAACTCCTATCCCAACTGAATGTAACCTCCCTGACATCACAGATGCACAGGTGAAAGCTGCCCTCTCCAAAGCAAAAAAACACAGCATCTATGGGACCGGACGGTATCCCAGGCTGTGTCTTACACGAGCTCCAAGAAGAACTGAACCCTCACATTAAGTCACTGTTCAAACTTAGCCTTACTACAGGATATGTACCCAAAGAATGGCGTACAGCTACAGTGGTCCCACTCCACAAAGGTGGTGCCACAATGGACCCTGGAAACCATCGCCCCATAAGCCTGACTAGTCTGGTCTGTAAAGCTATGGAGCGTATTATCATGGAACTCATAAACAAAGACATTGGGAGCCTCCAGACACTGGACCCTACCCAATTCGGCTTTGTTAAGGGCAGATCTTGCCTCTTAAACCTAGTTGATTTCTTTGAAACAGTTGCCAAAGCCATAGATGAGGGCAAGGTAGTCCACACAGCCTACCTGGACCTCACAAAAGCCTTCGACACAATACCCCACTCGGGCATCATAAATAAGCTTACCAGCTTAAATATCAACCTCTATATCACAAGATGGGTTGCAAACTGGCTCAGAGATGGAACCCACATGGTCAGAATCGCAGGTGCCATGTCCGAATCCAAACCAGTTACAAGTGGCGTCCCACAGGGCTCAGTTCTGGGACCGCTCTTGTTCGGTATATACTTCTCTGAGGTTCAGGCTAACACGGGGGGATTATGGCTGACAAAGTTCGCAGATGACTGCAAACTGGGGCCATAATCGAATCTCCAGCTGACACAAGCATCCTCCAAAAGGGTCTCACAGAGACGGATGCTTGGTGCCAGAGCCACGGCCTCAAGCTAAATGCTAAAAAGTGCATAGTCATCCCCTTTGGGAAAAACAAGGTGCCCACAAATTACCACATAGGTGGTAATCCATTAAGTACGGAAGAAATAATTAGAGATTTGGGGACCAACGTAGATAGTAATCTCTCCTTTGATAATCACGTTGCCAAAGTGATCAGAAAGACCTTCGATAGAGCCCACCTTATCACGAAAGGGTTCGCATCTAGATCAAGAGAGGTCATTGTGCCCCTCCACTCTTCACTCATCTGGCCCATAATTGAATACAATGCCCCTTTTGGGATGTACCTTACCCGACATCTGCAGCAACTGGAGAGACCCCAAAAGTACCTCACCAAGAGGATCATGGGCTACAAACAGATGTCTTATGTAGCTCGACTAAAGAAACTCCAGCTCTACTCAGTTGCTTACCGCCTACTCAGAGGCGATCTATGCCTGACGTACAAAGCCATGTCAAACCCAGAATTAATGGACATGCTCCACCTCAAAAAATCCAAGTCCCTTAGAGCTACACGCTCCAGGGACCTAAACCTCAGCACAAAAATAAATAGGACATGCTGGAGGGGCAGATTTATTTCCCAGAGGCTCCCCTCACTCTGGAATAGAATCCCAATTCATGTTAGACATAGCCCCTCGCTGACCCTCTTCAAGCGAAATTTGGACGCGTGGATGGGAAGTCTGGCTAGGCTTATAAATGCCCTAGGGCAGATAGCCTAGTATCTACCTATGAACCTGTATGCATTTCAATACCCAAGGCTTATACGTTATCTAGTTATGCAAGTATTCTCTGCATGGCAACAACAAAAAGTCTTTCGGTGTTGGTAATTCTTTAACAGTAAGCTTACTTGCATCTTACAATCTCAGTCAAGCTTACCTGATGGTCATGAAATCATTGCTACTTAAACATAGAGCAACAGGCACTTTCTGAATAAGAAGCATAATCAACAGTATAAAAATATGACAGAAAACCAGAACATTCTGCAAAATCAAGCAAGACAGATGAAAAGCCAGTGTAGTACTTGTGTCTACCTTGGAAGGGGGGGGGGATACTCTGCACACTTACACTGCATAACTGCTCCTTGCCTTGCTTGAACACATCCAGAGTCACTACATGGGGGAGTGGGGTGCAACAAGTATGTCACAACTTGAAATGTCTCTGGCTGACTGCAAAGGCCCCGACACATTTGTCATACCTCTCAACCACAGAGCAAGAAAACTGGAAAAAAATCAGGCCCAGAATTAAGGACGATATTTAAATATTGTTCTTATAAACTTTCCAATAGAATACTAGGTCTTGCATTAGTATGAATTTTCTGAAGGGTATGAAATCTGAAACTGAAATGTCTGCCATTATTTTCTTACTTCAGTCTATAATGATTTGCCACAAATTTTGCCAGAAAACCACAATTTTATGAAAAATGGACCAAAAATGTGATGCAAAAATATAAAATAGCCACACAATACAGCTGGGAAACTGTCAACAAAGGGACACTTTTTAATATTAGCACTGTTATCTGAGCAGCTGACAAAATAAACAAATCTACATGCATTTCTGAAATAAAAGTAATCTATAACTCGTATGTTTTTTTCCAAAATTGACATTTTGCGGAGGGATTAGAGGGAGAGCAATATTTTGAGCCAAAATCAGGGACAGTTGAGAGGTTTGGATATACCCAGTTCTATAAAGCATTTTGCACGTACCTCTCAACCTGTTAACGCAGGAAATCTGGACAAGGCCAAATATATTGGAATATACAAACAGTACTAAAAATTGTTCTTATATAAACTTAGTTGATAGAACAGGTCTTGCTTTAGCATGCATTTTTCTGAAGGTTATGAAGTCTGAAACTCAATGTCTGTCGTTATTTAGTGACATAATTCCTAAATGATTTGCCAGAAAACCACACATTTTATGAAGAACAAACCAAAAAGAAGAGGCAAAAATCTATTAATTCTTTGAAAATCTGGACAGTTGAGAGGTATAGTTCAGCTGAGCTGGGACTGTCTGAGTTTGCCATCCTTCCCCCCTCACAAAATCATGGTTGAATTGAGCCACCACCTGCAGCCATTCAAATGTCCCATTACTTTGCTGTTTCGCCCCGTTTACTATGAACACTGCAGTGTGCATACTGCTTTACTTCTACGATGATTTGGATTTGACTTGAACTTTTTATTTTGTATTTTACAGCACAAACACTAAAACATCTGCTAAACAAAGCAATGCAGTCTCCCAGTGAAAATAGACTTAGCATTAAAACTCTGCCCTTGAAACTCACATTCATTGAAACAGCAGTGAAATCCACATTCAAAGGAAATACATTTGGGTAGTTTAAGATTAACTTTGGGCTGTTTTCAAATTATAGGCCCCTTGCACACAAAAAACATACATGTGTTGTGTAATACACCTTCCTGGACTGTATTAAATTATATTCCTTGTATAATACAGTACAGTTGTTAGAGGGTGTTTTAAATTTATTGTCTTGAGCATTTTTCCAGTAAACAATGAAACAAAATGCATGCACCAGTAATGACAAAACTGCCCAATTGAGAACATTTCCATAATAAAAAAAGTCTACTCAAACTTATACAATCTACCAGTATCAGTAAATATGCACAAGCTCTGCAGAAGTAAGTCGTCTAAATAATTCCACATTAGAGAGATCTGTAACTAATGAAGAGGCTGCTGCTAGCAAACAACTTTATATTTCATGGTTTCATCGAAAAATAGTGCCTGTTGCCCCTGAGGAATAAATTGCCTATATTACATTAAAAAAATGATAAGCTAGTAATATTGCAATAGGAAATGGATGGCAAACTGATAACAGGTTCATAGTTAGTATCTTCGCCAAAGAGGACATTCTCAGTACGGCAGCATCCACCCCTTGTGGGAGTAGAACCTACAGCCGCTTGCATCAAAAGCAAGTACACAACCTGTTGTGCTATTAACAATGCAAGCAGGCTCAGCATAAGCAGCACTAAACTTCTCTTCCCCTGCAGCTCTCAGCTCCTTGTAAAATCTACTCAATACTCAACTGCATCTCAACTTCGCAGCACAAGAAATCTGGAAAAAGCCAACATTTTTTTTGGGGGGGTCAAAAACCAGGGACACATTAAACATTGTTTGTATAATCTTGCAAAGTTGCTAGAATAAAATGCTGTGTTACCACCGTACATTTTACTGCCCAGGTCCCTGTGCAAAACAGTCAGAGCAACATACCACTATGCCAAATCAGCTGCTTTGTGAAAGAGAGGAAGACTGAAACTTAAATGGCTATCATTTAGTGAATTCAGTTCTCACCATAGCTGTCAACCTCTTAGCACAAAACACCTGGACAAACCCAGTAATGAGGGAATACAGCCCTCAAACATATTCAGTGAATTCAGTTCTTGCCATAGCTGTCAACCTTAGCACAAAAAACCTGGACAAAGCCAATAATGGGGAATACAGTCCCAAAAATAGGGACACATTTCAAATATTCATCTTATAAACTTAGGAAATTGCTAGAATAAAAGGTTTTGTGTTACTATGTATTTTCTGAAGAATATGAAGTCTGAAATTCAGATGCCTGTCAATTTTATTTACTTAACATTTGTTAATCAGGAAAGTATGACGGAACAAAAACAATTTTCAGCAGAGGCCCAGGGAGAAATACTGCAGACACATGTCTTTGTAAAATGGCAGGACACCAGAGCAAACCCACGCAAACACAGGGAGGAGATACACACTCCACACAGAAGGCACCCCAGCCAAGAATCAAACCAGAGAACCTGTAGCTGTGAGGTAACAATGCTGCCTTTGCACCATGAAATATTTAAGGAATTAAACATTCAGAAACCTGAAGTCTGAAATTCAAATGCCTGTCAATTTTATTTAATATTTGTTAACTAGGACAGTCTGACTTGGAACAAAAAACAATTTTCAGCAGAGGCCCAGGAAGAAATAATGCAGACACATGTCTTTGTAACATGGGAGGACACAAAAGCAAACCCACACAAACACAAGGAGAAGATGCAGACCCCACACAGAAGGCACCCCAGCCAAGAATCAAACCTGAAAACCTATAGCTGTGAGGCAACAATGCTACACTGCACCATCAAATATGTAAGTATTTAAATATTTAGAAACCACAGATATTATGAGGAACAGAACATATCAAATATGAGGCAAAAATATGCAAATTCTTTACAAATGGTGGTTTGTAGGGAATTCAGGCCCTTGCCACCTGCATACAAGGTGCAGGGTTCAAGCCGGAGGTATTCCCTACCACACCACCATGAGTTCTCTCTAGCCACTAGTATATAGCAAGTGGGGCATTTCACACACACACACACACACACACACACACACACACACACACACACACACACACACACACACACACACACTCTATCTAGACTGCTGAGAAAGCAGTCTGAGAGTGTTACTGTGTGTGTAGATTGTGCGCATGCACGGAGGAATTACGGTAATGTGTTTCTTTTACTGTTTGTTTTTGTGTTTCTTTACTTTTATTTATTTTTGTTTTCTAGATGGGAGGGATGCAGTCCTATAGCACAACCCGCCCCTGGAAGATATCTATGCTTCAAAGCAGGCTACATGCACTATCAGTTCTCTGCACTGCCCTTTGGCTTATCTACTGCGCCCAGGGTATTCACCAAGTGCCTAGCTCTAGTCATTGCATTTTGCAGGCAAAGAAATACTCAAATATACCCATAGCTGGACGATTGTCTAATTCAGCCAGGACATACTATTAAATCATCTGGCATTTGTAAAGAAACTGCTAACTTTTCGGGGTACTCCATAAATGAAAAGAAATCACATCTTGTACCCTGCCAACAAATTTTATTCCTGGAAGCAAGCTTGAATACAACTTCTCAGATGGCCTACCTCACGCCAGAGAAACAAGTTCATTTGACAACCTACTTCAAACAAGTGGCCACAAAAACCCTGCTATCTGCAAGACAAGTACTGCAAGCCTTGGGGTTCATGGCCTCCTGCATTCTTCTAATTCCATATGCAAGACTGTATATGAGGAAACTACAGTGATATCTAAAAAGCCTGTGGTGTCAACATTCTCAAAACCTAGAAATAGTGATTCCTATAATACCTTGCCTACACCTAGAGGCCCTTTGGTGGGCAGAGGCCTGCCACCAAAACAAGGGACTACCTTTCACACCACCCCCTGCCTCCCAAACCCTAACAACATATGCATCAGACTATGCATGGGGGGCTCACCTGGCAGGGAAGTGCATTCAGGGCAAATGGAACCCAAGTCAAATGCACCTGCATATCAATCAAAAAGAAGTGTTAGCTGTACAGAATGCTCTGACAGCATTCGAGGACCACATTCTTCCAGGACAACTAATGGTAAAGAACAACAATGCCACTGTTATGTGGTACATAAACAAGCAGGGGGGTACACATTCTTACCCCCTCTGCAGACTAGCCATGGCATTGTGAGACACAGCCTTGAGCTACCAAGTGCACCTACAAGCTCAATTCCTGCCAGGAAAATTAAATACACTGGCAGACGGACTAAGCAGAAACCTCATGAACCCACACAAGTGGAAACTGGAACCAAGGATTTTCAACATGCTGACAAGCAAATGGGGGAGCCCAGATATAGACCTGTTTGCCTCCCCAGAACTACCAATTGGACAAATTTTGCACAAGGACTCCCCATAAACAAGCCTGGAAAGTGAATGCTCTGTACTTCAGCTGGAAAAACCTATCAGTCTATGACTTCCACCCTCTGCCTCTGCTCTCCAAAGTGCTACTAAAAGTCAAACAGGACAAACCAAGGATCATTGCTTTTGACTGGCCGTGCCAACACTGGTACCCCCTCCTGTGCAGTGTGTCACGGTTATCTTCATGGCACCTGCCTCAGACACCTTCCCTGCTGTCTCAGCTGGAGAACCAGATTCTGCACCCTCAGTTTCCAACACTGAACCTTGCAGCCTGGCTAATTACATAATCTCTCCATCCCTCAGCAAACCTGTGATGGATATCATCTTAGAGGCAAGGAGGCCTAGTACTAGAAAATCCTATGCTGAAAAATGGAAAAAAAATTCTGTTCCTGGAACCAACCTCAGGGGATGGGCACAGCAGCGCCCAATTTACCTCAGATTCTTCACTACTTAACTGAGATGCTTCACAAGGGCCTTTCCTTTTCCTCCATCAAAATTCATGCCTCAGCCATTGCAGTTCATTACAATACAGAGCCAGCCCTCTTCTCTCATCCACTGCTGAAGCAGTTCCTCAGAAGGGCCAAAAATGTAAGACCACCTAGGAGAGCCCCTACTCCAGCCTGGGACCTTAACTTTGTATTGGAAAAGCTCGCTGTACCTCCCTTTGAGCCAGCTGCAAATGCAGAGTTGAAATTTCTTTCATGGAAAACAGCCTTCCTTCTAGCCATCACTTCAGGTAGAAGGGTGTCTGAATTACAGGCCCTCGTTGCAGTGGAGCCTTTCATCATCTTTCATGCGGACAGGGTGTCCCTCAGGACCAATCCCTCCTTCATGCCCAAGGTGGTATCCAGTGTGGCCCTTAATCAGTCCATTCATTTGCCAACCTTCTTTTCTAATCCACAGAACAAAGAGGAATGAATACTGCACTCCTTGGACGTGCACAGACAACTTAGATTTTACTTGGACAGGACTAAACTTCTCAGGAAATCTGAACAGCTGCTGGTTGCATTTGCTGCAGTGGCAGAGGAGAAGGCCATTTCAAAGCAAACCATTTCTAAGTGGATAGGCCACTGCATTCATTTCTGCTATAAGCACTATGGAAAACCTACCCCACGAGGGATAAGACCACATTCAACCAGGGCTTTATCTATCTCTACAGCCTTTCTCAGAGGTGTCCCTACCAGGGACATCCTAGAAGCTGCTACCTGGTGTTCTGTACATACCCTCACCAAGCATTACCACTTTTTTCTAAATCCAGAGCTGGCTTTGCCACTGCAGTCTTTCAGGGCCTTATAGCTGGTCCTAATGCTATCTAATTACCTCCTCCCATCCTTAGCTTTGCGAATCTACCCATATGTGATGACTGCAGCAGTGAAACACGAAGAACATAGTACAGTTGTGTACACTTACCATAAATGTAGATGTTCAAGTGTATTCACTGTTACAGTCTTGGTTACCCTCCCTCCAGCCCCCTGACTTCGATTGACTATACCTCTATTCTTGTTTATTATGCTTAAAGCTTTTTGGTGTATTTGCTTTTTTGTTGGAGGTGTAACCTTGTATATAATTGCTTCCCATTATGGGGGCACCTGACATCTGGGGCAAGAAAAACTGATGTAATGTAATGAACTGCATGGTTTATACCCCTGATGACCTGACGTCATGGAAGATGAGACAGCAACTGAGACAGGACACAAGACTTTGATAATCAGGCTGACTGAGGGCTACTGCAAGCAGATAACCCAAATGTGATCACTGCGAACATCTACATTTATGTTAAGTGTACACAACTGTACTTTGAAGCCTATAGATGTGGTAAGAGTATTAGAGCTGTAAAGTTGACCACCTTGTTTCCCGTTGCATGTGGAAATCATAAATACTGCATTCCCCGTGTTTTTCTTTTCTTGCCTATTTTTGAAGGTTGGGGCATTAAAGGTGCACTGTAAATGAGTGTGATAACTGTGTTGTGATTGTGAGAATCTTTGAGTGTTTAATGTAAAATTTTACAGCACTTGCGTCAGTGAAAAAAAAAACAATTAATTCCTTACAGGACCTGAGCACCTCCATGGTGTTGATGTTGGATGTATACAGATACAATAACTTGACATGCCATTAAGATGAAAAATGTTCTCATTTTCTTGCCAAATGTAAGATGCAATCTGAAGTCTAGTTTTAAGAGGAAGTTTTACTTATAGGGCTTCAGTCAGATGTCAAGCAGTATTTTGCAAGTTCAGGTTAGAACAGCATCACTTCTGATGCAGTGGTGGATATCATTGTTATCTTATTTTTTTCCTCAGCTGAACATAGTGTTAATTATGTACCCTTTCCAAGAATGTGTACCTTTTTCATTTGCTCTTGAATTACACCTGTATAGCCTGTGGGACCTGTCTTTGGCTCTATAGATGCTAGTTGTCACTGTGTTGCCTTTAATACCTGCTAGCCATAAACTGTGGTAGGAAGGAAGGTAAGTAGAAAAGTATCACTATTCTGATAAATCCTTCTTTTTCTATGTGCCAGTGCTTTAGGATCTTAGCAGATATTCAAGACAGTACTTGATAGTGTCAGATAAACTACAGTAAGATAGCCCAGTTCTGAATAGGGATTTGGATGTCTGACAAAGCTGGCAGAGGAGAGGTTTGCCCTGAGGAGGGGGCACATGCTGATGAGAGTGAATTGTTTTTGTGGAGTAGGTGGATTGGACACACTAAATTGACCATAGGTGGGTGGCTGTGTGTGTGTGTGTGTGTGTGTGTGTGTGTGTGTGTGTGTGTGTGTGTGTGTGTGTGTGTGTGTGTGTGTGTGTGTGTGTGTGTGTGTGTGTGTGTGTGTGAGTACTGTGAATGAACTACCATGGCAGGGCTAGCCACCCTGTGGTGTGAACCTTGGCTCGAGATGATTGTCACTGTGGAAGTGACACCCTGACCCCATGTGCCAAATGGTAAAAGGGGTTGAGGATGGATGGAAGGATATCTGGCAAAGTATTCTGTAGGAATTTTTTTTTTACCATCTTCCAATTCATTACACCCCCCCCCCCCCAAATAAAAAATCCCAGTTACCTTTCTTTCACATCAAACCTCCAGCATTTCCTATGTACCTGAAGAACCGCTGTCTTAAGTCTGCTTGGGGTATAACAATATCTGTGCAAACATTTCCAAGCAAAACTACAAAACTTTTTGGAGTTTGTCATTTTATATATTGATTTTTCATTCTCTCTTCTCTTTCTTTTTTAATCTCCTTTGATTGAGTCTTTTAGTTATGTAATATTTTTATCCCCTACCGATTTCCCTATTTTAACAGCAATTTGTGTTTTAGACTCAATTAAAAACTCTACTAGAGCTGGTCTTTCACTTAGCACTTTTCTATCCCTTCCTCTTTGCCTATACTCTAATGGTTAGCCCCTGGAAGGGACTCTCTTAGATGTCCTTGTATGTCACTGTTGCAGAATCCTTTACATTAGGGATCTCTTGCCAAGGATAGTCCAACATCCGGCCAATATACTAAAGCCTTTTGAATTTTTAGATGTTGTATCTCTCACTTTTGCTTCCACGCAAAGTGTTGGGCATAACAGTGATGAAGGGACACACATACCTCAGAACTTCTTTCCCATTAGTCCAGACACCATCATTGAACATCAGTCTGAATGCTCTTTCGGTGCTGGTTACCAAGCAATGTTTCAGATAAATGCCCTGTTGGGGTTTCTTCTTATCACTTTCAATTTTTATTTTGGTGTGTTTACATGTCACTGAGAAAGGGAAACTGTTAGTGTGGGAGGCAGATTCCCTTTAAAGACTATCACAAGCAGTGTCTCATCTCTTTGGGTACTTCTCATGACCATATGCAGTGTTCTACCTGCCAGGCATTTGTCCACAAGCCCCTATGTAGTCATTTCACCTCCTTATCGATTTACCTAGAGAACCAACATCTAAAATTGCTGGCACAAGGTGCTGTATTGGAGTCTTCTTGTCCCAAAGGTCAGATGCCTGCCAGGAAAAATCCCAAAAAAATCTGGTCTGATTCAGCTGCTGTCTCGCCTCCCCCAAACATCTCTCTCGAGGCTGGAGAAAGCTCAGAGGATCATCAAGTTGTTGCTTCAGATTTCTGTGCCACGGCCCTATCAAAGGTCAGCATGTCCTTAGTGGCTTAACAAATGTCTTTCTGGGCATTGAGGGGGAACCTCGGATGAGTGTATCTGAGGGACCGAGGGGTATACTGCCGATTCTAGTTTGGGAGAAGATTCCTACTATGTTGGTTGAATGTCAGCAGGGGTCTGAACCTCCATAATTTTTCAGACAGATGTCCCTCAAAAGGAAAAAAACAAACAAAAAAAACCAGTAGTATATTTCCTGCTGTTAAAGATCACCCACGTGAATAGCAAGATTTTACTCAAGGGTTGTTTAATGCCTGCCTTAATGGTCTTAAAGCCAGCCCAGGGAGTCTCTGTACCTGCTCCTGTCTGATCATCTCCTCCTGTTAAGAGACCCAGAGAGTAGGAGTTCCCTGAAGAGGATTTGGATTCTGGCGAATAGTCATTGACGTATTATTCTATAATCCCTTCTTGTCTGGATTATGGGTTTGAGGAAGAGGATTCTATTAGTCCAGATTCTCTCTTGGAGAAACTCTGTTTTAGGGAAACTTTTTCTTATATGATGGGATATTTTAAATGGGACTGTTCCCAGGTTTCTGATTATTCAAGAGATATTATGAACTCCTCCAGATGGTCTCCCAAACCCTTTGATGTTCCTCCAGTCTTGGCTGCCCTCTTAGTAACCTTTTCAGCAACTTCTGTTGACCCTGATGCTCATCGTCTCATGCTCAAGAAAGTTGACAGATTTTACAAGGTGCTTGAGGATTGTAATTTTTGTACAAATGTTGTCCTGATGATCCTTCTGCAGTGTCTATATATTCTGACAAACCCTCTAAACTTTTGCCCCCTACTAAATTAATTCCTTCACATAAAGGTAGTAGAGCCATGGAACGTCTAGGCAAAATGGTCTGTACTGCTGCCACCTTGGCTTTTAGGGCTGTTAATTACTAGAGTCATGACCAGATATGTTTTAACCCTTCTTTCTCAAGCTTCTTGGGCAATTTCGGAACTTCCTGATTCAGAAGGGAATGTGTCTACCCTTTCCTTATTGGATTGTTCCTGTCAAGTGGCTCATCACTCTATTAAGTGTAGCTATAATGCAGCTGATACATCTAGGGCTGCTGCATTTGGTTTCATTTTGAGGCATTAATCTTGGCTTTGTCTTCAGGCTTAACCTGATGACATTGAAGCTAAATTGTTGGATTCCCAGCTTGATAGTAATTTATGGCTTTGCTGGTGCTGAGCTTTAAGTTCCTTCACTGCAAAGGTAATTCTTTGCAAAAATTGAAACATATTTTTCTTTCTCCTGTCCCTAATTTTCAGAAACATTATCCATCCAAATCTGCCTTTAGTCACAGACAGACCCTCCTAAGGGTAAAAAGAGGTCTAGGCATGTACCCCCAGCCAAGTCTAATCAGACTCCTACTTCTCAGAAGCCTCCTTTTCAAGACAAACCAGGTTCTGTCTGACAGTTTGATTCCCCTTTCCCTAGGCCAGGTTCCTTTATCCCTTTATCTTTCCCTATCCCTTCTCAATTGAGTTAAAGGTCACTCAAGACTTTTGGGTTCTGTCCATTATCCGCCAGGGATATTTCATGGTAATAAAATCCCTTTCTCCTTTTCTGGGCATCCCTCACCCTTCTTAGGAACAGCTTTCTTTCCAAAACTGCTTCAGGCCCTCTTGACTCAGGGTACATTCAAGTTGTGCCCCCTACAGAGGAAGGGAAAGGTTTTTATTCCAGGATAGGTCTGATTCCCAGAAAGGATGACTCCTTGAGACCCATTGTGGATCTTTCTCAGCTCAATACTTTTCTAAAGGTCCCTTCCTTCCTTTCAGATGTTGTCCCTTCAAACCTTGTTCTCTCTTCTTCTTCCCTGGGCCTTCTTGGTATCTCTGGACCTCAAGGATGCCTACCTATACAGCCCCATTATCTCCTTATTTCAGGAAGTTTTTAGGTTTCGCTGTTTCTTCCTTGCATTTTCAGTTCTCTGCTTTGTCCTTTGGTTGGTCTACTGCCCCAAGGGTATTCACCAAATGCCTCGCTGCTGTCATTGCTTACTGTAGGATGAGAGGGGTTCAGATCTTTCCTTATGTAGACCTGCTCATTCTGGCTTCATTCCAGAGGTTCTGCTTCAACACCTTCAGTTTACTGTTTGTCAGTTGCAAAGCCTGGGGATTACCATAAATTGTCAGAAATCAGTTCTGGTTGTTTCTCAGAATCATGTTTTTCTCATTTGCAGGATACAGACCATTCCCATGCTGGCATCCCTGCCTCCACCCAAGGCCCTCTCTCTCTGATTGCCTTTTTTTTTTACATCTGTTTTTTTCCTCTGGCTTCAAGTCACAACCAGGGATTTTCTCAGGGTTCTAGGATTCATGGCTTCCACCATTCCTATGCTGCCTGTAGCCAGGCTCCATATGAGAAAACTACAATGGTTCCTCAAGTCAATGTGGCTTCAACATGGTCATCCATTGGATTTCCTAGTTCCCATTCTTGTATGTTTCAAACACGAGCTTCAGTGGTGGATTCATTAGCTTTCTCTCAACCCAGGGCTTCCTTTCCAACCTCTCCTCTCAGGAACTCTTTTTGGATACCTCAGACAGGGGTTGGGGGAGCTTCCTTTGTTTCTGTCAAGCAACAGGGGTCTCTGGCCTCCTCATCAGAGGGTCAGATCACATCAACATCAAGGAGATGAGAACTCTTCAAGCTTTTCATTCCCTTTTTCTTCCAGGGCCCCTCAAGGTTTTCACAGACAATACACAGTTATGTGGTATCTAAATAAGCAAGGATAGACATGGTCCTACTTTCTTTGCAGACTCCTTTTTCAAGTCTGGGATCAGGCTGTCCAGTATCAAGTGCCTCTCCAGGCTGTCTATATTCCTTCAGAGCCAAATGTTGTGGCAGACTTTCTGAGCAGGTCCAGCACACAAACTCATGAATGGATGCTTCACAGAGATACGTTTCTGGACATTGTCCATCATTGGGGTATTCCACAGGTAGATCTTTTTGCCTCACCTCTGAACAAACTATGTCCTCTTTTTTTCTGTTCCAGAGTCCCAAACCCACTGGCGTGGAAGGTGGATAGCCCTATCTTTTCCTTGGAAATGACTGATTCTCTACACCTTCCCTCCCCTTTCCCTGATTCCAAGGGTCTTGCACAGGATCAAGCAAGGCTCCCTAAAAATCTTGCTGGTGACTCCCTTTGGCCCAGACAGCATTGGTTCCCCTTCTTCACTTACCCAGGGCCAGTCACCACAAATTATCTTACCAGGTGGACCTCCTCACACAAGATAAGGGGTCTCTTATCCATTCTCACTTGTCCACTCTTCAGTTGACACTGTGGGTAATGGGGTTTCAAACCCTTTTAGTCACCTTTTTTCTGAGGATGTGCTTTAGGGTTCTGCAGGAGGCCAGGAAACCCACCACCAATAAATCATATTTGTGTGAATGAAAAATATGTTTTATCTGGTGCCTTTCTCGTAACCAAGATCCCTTTTCAGTAGGAGTCATGTTGGTTCTGTTATTTGTGTGACATGCTTCATGGTGAGTTAGTATGTTATTCAATTAAAGCTCACCTCTCAGCTATTTCTGCTTGTCCTCCTTTGATTCCTCCTCTGGCCTGTAGGTTTGAGGTCAAATAATTTCTTATAGGTGTCCTTCATATCTGGTGTCCCAGGAAGCCTGTTCTGCCTTCCTAGGACCACAGTTTTGTTCTTGAAAGAATGATTCTGGCTCCTTTTTAGACTGCAGCTTCAGCTTCTTTGCAACATTGCACTTGAATGACTGTTCTTTTAGCTCTTGCTTCAGCTAACACAATATTTGAACTCCTGGCTCTTATGGCTGTTCCCTTTCTTAATTTTTCCCAGGGCACAGTGTCTCTTCATACTAATCCTTCTTTTATGCCCATGGTGGTAAATGAGTTGTCTTTTAATCAGTTTATTAATTTATGCTCCTATTTTCCTTCTCCGCAGCCTACTAGTGAAAAGGTCCTTCACACCTTGGGTTTGCATAGGCAGCTCAGATGTTGTTTGGATTAGACTAAGGCCATTCACAAATCTGAGCAATTTTTTGTTTCCTTTCATCCCAGGTGTTTGGGATTAGCAGTTTCTAAATAAACCATATCTTCCTGGATCTCTAAGGCCATTTCTATTTGTTACTTCTTCCATGGTAACTTGTGTTCCTCCTGTAGCTTTTCATTTCTGAGGTATGTGCGCCCGTACATCACCTTTATGCCCTAGCCCTATGTCTTGCACAGGGAGCATAAGTGTGATGCACAATGTCTATAAATTCCAGAGGCTTTTGTATACTGCCTGGATATTGGGCTGTCCTTGGCAGGAGATACTTTATGCAAAGAATACTGTCACAGTAAAGATAAGGATATCTGCTATTATGGTAATACTTTACACAACTGTACTATCTTTCTTTTTTCTCAAGGTTCTGTCTTTCAGGATGTTGTCTCTTCAGTAACTTTTTCCTGTGTTGCTTCCTCGCTTTTCTGGTAGCCCCTGTGATAGCCTTCTTCAGGCTTCAGGGAATTCAAATATTCCTTTAAATGGACAACCTTTTGATTCAAGCAGTCCTTTCAGCAACTTGTGCTTCAGGATATTCACTTCATTATGCTTCTACTCTGTGAGGGGTACACCCTCAATCTCAAAAAGTCTCCGACTCCCTCTCAGGACCACGTGTTCATGGGTTGCAGGATTCAGAGCATTCCATTGATGGCTTGCCTCCTAAGGTCCTATCTTTGACTGCTCATTTCCAGTCATTTTCTGCATGGGAGTTAACATGGCATCCACCATTCTCATGGTTCCCGTTGCCGAACTCCATATGAGAATATTTCGGTGGTATCTGAAGACTGTTTGGCCCCAGCACTGCCATCCTGTGGAGTATCTGGTTCCTTTCTTGCCTTGTATCAAGCTTGAGCTCCGTTGGTGGCCTCATAGTAGTTCCCTGAATCCAGGTCTGGCTTTTCAAGTTCTACACTAGACTCAGAAGCTGTACACCGATGCTTCTGATTAAGATTGGGGAGCCTCCTCCAATAATGTCAAAGTTCATGGTCTTTGGTCCCCAACTGGCAGACCATATCAACATCAAAGAGATAAGGGCACTAATTCTAGCTCTCCAGACCTTTCACTCTCATTGGGTTCCTGGACCTCTAAAGGTTTTTACAGACAATACCTTATTCGTGTGGTACATCAGAAAGCAAGGGGTCACAAATTTTTACCTTCTTTGCAGGCTTGCTCTAAATGCTTGGAATTTTGCAGTCTGCCATCACTTGGTTCTTCAGGCAGTTTACATTCCCTCAGTGCAATCTTGTGGCAGACTGTTTGAGCAGGTTCAGGACAAATCCTCAAAAATGGGTGCTTCACATAGAAGTGTTTTTGGACCTTGTACATCAGTGGGGGGGGGTGCTACTCAAGTCGATCTTCTTGCCTCCCCAACAGGCAGCTTCCCACATTCTGTTCAAGACTGCCAAGTCTTCTGACTTAAAGTGGATGCCATATCTTTTTCTTGGAAAGGGATGTTTCTGTGTGCCTGTCTCCCTCTTTCTGTGCTCCCAAAGGTCCTGTGCACTATCCTGTGAGACAGACCCAAAACCTTTTTTTTCCAAACACCTTTATTGAATTATCACTTGTGACATAGGCAAATTTACATTCATATAAAAGTACTTCAACTATATTAACATAAAAACATTATACTTCACATATATTGCTATATATCATATACCCAAGCAATAATTACATAAATTATTCAATTCCTGCCTTTAAAAAAAAAAAAAAAAAAAATCATTATTAAGCCATCACTTACTACAGAGGCAATTGTACATTTCTACAAATGAAAACAAACCATATTGACACAATCCTAGTCTCAAGCGTTTTATATCACAAATTATGCTGACATTACATAGTCCATTTAAGTCCTGCCGCCTTTTAGACCTCCCTTGTATGTATTGTTCCCACAATTCTCATTTTTTATACATGATTTGCTCCTACACTTTTCTAAAGATCTCAGTTCCAGTTGTTTTTTCTCTGTTACTATATTCACTAGTTCCACTATAGTTGGTTTAGATTTTGATTTCCATTTTCTAGTAATTGCATTTTTGGCAGCCACCATTATTAGACACAACAAGGCCTTACCATGTCTAGGCAATTTCGATTCTGTATCATAGGTCAGAAAAATAATCTCCCTCGTCAGACCAATCTGCCCACCCAGCATCTCTGACAGTGCATTCCGCAGGAAATCCTTGAAGTCCGCCAACTCACCGAACTCCCAGAAAATATGTTCCCAATTACCTCTTTCTTTCCCTTCACACCTCCAGCATTTGCTGCCTGCCTGAGGAAAAATTCTCTGGAGTCTACTTGGAGTGCAAAAATATCTATGTAAACATTTCCAGGCAAAAATCCTAAATCGTCTAGATTTTGTTGCATATTTGGGAGACCTACATATATCCTCCCATTGTTTCTTTGTGAATTGCTTATCCTATCAGTTTTCCCAATCCTTTCTAACCTCCTGTGATTCTTATAGTAATCATGCAATATTTTATATGCTGTACTAATTATTCATTTTTTTAATGGCAGCTTATGTTCTAGATTATTTTAAAAACTGTGCAAGTGATGGGCTTTTGTTTAGGACCCCCTGTTTCTTTCTGTTTGCTTATACTCATATCAATCCCTGATAGAGAAGGCAGTCTCTAACCTGCAGGCCAAATAAATTCTTGGCATCTTCCCATTGTATCATCTTTCCCTGCCTAGTTATTTGCTCCCAATACCTTGGTTCCTTTGCCAGTTTTCTGCAATAAATTCTGGCCCCCTCTTCCCTATTGTTTGTATCACTTAATTGCAGTTATCGCTATTGGCAGAATCTCCTTTCTTCATTCCTGTGTTGGTTTAGTTCTTAGAATATTTTCTGCTACTTTATGGATGTACTGTTCTGCATGATTATTGTTCTCCTTAAAGGCCGGTATCCAAAATCCTGGTCTTTCCTTGTTTCGTGAGCTTCCCCGTGTTTCATCATTATCCCCTTCCACTTTGAGTTATAGTTTTCTGCTTGTGCTATGTGTAGGATTCTTAACTTTGTAGCTCTGAAATGGGTCTCTATTGCCTAATTGAGGCATTGCAGAGAATGCCTCTTCATCAACACTTAGAGCGAACCACCAATTACACAAATGGCCAAATCAGCGATTTTTTTCCTAGGGAAAAAATCACTGATCTGACCAGAAATTAAACATCACTAAGAGCACCTCAAAGTGGGGGGTTTTGCCCCCACACCCCCCTAACTAAATGTACCAACTCTGAGATTGCACTACAGTGGGGAAAGGGGCAAATTCACACTGATAGCCAAGGGATTTTTTTTTCCCTAAAAAAAAAAAAAAAAATCACTGATTTCGCCGTTCGCGTAACTGTTACTTCGCTCTTTAAGGGTCAGTCAAGAGGCATTTGCTGTAATGCCTCTTCGATTAGATAATATAGACCCCATCTGAAATACCCCTTTAACTTGGATAATCCTAATCTGCCCTCTTCTGCTGGAACAATCAGCTTATTCCACCTGACTCTTGCCTTCTTCCCCTCCCAGATAAAGTCCTTCACCTCTTTATAAATTGCTAACCACAACTTCTCCTCTGGTTGATAAAAGTATGTCTGACTTGTATGCAAGACTAAAGGGGCTAAAACATTTTAACTGCTTGTATCTTACTATCCATATCCATAAAACATAGCTTCCATTTTATCAATTTTTGTATTGTGTATTCCACAGGCCCAGCATACTGATGGTGTCTTCCTTTTGGCCCAGATAGCAATGGTCCCCCATTAGTTTTCATCTAGATAGGGGCCATCATCACAGGTCATCTCACAGGATGGATCCTCTCACACAAGACGAGATCTCTCATTCATTCTTGTTTGCCCCACCTTTCACTTGTCACTTTGGGTGATGGGGTTTTGATTCCTTTTAGACACTAATTTTCTGAGGATATGCTTCAGGTTTTGCAGAAGGCCAGAAAACCTACTACTAGAAAATCATATTTGACTAAATGGAAGATATTTTTTATTTGGTGACTGAACTGGACCTGGACCTGGATCTTTTTCTGTAGGTATTCCTATGGTCCTTTCTTATTTGTGAGTTCAGTTCTGGCTTGGCATATTCATCTGTTAAAACTCAGTTTTCAGCCATTTCTGCTGGTCTCCGTATGAGTACACCTCTGGCTTCTAGATTTAAAATCAAGCAGATGTTCATCGTGTTTCACTGTTGCAGTCATTAATCTTGGGTTATCCTGCTGGCAGGCTACCCGCAGTCGGCCTGAATTCCAAAGTCTTGGTCCGGCGTCGGTTGCTGTCGCCTCTTCACTGACGTCAGTGTGCCAGGGGTATAAAAGATGCAGCCAATGCCATTTTCTTCAGTTTTTCTTGTTGCACGGTGCCCGAAGCAGATGTTCATCGTGTTACACTGCTGCAGTCATTACACTTGGGTTATCCTGCCGTCAGGCGGTTCCCCAGTCGGCCTGAGTTACAAAGTCTTGGTCCGGCATTGGTTGCTGTCGCCTCCTCCCTGATGTAATTGCGACAGGGGTATATAAGATGCAGCCGATGCCATTTTCTTAGTCTTTCTTGCCACACGGAGCCCGAAGCAAAAGCAGTTCACAAGTGCCAGTCGGCCGTTTCCTGAGATTTTCATTCTAAATCCAGAACCAAAGTCTTCTACAAAGCTAAGTACCCCGTTGGGGAAACTTTTTCTTGCCTCAGACCGATGTCAGTAAAAGTTAATAACTGTATTTCTTGTGGGAAGCAAATACCTCATAAGGATTTCCATTCCTATTGTATCCCATGCCTAGGCCCTGACCATGACATTCCTGGTTGTCGGTTTTGTGCTAGGTTTAACAAGCGCACTATTAAACGTCGGTTTGATTTTGCCTGACATTATTTTGGTAGAAAATTCAATTATACCATGCCGTCGGAACTTCCGATGACCGGAATACACAAAAAGCGCAGAGACAAGGATAGACATCCGAGGCCCAAAACTGATGACGAAGCCTCTTCTAGGCCAGTCACCGGTTCTCCGGTTTTCAGCGAGGTGCCTTCGCAGCCCTTGATGACTGCTTCTGTAGAACCACAAGCCGCCTCTGACTCCCACGTGGAGACGGCTGGGCCTTCGGATGCACAAGTTCTTCAGCCTACCGAGACTAACCTTTCAGAGGGATCCGGAGTAGCTGAGCAACCCACAGCTACAGAGGGTGTCTTCAGACCTACTCAGTTAAGCATTAAAACCCTCAGCTAAGTCTAAGCCTCCTTTAAAGTTAAAGAAACAAATACAGCATTCTCCAGGACAGGCCACCATGCCTAAGAAACAAATGCTCAAAATGGCCGAAGACCTAATCACTCTGATCAGAGGGTCCCATCCCCCTCCTGATAAAAGGCCTAGACAGGATGCAGATTATGATTCATCCGACCAGGTGTCCATCTCTTCTGATTCATCCTCAGACCTAGGATTCTCTTTACCCCATTATGAGGATTCTGATGTTGAGGAATCAGTTCCATCAGCTTCATCGCTTGAGGACTACTCCTTTGGGGAAACCCTACATACCAGGAGGGAGCATTTCCACTGGGAAGGCCAGGATTACTCAGAATCCAAGAAAAGGCTCAGAGACTTCCTTTTATTACCTCAACACAGCCCCTGTTAAACCTGACAGATACTACAGAGTCCCTGACTCACATAAATTTCTGTATAAAAGCCCTGTAGCTGACCCTGAAACTATTTCTCAGGGACCCAAAGGAGTTAAGGCCTCATCAGCCAAGAATCCGGTTCCCTCTGACCGAGATTCCAGAGCATTAGACAGCTGGAAAGAAAGTATATACGTCTGCAACTTTAGCAATGAGAGCCTTAAATTGCCCGTTTCACATGCTAAAATATCAGCAATTTTTACTGTCTCAATTAAAACAAAAAATGCTTCCAGAATCAGATCCTCCTAATTTTAAAGAAATGCAGGATTTATTGCATGCAGCTGAACAAGTGGGAAAGCATACTTTACAAAGTGGTTTTGATTCTCTAGAGGCCTCCTGCAGAGCAGCAGTTACAGGCTCTGTCATTAGAAGACATGCTTGGTTAAAAGAACATATGTTACCAGATCATGTTAAAGCAAAATTATTGGATGCACCTTTGCAGCAGGATGTGTTATTTGGAGTTAAGGCAGAAGAGGTATTAAAGAAAATGGAGGATAAGGCAAAATCTATGCAAACAGTGAAGGATTTCTTACAGGTTCAGCCTCCTAGATTTAGCAGAAACTGGCCAAGAAAGAATTGGTCCTTTCCAATTACAGACCGACATCAAAGGGGAAGATACAGACATCCAAGAGGTAGAGGTCACACACAAGGTCCTTACAGGCCTCGACAATGGGTTACATCAGGCCAGAAAGAAGGGGAAGACAGGCCCCGACCATATAAAAAGCAGCTCCAATGACTTCCCACTACAGCTGCCAAACAAATCCCTCTTGGCAGCCCCCTTGGGAGGAAAACTGGCAGTCTTCTACCACAATTGGCAAATGATCACCAAAGACAAATGGGTTCTCAACACTGTATTTCAAGGTTACAAGTTCCACGTTCACACACTGCCAAGGTTAAAAGGAATGCCAAATCTGCCACCAAATCAATGGGCAGAGGCTCAAAAACAAATTACAGCACTCATGGATATGAGAGCTATTCAGAAGGTACCATCACAGAGCAAGGACAAGGATTTTACTCAAGACTCTTTCTGGTACCCAGAAAGGACAAAGCCTGGAGGCCCATTCTGGATCTTTCATCTCTAAACACTTACCTGGATGTTCCGAAATTCGAAATGTTGACATTACAGCAGCTTCTTCCCATGCTGGGCAAGAATGCTTGGCTCGTGACTTTGGACCTCAAAGAGGCATACCTGCATGTCCCTATCAGACAAAATTGCAGAAGATACCTCCGATTCATAGCAGGTTCAGTGCACTACCAATTCTCTGCACTTCCCTTTGGCTTATCTACTGCGCCCAGGGTCTTCACAAAGTGCCTGGCACCAGTAATTGCATTTTGCAGACAGAAAGGAATTCAAATTTATCCGTACCTGGACAACTGCCTGATTCAAGGAGAGAGCAAAGATATTCTTCTAAAGCATATGGCGTTTGTAAAAAAGTTATTAAGTTGCCTGGGGTACACAGTAAACGAAAAGAAATCAAACCTAGTGCCCTCACAAGAGATTATATTCCTGTGTGCCAGCTTGAACACAACGGCCCAGATGGCTTATCTCACGCCAGACAAACAAGGACAACTGACTCAGTACTTTCAATTGATGGCAACAAAGACCCAACTCCCTGCAAGAAAAATTCTGCAGGCCTTGGGTTACATGGCATCCTGTATACTACTAATTCCATATGCCAGACTGCATATGAGGAAACTACAATGGTACCTAAAGAATGTATGGACTCAACACTGTCAAAGTTTGGAAACAGTTATACCACTAATCCCTTGCCTTCAATAGGAGTTTCAGTGGTGGGCTCAAGCTTGTCACCTCAACAAGGGACAGCCTTTTACACAACCCACAGCCAGGCAAACACTGACAACAGATTCATCGGATTACGCCTGGGGAGCACACATGACAGGCAAATGTATTCAGGGCACGTGGCCCGCAGAGCAAAGGCATCTTCACATCAATCAAAAAGAGATGCTAGCTGTACAAAATGCTCTTATAGCTTTCAAGGACCTGCTACATCCAGGACAACTACTACTAAAGACAGACAACAACACAGTTATGTGGTACATAAACAAGCAAGGGGGCACTCACTCCTACCCCCTATGCAGACAAGCTATGACCCTGTGGAACACAGCTATAAACCTTCAAGTTCATCTGCAAGCACAATTCCTGCCAGGAGAGAAAAACACACTGGCAGACGACTTAAGCAGAAACATCATGCATCCCCACGAATGGGAGATGAATCCACAAATATTCAGAATGATAACACAGAAATGATGGAGCCCGGACATAGATCCGTTTGCATCCCCAATAAACTGCCAGCTACAAAAATTCTGCACAAGGAGTTACCATCCACAAGCATGGAAAGTGGATGCCCTCTCATTCAGCTGGGACAACCTACAAGTGTACGCTTTCCCACCATTACCTCTCCTGCCAAAGGTACACATAAAAGCCAGGCAGGAAGAGCCAAAGATTATCCTGATTGCACCAGACTGGCCACCCCAGCACTGGTACCCAATCTTAAGGAGCTTAGCACAAGAACCACCATGGATTTTGCCTCAAATCCCACATCTGCTGACTCAGCACAACAAACAAATACTACACAGCCAGCTAAAGACCTTAAACCTAGCTGCATGGAAGATTCCTTAGTCAAGCAAGCAATGCCTCTCTCCAAAGCTGTTATGGATGTCATTCCGGAGGCCAGAAGGCCAAGTACCAGGAAAGCCTACTCGGATAAATGGAAGAGATTCTGTGCCTGGAACCAAGCTCACGGCCTTGACCCTCTTGTCCCAAACATCCATCAGATACTACCATACTTAACTGAGATGCTGGACAAAGGACTCTCCTACTCATCCATCAAGATCCACGCCTCGGCCATCTCTGCTCATTACAACACGGATCCACCAATTTTCTCTAATCCTCTGTTAAAACAGTACCTCAGAGGGGCTAAAAACATATGACCGCCCCGTAGAGCACCTACCCCAACTTGGGACCTCAACTTTGTTTTGGAGAAGCTAACTTTACTTCCTTTAGAGCCAGCCAATACAGCAGAATTAAAATATATCTCTTGGAAAACTGCTCTGCTCCTGGCAATAACATCAGCACGAAGAGTTTCAGAATTACAGGCACTAATGGCAGTGGAACCTTTCCTCATTTTCCACCAGGACAGGGTGTCTTTAAGAACTAACCCTACTTTTCTGCCAAAGGGGGGTATCCAGTGTGGCTCTAAACCAAGCTATTCACCTGCCAACTTTTTATCCTAAACCACAGAATAAAGGAGAGAGACTATTGCACTCTTTGGACATTCACAGGCAGTTACACTTCTACTTGGGCAAAACCAAAGCTTTCAGAAAATCTGAGCAATTATTGGTAGCATATGCTGCAGGAGCACAGGGAAAACCCATTTCAAAACAGACTATTTCAAAATGGATATGACATTGTATACGTTTCTGCTACACATACCATGGAAAACCTGTACCTAGCAGCATTAGATCTCACTCCACCAGGGCAACAGCCACGCCAACTGCCTACCTCAGGGGAGTACCTACCAAGGATATTTTGGAAGCAGCAACTTGGAGTTTTGTATACATACCTTCACCAAGCATTACCATCTGCCTCTATACTCTAAATCCAGAGCTGGCTTCATCACGGCAGTGCTGCAGGGCCTTATAGCAGCCCCTAATGCCTTATAGAACCAGCCACCCTTCCTCAGCTTTGGGATTCTACCCAAGTGTAATGACTGCAGCAGTGTAACACGATGAACATAGTACAGTTTTGTACCTACCATAAATGTAGATGTTCAAGTGTATACACTGCTGCAGTCCAGGTTACCCTCCCTCCTTCCCCTCTTACTGGCTGGTATGTACCTATGTCCCTTACTACCTATGGGGAGTATTTGCCGGTAACTGTAAGTTGTTTTTTGCTTTTATTATGTATGTTTTATTAGCAATTGGAATTGCCTTCCTATTTAGAGGCACCTGACATCTGGGGCAAGAAAAACTGAAGAAAATGGCGTTGGCTGCATCTTATATACCCCAGTCGCACTGACGTCAGGGAGGAGGCGACAGCAACCAACGCCGGACCAAGACTTTGGAACTCAGGCTGACTAGGGAACCGCCTGACAGCAGGATAACCTAAATGTAATGACTGTAGCAGTGTATACACTCGAACATCTACATTTATGGTAGGTACAAAACTGTACTTTCGCAAGTGCCGGTTGGCCAACTCCTGAGATTTTCGTGTTCGAATTTCAGATCCGAAGTCTTCATTTAAAGCTAAGTACCCCGTTGGGGAAACTTTTTTCTTGCTCCAGACCAATGTCAGAAAAAGTTAATAATTGTATTTCTTGTGGGAAGCAAATACCTCATAAGGACTTCCATTCTTATTGTATTCCTTGCCTAAGCCCTGATCACGACGTTGCTAATTGCAATTTTTGTGCTAGATTTAACCAACCCACTATTAAGCGTCTGTACCATTTTTCATTTCATTACTTTGGCCGAAGATTTAATTACACAATGTCATCTGATAGCCATCCGACTACTGCAATTCACAAGAAACGCAAGGAAAAGGACAGGCATCCGAGGTCCAAAACTGACAACGAGGCTTCTTCTAAGCCAGTTGCCGGTTCTCAGTGAGGTGCTTTCGCAGCCCCTGACACCCGCTACCTCAGAGCCACAGGCCGCTTCCGAATCCCACGTGGAGCAGACTAGGCCGCTGGAAACTCAAGGTATTGGACACTTGGAAAATATTCCCTCAGATGGGTCCGGAGCCGCTGAGCAGGCATCAGCTTCTGAGGGTGTTTTCAGGCCTACACAGTTATATGTAAAACCGACTACAGCTTCGAAGGCAAAGACTAAAGCACCACTAAAGACAAAGAAACAAGTGCAGTAAGCCCATGGACAGGCCTCCATGCCTAAAAAACAGATGCTGAAAATGGCCGAAGACCTAATTATTTTGATCAGGGGTTCCCATCCCCCTCCTGGTAAGAGGCCTAGGCAAGAGACAGAATATGAATCTTCAGATCAGGTTTCCATTTCCTCTGACTCCTCTTCTGAACAGGAATACTCTCTCCCTCCCTATGAGGATTCTGATGCTGAAGAATCTATCCCTTCAGCCTCTCCTCCTGAGGAATATTCTTTTGGGGAAACCCTGCATACCATGAGGGAGCATTTCCACTGGGAGAGCCAAGACTACTCAGAATCTAAGAAAAGGCTCAGAGACTTTCTTTTACTACCTCAGCACAGGCCTCTTCCTATCCCCCCTGTTTTAGACATTGTAAATGATGTATTTTCAGAGTCCAGCCTGTCTCCTGACTCTTTACCCCCTTTACCTGTTAAGTCAGACAGATACTTCAGGGTTCCAGATTCACATACATTTCTTTATAAAAACCCTGCTGCTGACCCAGAAACTATTTCTCAGGGTCCCAAAGGGGTCAAGGCTTCCACTACAAAAAACCCTATCCCCTCTGATAGGGATTCAAGGGCACTGGACAAATGGGGGAAAAAGGTTTACACTTCTGCTACCTTGGCTGTGAGGGCTTTAAATTGTCAATTTTATATGCTTAAATATCAGCAATACTTAATGTCACTGCTTAAACAGAAAATGTTAACAAATTCTGAATTTGCAGAAAACAAGGAAATGCAGGATTTATTGCATGCAACTGAACAAGTGGGAAGGCATACTTTGCAATGTGGTTTTGATTCTCTGGAGGCCTCTTGCAGGGCCGCTGATGTCCTTCAAGGATGCATCTGCAGTCCTTACATATGGGTTGTCCTGCCTCAGGCAGCCCTTCAGTCGGCCGGATTCCAAAGTGTGGGTCCGGCGTCGGCTGATGTCGCCCTTTTCCCGACGTCACAGCGCTCGGGGTATAAAAGCGTCAGTCAACGCCATGTTCCCCAGTCTTTCTTGCCGCGAGGTGCCCTAAGCAGAAGCAGTTCGCAAGTGCCAGTCGGCCAGCTCCTGTGATTTCAGCTACCGAAGACTTCAAAAAAAGCTAAGTACCCCATTGGGGACTCTTTCTTGCCTCAACCGATGTCAGATCAAACGCTTAAAGTTAATAATTGTTTATCTTGTGGGAAACAAATACCTCATAAGGATTTCCACTCTTACTGCTTACCCTTCCTAGGCCCAGACCACGACGTCTTGGCCTGTTCAGCCTGTGCTTCCTTCAATAAACGCACTCTTAGGCGTCGGGCAGAGTTTGCAGAGGAATTTTTTGGGGACACTTTTTGTTATATCATGCCGTCAGAGCTTCCAACAGCAAATTTACCCAAAAAATGAAAGGATAAGGGCCGACACACCCGGTCCACGGTTTCGGTCGACTCCACGCCTAGGCCTACCGCGAGTGTCTCGGTCTCTTCTGAAGCCGAATCTCTACCGCTTCAGACCAATGACACCGCACAACCGGTAACTTCGGTACCGGAGGCCATCCCTGAGTCGGTCATAGAATTTCCGTCTGAAACCGGTGCTCAGGAAATTTCCGACACCATTTCTGTGGATAAATCTACCCCAGCACGTGGGGCAGCCAGGCCTCCTGTATTCATGTCCATTAAGGCCTTTACATGGGCTAAAGCTGCTAAACAGCCCAAATCTCTCCCTCCCAAGGCTATTCCTCAGGGATCCACTACCAGTTCACAAATCTTAACCTTGGCAGAGGACCTTATTTCCTTAATCAGGGGCTCTCAGCCACATCCAGACAGGGGCTCTCAGCCTCCTCCAGGCAAAAGGCCCAGGGTAGAGCAGACAGATCCCCAGTCTTCTGATGAGGCCTCAGATGAATCTGTCCTTTCGGACTACCAGGAGGAGGCCCTTCCGGCCCACGAGGATTCTGATGCCGAGGAATCTATTCCCTCGGCCTCCCCACCCGAAGAGTTTTCCTTTGGGGAGACCCTTCACTCCATGAGAGAGTATTTCAAATGGCAAGGCCAGGAATTCTCTGACTCCAGAAAGAGTTTAGGGACCTTTTTACGTTTACCTCAGCATAGAACTTTGGCTATTCCTCCTGTTTTGAATGTTATAGAGGATGTGTAGTACTTCCCCTGACTCCCTTCCTCCGGCCCCTATCAAACCTGACGGGTACTACAGGGTCCCGGACTCGCATCTATACCTTTACAAGGGCCACTCTGCTGACCCAGAAACCATTTCCCAGGGCCCTAAAGGGGTTACAACTACCACTGCCAAGAACCCACTTCCTTCTGAAAGGGAATCCAGGGCTTTAGAGAGATGGAGTAAAAAAGTGCATACTTCTTCCACTCTTTCTATGAGAGCATCAAATTGTCAATTCCATATGATACAGTATCAAGAGTATCTGTTAGATGAATTGCATAAAAAACTATCCTCTCCTGAACCCCTTGACCGCAAGGCCCTTCAGGATCTGGTGCATAACTCTCAACAGGTTAGCAACCATTTCTTACAGTGTGGTTATGATGCATTGGAAGCTTCATGTAGGTCAGCAATGACAGATGCAGTTATACGTAGACATGCTTGGCTGAAGGAACAAACACTGCCAGATCATGTTAAAGCAAAGCTTCTGGATGCACCACTGGAAAAACAAAAGTTATTTGGTTCCACGGCTCAAGAGGTCTTAAAGAAATTTGAAGAAAAGGCGAAATCAGTTCAAACAGTCAAAGATTTTCTCCAGGTCCAACCACCTAGATTCAGCAGAAGTTGGCCTTCTAAGAATTGGTCTTTTCCGGACACAGACAGATTTCAAAGAGGGAAAAACAGACGTGGCAGAGGTAGAGGGCAAGCTCGAGGCTCCTACAGAGGACGTCAATGGCAGCCTCCTACCCAGAGAGGGTAGTGCAGGACCTACATCTACTGCACAAGGACAAACAATGACTTGGCTTTGACTCCGCCAACCAGGGCTCAATTGGAAGCACCTTTGGGCAGAAAGCTATCTTTATTCTCATAAAATTGGCACAGTATTACAAAGGACAAATGGATACTGCAAATAATAGACAAATGATACAGATTCCATTTTCATACATTACCAAGAAGACAAGGCAAGCCAAACCTGCCACCAAATCAAAGGGCAGAGGCTTTCAAGCAGATTTCCAAACTACTACAAATGAAGGATGGAGGCCTATTCTAGACTTGTTCGCACTGAATACTTATCTCACCGTGCCAAAATTCAAAATGCTGACCTTACAGCAGCTCCTTCCCATGCTGGGCAAGGGGTCCTACCTGGTAACTCTAGACCTCAAGGAGGCATACCTATATGTCCCTATCAGACAAAGTTGCAGAAGACACCTCAGATTTCTTGCAGGTTCAGAGCATTATCAATTCTCAGCATTGCCCTTTGGCTTATCTACTGTGCCCAGAGTATTCACGAAATGCCTGGCATCAGTAATTGCACATTGCAGACTTCAGGGGATTCAGATATACCCTTACCTGGACGACTGCCTTATACAAGCAGACAGCCAACAAACATTGTTAAAACACTTGAGCTATGCCATCCGCCTACTATAGGCCTTGGGATACACAGTCAACTATCAGAAATCAAGACTTGTTCCATCCCAAAGAATAATTTTTCTGGGTGCAAAGCTGGATACAAACACCCAAATGGCTTTTCTCACAGAAGAAAAACAAGAACAACTACCGGATTATTTCAAAAATCTGACAACACAAACCCAGCTGACTGCAAGGAAAATCCTGCAGGCCCTGGGTTTCATGGCATCTTGCATTCTGCTGATTCCACAGGCAAGGCTGCATATGAGGAAACTGCAGTGGTACCTAAGGAGTCTATGGTCTCAACACAGTCACAGCCTAGAAGCCTTGATCCCCCTAATTCCATGCCTTCAAAAGAAATTTCGGTGGTGGGCACAAGCAAGTCAGTCAAACATGGGCCTACCTTTCAGCAAGCCTCATATCAGCCAAACCATCACAATGGACGCCTCAGACCATGGATGGGGAGCGCACATGAAGGACAGATGTATTCAGGGGCAGTGGACTCCAAAGGAATTGTGCCTGCACATCAACCAAAAGGAAATGCTGGCAGTGAAACATTCAATCGAGGCTTTCAAACATTTCCTGCATCAAGGTCACCTGCTAATAAAGACAGACAATACCACAGTTATGTGGTACATAAACAACCAAGGAGGTACCCATTCCTACCCTTTTTGCAGGCTGGCAATGAATCTTTGGGAACTTTCCCTAAAACGCAATATACAACTGCATTCCCAGTTTGTACCAGGAAAGGAAAATGTACTGGCGGACAGCCTAAGCAGAAACACCATGGATCCACACGAATGGATGTTGCATCCAGACATTTTTCTTCAGATAACACAATCTTGGGGAAGGCCGGACATAGATCTTTTTGCCTCCCCCCACAACCATCACCTGAAGAAATTCTACACAAGGACATACCATCCCCAAGCATGGAAGGTGGACGCTCTATCCTTCAGCTGGAATGCTCTAACAGTATATGCATTCCCACCTCTTCCGTTAATGAACAAGGTCTTACTGAAGATCAGGACAGAACAACCAAAAGTGATTCTGATAGCTCCGGACTGGCCAAGACAACACTGGTACCCACTGATGTTCTTCATCTCACATTGCTGCAGTCCTTACACTTGGGTAGTCCGCTGTCCTCGGTCGGCCCGAATATCAAAGTATTAGGCTGACGTCGGTCAAGGCGCTTAAGACTGACATCAGGATGTCAGGGTACAAATGCGCATGACCGACGTCATATCCTCAGTCTTTTTTGCCGCATGGTCCGATGCAGAAGCAGCGTTGCAAGTGCCGTTCGGCGTTCTGAAATTTTTCGAATCCGGAGTTTCAGACCGAGTCAAAGTTGGCTAAGTACCCCGTTGGGGAATATTTTAGTTTTTCTTGCCTCAGTGGTTTACCGGATGTCAGAAAAAGTGAATAACTGTATTTCTTGTGGGAAACAGATACCGCATAGAGATTATCATACTTTGTGTATTCCTTGTTTGGGGCCTGAGCACGACGTTGTTGGGTGTCGCTTTTGTGCTAGGTTCAATAAGCGCACTATTGCGAAGGTTAGATTGTGCCAGGTTGGTCTTTGGGAAGCGGTGCAATTATAAGATGCCGTCGGATGCTCCGACGCCCACTTCTTCGAAGAAGCGCAAAGACAAGGCAGCTAAACCCAGGCAAGAAGAGTCGTCCGCACGACGCCGGTTCTTTAGAGGCGTCAGTGGAACCGTGGTTCGCGGAGGCTTCTCTGGAGTCCCAGGGGGAGACTTTGTTATTGCAGGATGTGGCCTCTCAGGAGGCAGGTCAGGCTGAAGGGGCTTCTCAGGTTACTGTACTCCCCTCCCTTCCTAGGGTGGTTAGGCCCTCTCCTTCTGTTTCTAAGGCTTCTCCCAGAGGCAGGCCAGGTTTAGCTTCTGTTGGTGTCACTCCTAGTTCTTCAGGATCTGTGCCCAAGAAGCACATGCTTAAAATGGCAGAAGATTTAATTACTTTGATTAGAGGTTCTTTGCCCCCTCCAGATAAGAGGCCTAGGGTGGAACCAGAGTTGGGGAGTTTTGAGCAGGCTTCAGATGTTTCAGAGTCTTCGGCTGAAGACTTGCAGGAGTACTCTCCTTGTTCTGATTCTGATGCAGATGATTCGACTCCTTCTGCTTCTCCTCCAGAGGATTTTTCTTTTTCAGAGACTCTTCATTCCATGAGGGAACATTTTAAGTGGGAAGGTCAGGACTTCTCTGATTCCAGGAAAAGGCTTAGGGAATTTTGCTTTTACCCCAGCATAGGCCTTTGGCTATACCTCCTGTTCTGGATGTTGTGGAAGATGTGTTTTATGGAGGCTTCACTTAATCCTGATTCTTTGCCTCCTGCTCCTGTTAAACCGGATAGGTATTATAGGGTGCCTGAGGCTCATAAATACCTTTATAAGAGTCCTAGGGCGGACCCAGAAACTGTTAGTCAGGGACCTAAGGGTGTCAAGGCCTCTGTTGTAAAAAATCCGGTTCCTCCAGATAAAGAGGCCAGAGCTTTGGATCGATGGGGAAAGAAAGTCTATACTTCTTCCACCTTAGCTATGAGGGCTTTGAATTGCCAGTTTCACATGTTGAAATATCAAAACTATCTTTCTCAACTGAAGTCTAAGGTAGATGCTCTGGCGGAAGGCATTGAGTGTAAGGAATTACAAGATTTGGTACATGTCTCTGAACAGGTGGGTAAGCATTCTTTACAATGTGGTTTTGATGCTGTACAGGCCTCGTCTAGGGTGGCTGCCACTGGGTCAGTTCTTCGCAGGCACGCCTGGCTGAGGGATCAGAATTTATCTGAACATGTTAAGACAAGGATTTTGGATGCTCCTTTACAGTCTGATGTGTTGTTTGGTTCACCTGTGGAGTCAGTCTTGAAGAAAATGGAAGACAAGGCTAAGTCTATGCAGACTGTTAAAGATTTTTTGCAAGTCCAGCCTCCGAAGTTTAGTAGGAATTGGCCTGCTAAGGGGTGGACGTACCCTTCTTATGATTCACAGTCTAGGGGTAGATCTAGACGTGGTAGGGGCAGAGCTCAGAGCTCCTTCAGACCTAGAACAGGGAGTTCTCCTGCACAATCTTCAGGTGAGGGCAGGGGCCAGTCCTTTCGTAAACAGGCCCAATGACCTACCTTTTCAGCTGCCAGATCCTTCTTGCCTGGCAGCACCTTTGGGAGGAAGGTTGGCACTCTTCAGGGTGAATTGGAGTTTGATTACCCAAGACAGATGGGTACTGGATATCATACACCAAGGTTACAGGTTTTATTTCCATACCTTGCCTCCTTTCAAAGGCATGCCGGACGTTCCTCCTCAGCAAAGACTAGAGGCTCACAAACAAATTTCTCTACTGCTCCAAATAGGGGCCATACAACCGGTCCCTCTGCCAGAAGTGGGCCTAGGATTTTATTCTCGCCTGTTCCTAGTACCAAAGAAGGGGAACACGTGGAGACCAATTTTGGATTTATCTATCCTCAACACTTATCTGGACATTCCCAAGTTCAAAATGTTGACGTTACAACAGCTTTTACCTCTGCTGGGCAAAGATCACTGGATGGTGACTCTGGATCTCAAGGAGGCTTACCTTCATGCTCCTATCAGGCTAAGTTGCAGGAAGTATCTGCGTTTTCGGGCTGGGACTTCTCATTATCAGTTCTCTGCATTGCCCTTTGGCTTATCTACTGCGCCCAGAGTGTTCACGAAGGTTCTGGCTCCAGTGATAGCTTTCTTCAGGCTAAGAGGAATACAGATCTATCCTTATTTGGACGATTGCCTGATTCTGGCCCAAGGAAAGGACGAACTTCTTCATCATTTGCAATATGTGATAGCAGTGCTAAGATGCCTGGGGTATTCTGTGAACGAAATAAAGTCCAGTCTAGTGCCCTCTCAGGACATGTGCTTTCTGGGTGTGAGACTGAATACAGCATCCCAGATGGCCTTTTTGACCCCGGACAAACAAAAGAATCTTTCTCTTTACTTCCATCAATTGTCTCATCAGTCCAGGCTGACTGCAAGGACAGTCCTTCAAGCCTTGGGGTTCATGGCATCTTGTATTCTGGTGCTTCCCAATGCCAAACTGCATATGAGGAAGCTACAATGGTATCTCAAAAATGTATGGACACAGCACTGCCAAGATATGGACACTGTCATTCAAATAATACCTTGCATTCAAAAGGAATTTTTGTGGTGGGCTCAGGAATGTCACCTAAACAAGGGACTCTCTGTGACCCGCCAGAGGCGAGTCAGATTCTAACGACAGATGCCTCAGACAAAGCTTGGGGAGCTCATCTAAATGGAAAGTGGGTACAAGACACGTGGCCTGCCAGACTTCAACATCTACATATCAACTTGAAGGAGATGTTAGCAGTCCAATTTGCATTAATAGCTTTCAAGGATTTACTTCTTCCAGGGCAGGTGTTGGTTCTAACAGACAACACAACTGTCATGTGGTACATCAACAAGCAAGGGGAACACATTCTTATCCTCTATGCAGACAAGCAATGATTTTGTGGGAGACTGCTCTCAGTTTACAGCTAAATCTTCAGGCAAGGTTTCTGCCGAGCACAGAACTCCTTAGCAGATGTGTTGAGCAGGCAAATTATGGATCCCCACGAGTGGAAATTGGATCCTCATGTATTTCAGAAGTTGACAGTGTTATGGGGAACTCCAGACATAGATCTGTTCGCTTCTCCACTAAACTACCAGCTGCCAAAGTTTTGCACAAAAGGTTTCATCCCACAGCTTGGAAAGTGGATGCTCTTTCATTCAATTGGAACAATCTTCATGTGTATGCCTTTCCACCTCTGCCTCTCCTCCCAAAGGTACTCCTGAAGGTCAGACAGGACAAGCCAAAGATGATTTTAATAGCTCCAGATTGGCCTCGACAGCACTGGTACCCATTACTGAGAAGTCTGGTACGGGAGCCTCCATGGCCTTTGCCTTCAATTCCACACCTGCTGTCTCAGGAGAACAGTCATTTACTCAATGTCAAACTTCACTCTCTTCACCTGACAGCCTGGCATATTCTGTTTTAAACCCTGGAGGGTCTCAGCTTCCACAGCAAGTTTTGAATGTTATTTTGGAGGCCAGAAGGCCTAGTACAAGGAAAGTGTACGCAGATAACTGGAAGAGATTTTTATTTTGGAGTACAGCAAAGGAATTTGATGTTTCTAAGCCTAATTTAAGTGTGGCTCTTCAATATCTTACTGAGTTACTGGACAAAGGTTTGTCCTTCTCTTCTATTAAGGTTCATGCTGCAGCAATTTCTGCTCACTATGACTGTGACCCACCATTGTTTTCTCATCCTTTGTTTAAGCAATTCCTTAGAGGGGCAAAGAATATAAGACCCCCACGGAGAGCTCCTACTCCTGCTTGGGATCTCAATTTTGTGTTGGAGAAACTCACTCTACAACCTTTTGAGCCTGCAGCTACTGCTGAGTTGAAATATTTATCTTGGAAGACTGCTTTTTTGTTGGCCATTACCTCTGCGAGAAAGGTTTCTGAATTACAGGCCCTTATGGCAGTTGAGCCTTTCTTAATTTTCCATAAGGATAGGGTATCTTTGCGTACTAATCCTTCCTTTATGCCTAAAGTGGTTTCTAGTGTGGCTTTAAACCAAACTATTCATTTGCCTACTTTTTATGCAAACCCCCAAAATAAAGGGGAAAAGATTTTGCACTCTTTGGATATACACAGGCAGTTGCGATATTATTTGAGCAGAACTAAAGGGTTCAGGCAGTCTCAGCAATTATTTGTTTCTTTTGCTTTGGGTTCTCAGGGCAAGCCTGTGTCAAAACAAACTATTTCTAAGTGGATTGGGTTTTGTATTGCTTTCTGTTATTCCCATCATGGTAAGGAGATTCCAGCTGGGATTAGGCCTCATTCCACTAGGGCTACTGCCACTTCTACAGCTTTTTAAGGGGTGGCAACTAAAGATATTTTGGAGGCAGCTACTTGGAGTTCAGTGCATACTTTCTCTAAGCATTATCACCTTCCACTTTACTCTAAATCGAGGGCTGGTTTTGCCACTGCAATTTTACAGGGCATTTTGGCAGCTCCTACTGCTTTATAGTTTTGCCATCCTCCCTTATCTCTGCTTTGGGATTCTACCCAAGTGTAAGGACTGCAGCAATGTGAGATGACGAACATAGTACAGTTTTGTACCTACCATAAATGTAGATGTTCGAAGATCCACATTGCTGCAGTCCAATTTACCCTCCCTCCTTCCCCTCTGTAGTTAGAGGCGGTTGTGTGGTTTGGGTTGTACATATTCTGAATATTGTATATATTGTGCATATGGTTAGTACAAGGGTGGTTGGTTGTTTTTTGCTGTCTTTTGGTTTTGACCTTTCTGTTTAGGGTCTTCTGACATCTGGGGCAAGAAAAGACTGAGGATATGACGTCTGTCATGCGCATTTGTACCCTGACGTCCTGATGTCAGTCTTAAGCGCCTTGACCGACGTCAGCCTAATACTTTGATATTCGGGCCGACCGAGGACAGCGGACTACCCAAGTGTAAGGACTGCAGCAATGTGGATCTTCGAACATCTACATTTATGGTAGGTACAAAACTGTACTTTAAAAAGCATGGCACGCATGAACCCGTGGCCCCTACCACAATGGCCACTTCTGACACAGCACAACTACAAAACTCTGCACTCCAGCCTGAAAACCTTGCAGCTGACAGCCTGGAAAATACCTCGACTCCTCCCCAGGATAAACTATCCAAGAGGGAAAAGGATATCATCATGGAAGCTCGGCGGCCTTCCACAAGAAAGGCATATTCAGCAAATGGCAAAGATTTTGAACCTGGAGCACCGCACAGGGTCAGGATCCGACAGTGATGAGCATCCCACATATCCTTGAATACTTGACTGAAATGCTCCATAATGGCCTTTCTTACTCATCCATAAAAATCCATGCTTCAGCTATTTCAGCAGAGTACAACACTGATCCACCTGTATTTTCTCATCCTCTGCTAAGGCAGTTTCTAAGAGGGATAAAAAACATCAACCCTCCAAGGACACCACCAGTGCCTACATGGGACCTTAACTTCATGTTGGAAAAATTAACGCTACCCCCATTTGAACCAGCAGCATCTGCAGAACTACAACTCCTGTCTTGGAAGACTGCCTTCCTTTTGGCCATAACCTCAGCAAGAAGAGTATCTGAGTTGCAGGCCCTTATGGCAGTACAACCATTTCTCATTCTCTTTGAGAACCAATCCCTCATTCATGCCAAAGGTGGTATCCAGGGTCTCACTGAACCAAGCTATCCACCTGCCTACTTTCTTTCCAAATCCACAAGATAAAGGAGAGAAGCTTCTGCATACCCTGGACATTCACAGACAGTTGCGCTACTACTTGGACAGAACTAAGGCTTACAGAAAAACTGACCAACTGTTTGTAGCATACGCTGCTGGTGTACAAGGAAGAGCAATTTCCAAACAAACAGTTTCAAAATGGATAGGAAATTGCATTCGATTCTGTTACTCTTTTCATGGAAAAGCTGTGCCAGCTATCATCAAACCTCATTCCACCAGAGCAACAGCCACCTCCACAGCCTTCTTCAGTGGGGTGGCTACAAAGGACATTTTAGAAACTGCTACATGGAGCTCCGTGCATACATTTTCCAAGCATTACAACCTGCCTTTATATTCCAGATCCAGAGCAGGCTTTGCTACGGCAGTCCTGCAGGGCATGTTAGCTACACCATCCTTTTCTTAGGTCCTACCACCCCCAGCTTGGCTATGGTATTCTACCCATATGTAAGGACTGCAGATGCATCCTTGAAGGACATAGTACAGTTTTGTACCTACCATAAATGTAGATGTCCGATAGGTATGCATCTGCAGTCAGGTTTTCCCTCCCTCCTACCCCTCTGTGGTATTCTTTGGGTACCTACCCCTCCTTTTAGCTAGCTGGGGTTATCTTTTATGGTGTATTTGTTATTTATTGGTTTGCATGATTGGAATTTAATCATTTCTCCAAAAGTTAGCCTTCTTTAGATGGCACCTGGCATCTGGGGCAAGAAAAACTGGGAAACATGGCGTCGACTGACACTTTTATACCCAGAGCGCTGTGACGTCGGGAAAAGGGCGACATCAGCCGACGCCGGACCCAGACTTTGGAATCCGGCCGACCGAAGGGCTGCCTGAGGCAGGACAACCCATATGTAAGGACTGCAGATGCATACCTATCGGACATCTACATTTATGGTAGGTACAAAACTGTACTTTATGGGTTCTGTCATTAGGAGGCATGCTTGGTTAAAGGAACAGAATCTGCCTGATCATGTTAAAGCAAAAGTATTACATGCTCCATTACAGCATGATACTTTGGTGTTAAAGCAGAAGAGGTGTTGAAGAAAATGGAGGACAAAGCAAAATCTATGCAGACAGTTAAGGATTTCTTACAGGTGCACCCACCCAGATTTAGCAGGAACTGGCCTACAAAGAACTGGTCCTTTCAAGTGTCAGACAGGTCACAAAGAGGCAGATACAGATGCCCCAGAGGTAGATCCCAGCCCCAAGGCTCATACAGGCCTAAACAATGGGGTGCTTCTACCTCCAAAAGCAGAGAAGACAAATCATAGCCATACAGGAAACAGTCCCAATGACTTTCCTCTGCTAGCACCAAACTTATCTTTTGGCAGCCCCCTTAGGGGGAAAATTAGCACTTTTTTCACAAAATTGGCACATGATCACCCAGGACAAATGGGTCTTGAATATAGTGTCTCAGGGCTACAGGTTCCACTTTCACACCCTGCCAAGGGCAAACGGTATGCCAGACCTGCCACACAATCAATGGGCAGAGGCACAAAAGCAAGTTTCATCCCTCATGGACATGAGGGCCATTCAGCGAGTACCACAGCAAGAGCAGGGACAAGGATTTTACTTGAGACCTTTCTTGGTACCCAAAAAGGACAAAGCCTGGAGACCAATACTGGACCTGTCTATTCTAAACACATTTCTGGACGTTCCAAAATTCAGAATGTTGACTCTGCAGCAGCTTCTGCCCATGCTGGGCAAGAAGGCTTGGCTTGTAACTTAGGACCTAAAAGAAACATACCTGCATGTCCCAATCAGCCAATCTTGCAGAAGATACCTCAGATTCATAGCTGGCTCAATGCACTACCAATTCTCTGCACTGCCCTTTGGCGTATCTACTGCGCCCAGGGTCTTCACAAAATGCCTGGCACCAGTAATTGCATTTTGCAGACAAAGAGGAATTCAAATATATCCTTACTTGGACGACTGCCTTATTCAAGCAGAGAACAAGGACATTCTACTAAAGCATCTGGCATTTGTAAAAAGATTTTTAATTTGCCTAGGGTACACAGTAAACGAAAAGAAATCAAAACTAGTACCCTCTCAAGAGATAATATTCCTGGGTGCAAGCTTAAATACAACTGCCCAGATGGCTTATCTCATGCCAGACAAACAAAGGCAACTGACTTCTTACTTCAAAATGTTGGCAACAAAGACCCAGTTGTCTGCAAGAAAAATTCTGCAGGTTTTGGGCTTCATGGCATCCTGCATTCTGCTAATACCATATGCCAGACTGCATATGAGGAAACTACAATGGTATCTAAAAAGTGTTTAGACTCAACATTGCCACAGCCTGGAAACATTAATTACCCTCATTCCCTGCCTGCAACAGAAGTTTCGATGGTGGGCACAGGCCTGTCACCACAACAAGGGACAGCCATTCACTTTACCCACAGCCAGGCAGACACTAACAACAGATTCATCAGATTATGCTTGGGGGGCCCACATGGCAGGAAAATGTATTCAGGGCACATGGCCTGCAAGCCAGAGGCATCTTCATATCAATCAAAAAGAGATGCTAGCTGTTCAAAATGCCCTCACAGCTTTCAAGGATCTACTTCATCCAGGACAACTACTGATAAAGACGGACAATACTACAGTCGTGGTACATAAGCAGGGAGGCACACATTCCTACCCCCTCTGCAGACAAGCCATGACTTTGTGGGACACAGTATTGACTTATCAAGTTCACCTGCAAGCACAGTTCCTGCCAGGAAAGATAAATACTCTGGCAGACGAACTAAGCAGAAACCTCATGGATCCCCACGAGTGGAAACTGGATCCACAAGTCTTCAGCATGATAACAAGGAAATAGATATTTTTGCCTCCTCTCACAACTGCCAACTACAGAGATTCTGCATAAGGACTTATCACAAGCAAGCATGGAAAGTGGATGCCTTATCCTTCAGCTGGAAAAACCTAACAGTATATGCCTTTCCTCCACTGCCTCTCCTCCCCAAGATATCCCTAAAGGTCAGACAAGAGAACCCAAAAATTATACTGATTGCCCCAGACTGGCCACGCCAGCACTGGTACCCAATCCTAAAGAACTTGTCTCAAGGTCCAGCTTGGACATTTCCTCACTTACTGACTCAACAAAACAATCAGATCCTGCACAGCCAACTCAGGACCTTAAATCTGGCAGCATAGTGGATAATGTAGCCATTCAGAATACTCCTCTCTCCAAAGCTGTGATGGATGTTATTTTGGAGGCCAGGAGGCCCAGTACCAGAAAATCTTATGCAGAAAAATGGAAGAGATTCTGTGCTTGGAACCAGGCACTAGGAATTGACATGTTTGTACCAAATATTCCTCAGAGTTTACAATACTTAACTGAGATGCTGGACAAAGGCCATCCTTTTCTTCAATTAAGATCCATGCCTCTGCCATTTCAGCCCATTACAATACGGAACCACCTATCTTTTCTCATCCTTTAATAAGGCAGTACCTCAGAGGGGCCAAAAACATAAGACCTCCAAGGAGAGCACCAATACTTGCATGGGACCTCAATTATGTCTTGGAAAAACTCACACTGCCTCCTTTTGAGCCAGCCTCAACAGCTGATATAAAATTCTTATCCTGGAAAACAGCTCTGCTCCTAGCAATAACCTCTGCAAGACGAGTCTCGGAGTCACAGGCACTCATGGCTGTGGAACCTTTTATCATTTTCCATCCAGACAGGGTTTCTCTGAGGACAAACGCGACATTTATGCCTAAGGTGGTGTCCAGTGTGGCCCTTAACCAAACCATTCAATTGCCTACTTTTTATCCAAACCCACAGAACAAGGGTGAGAGACTTCTGCATTCTTTGGACATACAAAGACAGCTATGCTTCTACTTGGACAGAACTAAAGCTTTCAGAAAGACTGAGCAACTTTTAGTGGCATATGCTGCAGGATCACAAGGAAAGGCCATCTCAAAACAGACCATTTCAAAATGGATAGGCCATTGCATTGGTTTCTGCTATTCACAACATGGCAAATCATTGCGTAAGAGCATTAGGCCACATTCAACCAGAGCAGCAGCCACTTCAGCAGCCTTCCTCAGAGGAGTACCAACCAAAGACATCTTAGAGGCTACAACTTGGAGTTTGGTGCACACTTTTACAAAGCACTACCACTTACCTCTCTACTCTAAATACAGAGCAGGCTTTGCCACTGCAGTTCTGCAGGGCAGCGTAGCCTCTCCTAATCCTATTTAGCCCCAGCCACCCATCCTCAGCTTTGGGATTCACCCCAAGAGTAATAACTGCAACAGTGAAACACGATGAACATAGTACAGTTGTGTACCTACCATAAATGTAGATGTTCAAGTGTATTCACTGTTGCAGTCCAGGTTACCCTCCCACCATCCCCCTTTCTTTTGCTGGGTCTTATCTGTACTTCTCTATTCTATACAACCTATGTGGTGTATTTGCTTGTAGATTAAGGAAATGCTTACCTTAGTGCATGCATGTTTATTGGCATAATTTTTAGTCTACCCTTTTGGGGGCATCTGACATCTGGGGCAAGAAAAACTGAAGAAAATGGCGTCTGCTGCATCTTTTATACCCCTGGCACACTGACGTCAGGGAAGAGGTAACAGCAACCGACGCCAGACCAAGACTTTGGAATTCAGGCCGACTGCGGGTAGCCTGCCAGCAGGATAACCCAAGAGTAATGACTGCAACAGTGAATACACTCGAACATCTACATTTATGGTAGGTGCACAACTGTACTTTTCTGAAAGATGTTCTTGGTATTCGGCCTCCAAGAAAGCCTTTTCCTAATATTCATGCATCAAGTGATGAGCAAACTGACCCAAGACAGGATGTGATGGATGATTTGTTGGAGGAGGAAAGTGAGGTTGATTTTTTTTGAACATGTGAACACTCCAGTTAACCAGAGGTCAGAAAGGATCAGGAACCGATAATCCACTCAAAACAATCTATGGAACAACCGGAATCTTTCCAGGCAGAACTGGAATACAACACAACAAAGTTGTTGAGTAGGAGCCAAGAGACAGAATGGGCATTGGTATTACAAGAAGTGGAGTTAAGTCCAGTCCCTGATGTTACTACATGTATTCTACCCCCATGTACCACCATGACAAATTCTACTGGTGATTTCTCTGTGTACAATTTTTCATCTGTTAACATCAATGCTTTTATGGGGATTTATTTGCTTGAGGTCTAACTTTAATACTTGGCATATGGATGCTGCAAACACATTCATGGACCTTAAGTAATATTCCAGAAAATTAAATTTCATGGTGATGTTACAAAATATGGGATCAGCCATGCAACCATTAAGGATATCCAGAATTCATAATTCCCCGATTCACCCTGTGATTAACTGTTTTGAAAAAAATCTGTGAGTTGAATATTTGTAATTTAGCACGTTTGGACCAAAAGGTAAGAAAACATATTCTTACATACAATCTTTCTAGAGAAGAAGCGGTGAGATGAAATGATTACTGAAGCAACAAAGAAATCAGGACCATACAACCTGGTAAAGGGTGTGGGTTGGTCATGATAAATGAGTGTGATTATAATATGTAAATGAGGTCCATTTTTGCATCTTGTAAGGAGGTATGTGTGAATGCGTGCAATGTTGCATACAGCAGGATAAAGGGAAATCTAAATAAATTGTTCATTGACCAACAAATTTCAATTAATGTTTATAACTATCTAAATGTGATGCATCCTAAGATTCCCAACATGTTTGGTTTGCCTAAGATACATAAAAATAAAGAACAACCACAGCCACAACCACCAATGCCATGAAATATTGATAGTTCTATCACCCACCCCTTGGCCAAATTTCTGCACACTAAATTAAAAAGTTTGGTTACCCAGTATCCACATATTTGCCATGATTCTTGGGAATTTATGCAAAAAAAAAAAGAATGACCTTCCCTTTAAAGACATCTACACCTTTATCACTGTGGATGTCAGACTTGAATTCGGTCATACCCCATGACTTAGGACTGAAATGGTTTTCTGAATTTTTGATAGAGAAAAATATTCCACAAGACCAAGTTAATGTTTGTCAATTTATTGGAAATTGTACTATAAAATAATTTTGTTATATTTGGAGGTTTATTGTTCTTACAACAAGCAGGGGTAGCCATGGGCAGCATGTGGGGGGCTTTTTACAGACATTATTATGATGTTGTTGTTGGTCTTTTGGCTTTTTCCCAGTTAGGGGTCGCCACAGCTGAACTCCGGTCCGCTAATGATTGGCAGTAGATTTTCACAAATGCCGAGGTGCCAGCTCGACGTCCAAACTTCAACAGAGGCATGCCCATTTATGCATGTCTTTCGAAGGCCCACCCAACCGCGGGGAGGACATGCAGACTCCACACAGAAGGCACTCCCCGCACTCCAGCCGAGAACCTCTTGCTGTGAGGCAACAACGCTACCGCTGACAAACATTATTATGATACAATGGGAGAAAACATTTTTACTTAACTCCTCTTTTTTGCATCATGTACATTCTCCACATGCTTTTTGGATGATATTTAAATTTTTTTTAGTTTAATAGCATACATGTCTCTAGATATTGGAACTGAGAAACTTAATGATGTTCTTCGTCTTCCCTTGCTGCAGTCCTGACTATTGGGTATAGTCAAGGCCCGAATACCAGAGTATAAGGCTGACGTCGGTCATGGCGCTTAGACTGACGCCAGAACGCCAGGGTACTAATGCGCATGACCCACGCCATTTCCTCATCTTTTTGCCGCATGGTCGATGCAGAAGCAATTTTGCGAGTGCAGGTTGGCGTTCTGAGATTTTCGAACCGGAGTTTCAGACCGAAACAGAGTTGGCTAAGTAACCTTGGAACATTTTGGTTTTCTTGCCTCAGTATTTAACGGATGTCAGAAAAAGTGAATAACTGTATTTGTTGGGGGAAGCAGATGCCGCATAGGGATTAGCATACTTTGTGTATAGCTTGTTTAGGGCCTGAGCACGGCGTTGTGGGTTGCCGCTCTTGTGCTAGATTTAACAAGCGCACTATTAAGAGGAGGCTAGATTGTGCTAGGTTGGTGTTTGGAAGCGTTGCAATTATAATATGCCGTCGGATGCTCCGGCGCCCGCTTCATCAAGAAGCGCAAGGACAAAACAGTGAAGCCTAGGGGTGAGGAACCGCAGTCCCGGACGCCGGTTCTTTAGTAGGCTCAGTGGAGCCAGAGGTTTTGCCAGGAGTCTCTATGGAGTCTCAGGCAGATGCTGTTACTTTACTTACAGGATGTGCCCTCTCAGGAGGTAGGGCCAGGCTGGGGGGCTTCGGAGGTAACTGTTCTTCCCTCTTCCCAAGGTAGTTAGGGCCGCTCCTTCTGTTGACAAAGCGTGTTTTAGGCGTAGACAGAGTTCAGCTTCTGTGCGGGCTTCGCCAAGGATTTCGGGCTCTGTGCCTAAGAAACATATGCTTAAAATGGCAGAAGATTTGATTACTCTAATTAGAGGTTCTATGCCCCCGCCTGATAAGAGGCCTAGGGTGGAACAGGAGTTTGATAGTTTTGAACAGTGTTCACAGGCTTCAGAGTCTTCTGTGGAAGACTTACAAGAGTTTCCTACTTATTCTGATTCTGATGTGGATGATTCCACTCCTACAGCTTCTCCTGAGGATTTTTCATTTTCAGAGACTCTTCACTCCATGAGGGAGCACTTTAAATGGGAAGGCCAGGATTACTCTGATTCCAGGAAAAGGCTTAGGGAATTCTTGTTTTACCCCAGCATAGGCCTTTAGCTATTCCTCCTGTGTTGAATGTGGTGGAGGATGTTTTTGCAGAGGCTTCCTGAACCCTGACTCCTTGCCTCCTGCTCCTGTTAAGCCTGATAGGTATTATAGGGTGCCCGAAGCTCATAAGTATTTGTTTAAGAGTCCTAGGGCAGACCCAGAAACTGTTTCTCAGGGGCCTAAAGGTGTTAAAGCTTCTGTGGTTAAAAATCCTGTACCCTCTGATAAAGAGGCAAGGGCTTTGGATAGGTGGGGTGAAAGTGTATACTTCTTCCACTCTAGCCATGAGGCTTGAATTGTCAGTTTCACATGCTGAAATATCAGAATTATCTCCTACAATTGAAATCTAAGGTGGATGCTTTGGCGGAAGGTATTGAGTGTAAAATTGCTGGATTTGGTTCATGTGTCTGAACAAGTGGGTAAGCATTCTTTGCAGTGTGGTTTTGATGCTGTTCAGGCCTCCTCGAGGGTGGCTGCTACTAGTTCTGTTCTTCGCAGACATGCCTGGTTGAAGGATCAGAATTTAGCTGAGCATGTTAAGACCAGGATTTTGGATGCTCCTTTACAGTCTGATGTGTTGTTTGGACCGCCTGTGGAAGCAGTTTTAAAGAAAATGGAGGACAAAGCTAACTGGTCTATGCAGACTGTTCAAGATTTTTGCCTCCGAAGTTTAGTAGAAATTGGCCTCTGGCAAAAGGTGGGCATATCCTGCTTATGGTTCAGTGTGGTCTAGGGAGTGGAATCTTGACCAATGGATGGGAGATTGCAGATATACCACGATTCAGCGATTGCTTGAAAGAGGCACAGCAAAATGATAGGCATAGTTTTTATTCAAACTAAAGGGGTGGCGAAAGCCACATAACTATGGGCTAGGCTTATAAATGCCCTTGGGCAGATAGCCTAGTATGAACCTATGAACCTATGAACCTATGATTCTTGGGAATTTATGCAAAAAAAAAAAGAATGACCTTCCCTTTAAAGACATCTACACCTTTATCACTGTGGATGTCAGACTTGAATTCGGTCATACCCCATGACTTAGGACTGAAATGGTTTTCTGAATTTTTGATAGAGAAAAATATTCCACAAGACCAAGTTAATGTTTGTCAATTTATTGGAAATTGTACTATAAAATAATTTTGTTATATTTGGAGGTTTATTGTTCTTACAACAAGCAGGGGTAGCCATGGGCAGCATGTGGGGGGCTTTTTACAGACATTATTATGATGTTGTTGTTGGTCTTTTGGCTTTTTTCCCAGTTATGTCGCCACAGCTGAACTCGGTCCGCTAATGATTGGCAGTAGATTTTCACAAATGCCTCGGACACTGCCAGCTCGGCGTCTAAACTTCAACAGAGGCATGCCCATTTATGCATGTCTTTGGCCCACCAACAGCTGGGAGGACATGCAGACTCCACACAGAAGGCTCTTCCCGCAGGTTTCTCCAGCCGCACAGAACCTCTAGCAGATGTGTTAAACAGACAAATCATGGCTACAGCTGACAAACATTATTATTTCAGATTGACAGTGTCATGGGAGAAAGACATAGATCTGTTACTTCTCCACTGAACCTCTTTTTGCATCATGTACAGGGTTTCATCACACATGCTTGGAAGTGGATGATATTTAAATTTTTCAGTTTAATAGCATACATGTCTCTGCCTCTTCTTCCAAAGGTATTAAGGAACAGACAAGACTTAAGGATGATTTTGATAGCCAGATTGGCGCAACACTGGTACCCACTTCTAAGGAGTCTTGTAAAGAAGCCTCCATGGCCTTCAATCTCTTCATCTCACAGCATTCTGTGTTGAAGCACAGCAGGTCTCAGCTTCCTCAACAAGTTTTAAATGTGATTATGGAAGCTAGAAGGCCTAGTATTTGGAGTAATTTGGAGATTTCAGAGCCTAATTTGAGTGTGGCTCTTCAATATCTTACTGAATTATTGGACAAAGGTTTGTCCTTCTCTCCATAAAGATTCATGCAGCAATTTCAGCTCACTATGCAATTTCAGCTCACTATGATTGTGACCCACCTTTGTTTATCCTTTGTTCAAGCAGTTTGGGGCAAAGAATATAAGACCCCGAGCCTACTCCTGCTTGGGATCTCAATTTTGTGTTGGAAAACTTACTCTACAACCTTTTGAGCCTGCAGCTACTGCTGACTTGCAATATTTGTCATGGAAGACTGCTTTTCTGTTGGCTATTACTTCTGCAAGAAGGGTGTCTGAGTTGCAGGCCCTTATGGCAGTAGAGCCCTTTTGGTTTCCATATAATCCTTCCTTTATGCCTAAGGTGGTTTCTAGTGTGGCTTTAAACCAAACTATTCATTTTTTTGCAGATCCTCAAAATAAAGGGGAAAAGATTTTGCACACTTTAGATGTACACAGGCAATTCGTTATTATTTGAGCAGGACTAAAGATTTTAGGCAGTCTCAGCAGTTACTTGTTTTTTTGCTTTGAGTTCACAGGGCAAGCCTGTGTCAAAACAAACTATTTCTAGGTGTGGATGATTTTTTGCATTGCATTTTGTTATTCCATCATGGCAAAAGAGGTTCAGCTGGGATTAGGCCTCATTCCACTAGGGCTACTGCCACTTCAACAGCATTTCTATGGCAACTAAGGATATTCTGGAAGCAGCTACTTGGAGGAGAGAGTAGTTCATTTACTTTTATCACCTGCCCGCCCATATATACTCTAAGACTACTAGTTTGCTGCTCAGCCTTTTACAAGCATGTTGTCAGCTGCTCTTTACTTTATATAATTTGCCCCTCTCCTTACCTCTGCTTTGGGATTCACTGCAGCAAGGGAAGAACATAGTACAGTTTTGTACCTACCATAAATGTAGATGTTTCCTTCCCTCTGTGTTTCAGGGTGGTTGTGTAGGTGAGTTTACATGCTTATATTTTTGTATATATTGCTGTATATATTGTACATGTTTTTGGTGCAGGTTTTTTTGGGACTGTCTTTTTGGGTCTTCTGACATCTGGGGCAAGAAAAGACTGAGGAAATGACGCCGGTCATGCGATTAGTACCCTGACGTTCTGACGTCAGTCTAGCCATGACCATGGTATTCGGGCGACTGGGACGCGACTATACCCAATAGTCAGGAAGCAGCAAGGGAAAGGGGAACATCTACATTTATGGTAGGTACAAAACTGTACTGCAGCAAGGGAATCCTCGAACATCTACATTTATGGTAGGTACAAAACTGTACTTTTTGTCATTTTGAGTGTTCTGTTTTTCCTTTGGTTGAAACCCAAATTGAATTATAGGTTAGAATCGAGTGAAACGTGCCCCGTGCACTTCAGAGGGAATGCAATCTGTTAAAGCTGCAGTGTAGCTTCTCTTAAGAAACATATCATGTTAAGTTGTCTATCTCGCCTTCATTCTTGCTGGATGGGTTCGGAGCCGACCTCGGCTCCGACTCGGCCACTCTAAAGCTCGAGAGTTGGTTCCACCGGCTCGAGGCTCCCCTTATATCCCACAATGCTAGGCGAGAGTTACCTCAGATCTCGTTTGCCGCTACAGCTTCGAGGTTGGTTTTCTACCGGTTCTTGGTGAGTGACTTTTCTTGTGTATTTAGTCTTTCAAAACCCCTTTAATTTTAATATATTTACTTATTTCCCTTAGTTTAGAGAAATTTTTATCCCCTTCCAAAAAAATTTCCGTTTTTTTCCCTTAAGAACCTTAGGTTCTTCCCTCGGGCCTACAGGCCTTTTTCTCTTCCCTAGTGGAGTGTGTGTGTATTATTTTATTTTAAAATCCTAGTTAGTGTTTTTTTATTATAATTTAACTTGACAGGGTGTAATTAGTGTGTTTGTGTGTGTGTTTGTTTACACCTGTTTAAAAATGTCTAAAGAAGCAAGGTCTCGATTCAAGAAGTGTGATGCGTGCTGTCAGAAAATGTCTCTGACAGACGCTCACACTTCTTGTGTCTACTGTCTGGGGCCTTTGCACCTGCAGGACTCCTGTGCTGTGTGCCATGGCTTCAGCCCCAGGGTCCTGCAGGAAAGAAAAAATAAATTGATACTAAGAGGCTTACTCAAGCCTGAGGATTCCCTATCTGTCTCAACAGGGAAGCCCTCTAAGGCATCTAGGTCTTGGCTCCGACTACTGAGCGAGACCTAAGGTTCTCAACCTCTGCCTTTATCGGCTCCGGCTGGAGCCGATAAGTCTCAGTCCACAGTTTCTGTGGCTCGGCTCCGGCGGAGCCGGGTAATAGAAGTTCCGTGTCGGCTCCGACCAGACCTTCGGAGCCGACAACTAGGAAGAGGTCCAGGTCACCATTTCTTGGCTCCGTTCATTCGGCTCCAGGATCTACCCTGCTGTCTGAGCGGAGCCAAAGATCTCACTCCTCTAGGTCATCGAGGCTGTCGGATCATGACCTTCAGAGGGTAGTGAGTCGACTTCTTAAGTCTGAGGCACTGGCCCAGATGCTTCAGAGCCCGACTCATCAGTCGATGCCTGCCCGGTCCAGCAACATATTCCTCCTTGACTCTCTTGAGCTCGGGCCGGGTCGTCGGAACCGAGACTGTGATAAGCGTCGAGCCGATACAATTGTCTTCGGCTCCGTGCCGGCTCCGTTTTCTTCCTTGGAAGAATCTCGGCACCAGACTTCCCTCGTCGGCTCCGAGGGGGTGAGTGGCATCGGACCCTTGTCCGACCCCCCTCTCCCTCTCGGTGCCGGCGCTGGTGAGTTCAGCTCCGACATCGGCCTCGGAGCCATCACTGTCGGTGCCGAGGGGGGTTCTTAGCTTCTCGGAGCGGGGACCTCTGGCTCTGCCTGACAGGGGTGCATTCGAGGTCATGTGGAGTGTGTTAGAGCCTGGCTCTACTTCACAGTCGGCTCCGTCCGCCCCTCCCTCTACGGTGCCTCAGGCTAAGTCGACTCACTCCCTCATCCCGGACCGCAGAGAGCCAGCTCCTCAGGAAACTCCTGTGGGGATTTCATCCTCTTCCGAGGCCTCTCCTGATTTGGCAGAAGAGCCCCCTCGGAAGAGGAAGTGTAAGAGGAAACACATTGACTCACCTGAGTCCATCACATCAGACACAGATTTGGATGATTCTGAGGGTTCCCCCCGTTCCCCTTCTGAAGATGTCTCATTTGCAGACATTCTGGAGATCCTGAAACAGAGGGGAAATTGGCCAGCCCTCAACCCTTTGGAGGACGAATCTGTGTATCTTGAGGCGTTTGGCTCTCGTCCTTCCACCTCCTGGGTGTTCCCCCTTGACCCCTCATGCAGCTGGTTGCTAAGAAGGCATGGACGGCTCCTGATTCAGTGGACCCCACTCCCAGGAGACCCTCCAAGTTCATCACAGCTCCAGCAGACAAACAGTTTTTAACAAAAGGAGTTTCTGTGGATGCTATGGTGATAGCTGCTGCCACTAAGAAGGAGCTAGCTGATCCTTCAGTACCTGTCCATCCACCTAACAAGGAATCTAGGTCCATGGACAGGTACGGGAAGCGGATGTTCTCGTCAGCGACATTTACCATGCGTTCGCTGAATTACCTGTGCCATTTTACTCGTCTTCAAAGGGACTTGATCAAGGAAGCGACTGAAATGTTAAAGGACCCTACAGCTGCGGGTTTCCAAGATAAGATGAACACGCAGCTGGCTACCCTTAACTCCATAACCAACTCCTCCATGCCTTCTTTCTTACGGCTGATGGAGCGAGCAGAGCCGCAGGGACAGGTGTGGCCTTACGTAGGCATGCCTGGATGCGGCTATGCAATTTTGCGGACCCCTTCAAGACGTCTTTCACGAACTCCCGTTTGTTGGATCATCCCTCTTTGGTCCTCAAGTGAAAGAAACCTTGTCTAGGTGCGAGACTGATGTCAAGACCCTTTCTGCCGTCGGTGTCCGCTTTCTACTCCTTCCAGGCCTTACCCCAAAGGCCAGAAAGGTGGAAAGATGTGGTTCCGTAAACAATCTCAAGGGACTTCGCCTGACGCACAGAGTCGTTTCCCCGCCAGAGGCGGGAATAACAATGGTAGACGTCGCCCTAGGGGCAGGGGGGGTCCGCAGAACCAGGGCAATCGGGAAGCCTTCCCTGACAAGCCCTTTCAGCATCCCTGAGGTGTTGCCCGACTGCCCATCTTCGGAGGCAGTCGGGGGAAGATTGTCACTGTACCCAGAAGCCTGGCTATCCCTGACTCAAGACAAATGGGTACAGTCCATCATTTCCGAAGGCTATTCTATCCCCTTTCTTCGCTTTCCAAATCAATCAAAAAAATCCCTTCCAGATGTTCCACCCACTCAAAGGGATCTAGCAGTTTTGGAGATTTCAAAACTGCTTGCAAAACAATTCAGCCAGTTCCAGCAGACCAGCAAGGATCCGGAATCTACTCAAGGTTCTTTTTAGTTCCAAAGAAAACAGGGGACTGGAGACCAATTTTGGATCTCAGTGTCTTGAACAGATCAGTCAAGAAAACAAGATTTCGGATGGTCACGCTGCAATCCATCCTTCCCCTTTTGGGCAAAGGAAACTGGATGTGCTCTATAGACCTTCGGGATGCGTACTATCACATAAAATGAACAGACGCTCCAGAAGATTCCTCCGCTTCAGGCTGGGAACCAGTCATTTTCAATTCAGGGCCCTGCCCTTTGGTCTCACCACTGCCCCCGGGTGTTTACCAAATGCATGGCAGTGGTAGCTTCTCACCTGAGACGACAAGGATTCCAGGTGTTTCCATATTTGGACGACTGGCTCCTCACAGCTCCCACCAAGCATCTCCTTCTGATGGCCAGAGATTACACTTTTCGCGTTTGTCAAAAGCTGGGTATTTCAATAAATTGCGAAAAGTCTGTTTTGTCGCCTTGTCGTACTATTACCTACATAGGCGCAAATTTAGATACAATAAACATGTCTGCAAGACTAACACATCAGAGAATAACAGACATTCACAAATTGGTATCACTACTTTTCAACAGCAACAGAATCAAAGCCAGGTTAGTTCTGAAGGTGTTGGGAATTATGGCAGCGGCCATACCTCTGCTTCCATTAGCCAGATACCACATGCGGATCCTTCAATGGATGCTTTTTACTCAATGGTCATACCAGCAACTTCCAATGTCTCACACCATTATGATCACGCAAGCGTGCAAAAATCATCTCATGTGGTGGATGTCTTCCCCCCAGCTCTTGTCGGGAAGACCCTTTGTTCCACCTCCTCCGGTTGCTACTCTGACAACGGATGCCTCCCTGATCGGGTGGGGGGGGCATTATCAGGGCAGGACGGTCCAGGGCACATGGCAACCAAGCGAATGCCAGTTGCACATAAATGTTCTGGAGATGAGAGCAGTGCTTGTAGCGTTGCAAGCCCTTCAAGACTCTCTTCCCTTGGGAACGATTGCAATCCAGACGGACAATATGTCTGTAGTGTGGTACATCAACAAACAAGGCGGAACCAGATCATACCCCCTGTGTCGAGAAGCACTCAGACTGTGGCAATGGGCGATTTCTTCTCAGCGATTTCTGATAGCAACACACATCCCCGGGAAGTCCAATCAAATTGCGGACAAGTTGAGCAGAGCTATACTCATGCCTCACGAGTGGTCTCTGAAAGACTCTGTAGTGAGAGAAATTTTTCTCAAGTGGGGTCAGCCTTGCTGCGATCTTTTTGCTACTCCCCAAAACAGCAAGTGCAGAAAATATTTCACTCTATTCCCTTTACCAGGCCAACCCAGCAGAGATGCTCTAGTCCAAGTTTGGCCCCGGGGACTTCTGTATGCATTTCCTCCTTTCCCACTGATCTCTCAAGTAATACAGAAAGCTATCGCTCAGAAGGCCTCATTGATTCTCATTGCTCCTTACTGGCCTCGACAAGTGTGGTTCCCCTTTCTACATCATTTTCTCTTGGAGCGACCGTGGAATCTGGACCTAGTTCCAGATCTTTTGATCCATCAGTCGGGTCAGTTTCATAGCTCCCTCCTCTCTGAACCTCACTGCTTGGTTCCTCCAGTTCCAACCTTAGCCAGGCTTCCTCAATTATCTCACTCTGTTAGAGATATTTTGATAGCTTCCCATAAATCTTCCACTCGAAAGATTTATTTGAGTAAGTGGAAACGCTTCACATATTGGGCTCAAGGAAAGGACATAGATCCTTTCACTGCTTCCATCCAACTAGTCCTTGATTTTCTAGCTGAACTCTTCCATGCAGGTTCATCTCCCTCTACACTTAAAGTTCAATTGGCAGCTATTTCTAACTTTCATGTGGGTATTTCTGAATCTGCCCTAATGTCCCACAAGCTCTGCAAAGCCTTTTTGAAAGGAGTTTTTCTTCTCAGACCTCCTATAAGAAATCCTCCTTCTCCTTGGGACCTAAATTTAGTTCTTGCTTCCTTGATTCTTCCCCTTTCGAACCTGCAGTCTCCTGTTCTTTAAAATTATTATCATGGAAAACTCTTTTTCTGGTAGCTATTACATCAGCTAGAAGAGTTTCAGAGCTTCAAGCACTCAGCTGTCGTCCTCCTTATCTTTTGTTTCATAAGGACAGAGTATCCTACGAACTAACCCGTCCTTTTGCCTAAAGTGGTCTCGCGTCAAATCTAAATCAAAGCATTGATCTACGGTCTTTTTCCAGAATACTCCAATAGGTCTGAACAAAAATTACACTGCCTGGATGTTCACCATCAATTGAGGTACTACTTGGATAGAACTAAACAGTTCAGAAAATCTGATCAGCTGTTTGTCTCCTATGCGGAGAGCAGAAAGGGACTTTCAGTTTCAAAGGTATCATTATCCAGATGGCTAACATCTTTGATTTCCCTTGTATATGAAATTAGACATCAAAAGCTGCCTGATAAACCTAAGGCTCATTCCACCAGAGCTTTGGCTACTTCTTTAGCCTTCCAAGACAGACTGCCTATCGACACCACTTGTGCAGCGGCTACTTGGGCTACTCCTCACACTTTCATTTCTCATTATAAGTTGGATTTAGCTTCTAGGCATAGAGCTAACTTTGGTTCCACTGTTCTCAGGAGTCTGTTCCGTTAGGCCACCGGGACAAGGTGCTAGGGGCGGTCCCATCCAGCAAGAATGAAGGCGAGATAGACAACTTAACATATAGAAGTTATGTTCTTACCATAACGTTCCATGTTAGTTGTCTTCTTCTCGCCTTCTTCTTCGTCCCCACCCTCCTTCCCCTGGCCTGGACAGACCTAGAGGAGTTGTGATTGTGACCTCTCTTTCTACCACCTCTTTCTTAGACATATGCTTTTATGCATATTTCCTGGTTCAGGATGTAGGTCACCCTTCTTTCTTCCTGTGGTTAGAGGTGGACTCTGTTTACAGTTATACTGTTACTATTATAAGCTGGGGTTAGCTTACAAACGAGATCTGAGGTAACTCTCGCCTAGCATTGTGGGATATAAGGGGAGCCTCGAGCCGGTGGAACCAACTCTCGAGCTTTAGAGTGGCCGAGTGGGGGCCGAGGTCGGCTCCGAACCCATCCAGCAAGAAGAAGGCGAGAAGAAGACAACTAACATGGAACGTTATGGTAAGAACATAACTTCTATTTCTAACAGCAAGGACTGTTGTTAAAAGGTGTCATCTCTGCTAACAAAGCTAGAGTCTCATGTACTGGCCTGTAACAACATTTGTCTTCATAAATCTTGGGTGCTGGCTTGTAAAAATCCAGAAAATTGTTAACGGTAGGCATCCTTACGATGCACATTAGAATCCAGCACCTTGCAGTGCTTGTCACTGGAAATGTCATTATCAAGAAAGTGAACATTGTCGCCAAAACCAGAAAGCACAAAGTTAAGGAATCCAATGCTGTCAATCATAGACTGTATAAATAAATTAGGGTCATGCTCATTGCCCTTCCAAAGAAAAAATATATTGGCTGTATAATGGTGATAGAGTGTAACACACTGAAACCCCGGTCTCTGTGCTAGAGAAGTTAATTCCCATGCACTCAAAACCAAATTGGTCTAAGCTGGCGCCATCTTAGACCCCATGGCTACACCTTTAATCTGCTGGTACAGCTTCCTGTTGAAATGAAAAAAATTGCTGTGAAGCACCTTGGCAGTAAGGTCGCATGTCATGTTAATCCTGTCAGTGGAAAACGGTATGTGCAGAAAGAAACTCCCAAATAAATGACATTCCCTCAAGGTGAGGGATATTCATGTACAAGGCTTCGATATCCAAAGTAACTAGTTTAAACTCAGGCTCATTAAAAATACTCTATTGTAGCAGGAAAGCTCAGGTAGAAATGTCCATGAGTCACGCAGGTAATACTGTGTCTGTGGAACTATTGGACTAAGTGCAGAGTCAGTGTATTCTGAAATTCTTTCAGGTTCATTTATTTGAAATTATGTGGAGGAACGGTGGGTCCTGTGCATTCTTGTGTAGCTTGGGAATGACAGTTTTCCCAGCCTGGGTTTAGAGACTTTCATGAACAAGTATTCATCTAGAGAAGAAAACCTTTTTGTTCTAAGGCAAGCAGAAAGTCATGAATTAATGTGAATTGTTGGAAAATGTAATCAATTTTAAACTCCCTGAAATAGTTATTATTAACAAGACTTTTTTCCATCTTAGTGATATAAACTGCCTGATCCATTAACACCACTCCCGTCCCCTTGTCAGCTTTCATTATTCGTAAAGTTCTGTCAGCACTCAGATCAATTAATGCACACTGCTCATTAACAGTAAGGTTAAACCTTTTCTCAGTCTGGTTATCCATAAGCAGTCTCAAATCCCTCTCACACACTTTTTGAAATGCCAGTAGCGAATTATGCAGTGTAGGATTGAAAAAAACTCTTTCTTGTAAGAGTACTGCTTTGCTGCAATATTGCATCAGTGGTAGTTTGAGAGGTGTCAGTAAGATCATTATTACTGGGCTCTTCATCATTTTCAGTGTAAATAACTTTTAAATTTAACTTCCTAAGGTATAGTCTAAGATCAAGAAGAAAGTAAAGATGACAAAACATTAAGTTTCCCAGTTCCAATGTCTAGAGACATGTATATTATTAAACAGATAATTTCCAAGAAGTGAGACAATAGTCACTTCTAACAAGGATATCGCACAGGCACTGGGTAACGCACCATTTTTAAGGACAAGGACTTTGAAGTCTGCATTTGAAAGTAATGACACTCCCTTCCTTACTGATCCTTTACTTGATACAGAAAACCCTCCGAGCATGTTTCCTGCGGATCTTGTGTTACATGTAAATGTATGTGTACTGGCAGTTTATTTGTTTTTACACATTGTGGTGACAAACTTACTTTTAAATACCATTTTAACTGTCATAGCTGTAATGTAGTTTATGCGGGGGTATGTGAAACCTGCAAAGCATTTTATATTGGGAAAACATGAAGAAGACTGTCCGAAAGAGTTAAGGAGCATTTAGGTGCCATTAGACACAAAGATGTTTATAATGCCTT